>NW_024070187.1:107232720-107663232 GCF_014754425.2 Oryx dammah | reverse complement strand
AGGACATCACCAATGAACTCCTCCATCCGGACCCACAGAGGACATCATCAGTGAATTCCTCCATCCAGGCCCACAGAAGACATCATCAAGGAACTCTTCCATCCAGGCCCACAGAGGACATCACCAATGAATTCCTCCATCCAGGCCCACAGAGGACATCATCAGTGATCTGCACCTTCTCAAACCAGGTTGGTTTTCAAGTTAAAGCTATTCCTCCCTTGCCCCTAGAGGGCTCAGACTTCTGATGTGAGATGAATGGTTACAGTAAAGGGTAGGCTACATTAGGATGAGAAAGAAAACAGGTTTCCATCTTCAATTTATCCTGGTGCTGTTCCAAGTAAGAACAAACTATAATGTACTTGATCATATTTTCATTTCAGTGTTTGTGACTGGTCTGTTCATATTTTCTATTCTTTCCTGATTCAGGCTTGGAAGGTTGTACTTCTCTAAGAATTTGTCCTTTCTTCTAGGTTGTCCATTTTACTGACATATACTTAACGGTAGTAGTCTCTTACAATTCGTTGTATTTCTGTGGTATCAGTTGTTACTTCTTTTTCATTGGAAAGTACTTAAAAAACGCTGTTTCAATCGGGGGTGAGAAAAATAATTGCACTTTCTCTGTCCCAAGCAGGACAGCCAAGCAGATGTCCATGGTGTAACTTAGTGGTCATGGACAGTGACCTTGCCCAAGGCCTAACAGCTTAAAAAACTGCACAGTAGTCTGAGAGTGACTGCGTACGGGAAAAGATGGGGGAATGATATTTTGATTAAAGACTGCTGGTATAAAGCCACTTTCAAAGTCCTTTCTGCTCTCATGTAACTTCTGTGGATGTAATACACAGTGTGTTCACTTCTTCAGTTGTGTCCAACTCTTAGCGACCCTATGGACTATAGCTCACCAGGCTCCTCTGTCCACAGGATTTCCTAGGCAAGAAAATTGGAGTGGATTGCCATTTCCTTTTCAGGGGATCTTCCAGACCCAGGGATCAAACTCCCACCTCCTGCATCCACTGTATTACAGGCCGATTCTTTACTGCTGAGCCACTAGGGAAGCCCAGGTGTGATGGTGATGGACTTCCTCTGGCAACTGCCCCCTCTAGAAACCTCCAGGCACTATAATTGGCTAGAGAAGAGAAAGAAGCTCCCGTTGTAACCCTTCAGGAGCTGCCTACGTAATCCTTCTGGCATATTTATGAAGTTGGCATGAACATCTCCATTGAATAGATGAGAAGAACAAAGGATGGGTTATTTTGGTAACTTTCCCACAGAAGCCCAGCTCTTGGCAAGACCAGGATGTGAACTCAGGTCTGTTCATCCAAAAGGATGCTCCAGCCTCTGCACCTTGAACTCCTCCCATGGATAGAGCCATACTTTAGTAAGTTCTGTCCAGAAGGCCTGGCCAGAATGCTGGGCCCACTGACCTTGACTTTAACCTGTTCCAGGCAGCAGAAATAAGGCCAGCAGGAGAACTACACGCAGTTGGCCCCTCTGTGCAGGAAAGAAGCAGGAAAATCCAGAGGCAGCCCTTGGGAGCAAGCAAAGGAAGCCAAGGTGTCTTTTATCAGTAATCCCCTTCAACTTAACCCAAAAAACCCACATTATAGTTTGTTATGATTCTGGCAGGTTGAGACTAACATTGGCTTTTTTTTTTAATATAGCATCACAGGCTCAGATAATACTTTGTGGCAGAACTGAAGTCAGCCAGGATAATCCTGTTTGGTTAAAGCCCTTATCTGCGTGGACTGGGTGAACGTGGCCTGCTGAAAAGACTGATGAAAGGTCTGCCAATGTAAGGGAGTGCCATCTCATCCTTTCGTTTACAAGCATGTTCCGCAGAAAGAAAATGAAGCTTTAAAAAGAGAGATTTTCTTATATGCCTTATCGTCCTTCCCTCCTGTCAAAAACAGACTTTGGTCCAAATAAAGGATGGCCCAGTTGGAAGCATAAGACAAATATCAGTTTGTTCAATGGTTTTGAGTTATAGTGGGTCCAGGTCAGATGATTTCAGCAAAATTGAAGAGGTTCCTTCCCTATGTTTTTCTCTCAAGTTACCTTTAACTGTAACAGATTTTCATCTTATATGTTAATTCTAGAATCTTTAACTACCCCCCGCCATTCTTACCCCAATTCCCATAAAGATGAGACTCCACTCATGTCTTCAAGAGAAGTGGATGGGTTTGAGAGTTCTGCAGAAGTAGCTTCCAGGACTTGGTAGTGGATGAGATATTAGGAGGAAGAGGATAGAATCTATGATGACTCCCAGGACTCTCTACAGAGTTCCTCCTCTTCTCATTAGTTTATCAAGAAGAAGCAATAGCTCCAGTTCTACACAGGAAATTGCCCTCAAAAAAAAAAAATGCCATTTCCCCTTGACGGTCCAGAAGCTAAAAATACACATACTTTCACATAGTCAACTAAAGGAAGAGAAATATGAACATGAGTTTGCAGCAGAAAAATACACAGATAGACTCCTGACTTACAGCAGGAAAAATCAACAAAAGATAGCCCATTGGAATTTCAGGTCATTCCAGTCCCAATTATCTCTCAGTTAGAAAAGACTTGTGCAAATAAAGGTAAAAGTTCTGGATAAGCACTCGGTTTAACTACCGTTTGCTTTGATGTACTCAGTGTGTTGGCAACTTGGAGAATTCTCGAGTATTTCTTACTATATACACCTCCTCGTTCTGCCCTAGTGTACTCAGTCTTGTCCAACACTTTATAACCCCATGGACTGTAGGCTTCCAGGGTCCTCTGTCCATGGGATTCTCCAGGCAAGAATACTGGAGTGGGTTGCCATTTCCTTCTCCAGGGGATCTTCCTGACCCCGGAATCAAACCCAAATTTCCTGTATCACTTGCACTGCAAGCAGATTCTTTACCTGCTGAATCAGGAGATTCAGTACATATACTGCTTTACCATCCTAAAAGTAACCTCCCTATATAAGTTTTTTCTTTTGTTTATAAAAGCAGACACCAAAGCACAGTTTAAAATTCACACAAAAACAAAAAAAGTGGCAGTTTTTTCTTTTCAACTTTGGCTATTATAAAAGAGTTAACGAAAGTTTAATGTGTGCCTATAATGTGAAGACCTGATATAAGCAGATAGGTTAGGGGGTCCCCAAAGAAAAAGAACCAGGAATAACTTTCTTGACATAAGATAACCAATTTTTGCTTATGTCATTTTCTGATCTAAACTTGGCCACAGTGCTTGCCCTTGAGCAGGTCTCAGTAATCAATGATCTTAAGGAAAACAAAGGAATGCAGGGACAGAGAAAAGGCAGTCAAACAATAGTGTGGTGATAAAGCAGAGTCCTACTTCCTCTTCAAGGGGTATACATAGTAATATATTTTTGAGTTCTTCAAGAACAAAGACCCCCATGCAGGTGGCAGACATGATGATACTGACCCTCCAGACTTTAATCAGCTAAAGCTTGGATTCTGTCCACCTTTACCCTGATTCTAACTGAATTCTCCTCTGCTCAAGCCCTTTCATGAATATGCATATACACTTAGCTTACAATTTCCCCAGTTTTGCTTTGGGAAAAATTTTCCCCAATTTTGCTTTGGGAAAAAATCTCCAGTGTTCTCTTTGCTGCCAACTAATGTTGCTAAAACCTTGGCTCGCTATACACCAGTGACACACAGAAATATGGAGACAGAGTTATGGAGGAGATAGAGTAACTTTATTGCTTTGCAGGGAAAAGGGGGAACACAGCAGGCTAGCACCTCAAGAACTGTGCGCCCCTCCCTGGCTAGTATCATGCTCCCCCACACGCCCCTCCTATCCAGGCTGGCGCGTACCGTTGAGCAGAGTTCCATGTGCTACACAACAGGGCCATTTTAAATATAGTAGTGCGCACATGGTTTTCCCAAAGTCCCCAGCTATCCCTTCTCACAATCCTTCCCCTTGGCAACCTAAGTTTATTTTCTAAGTCCAGTGAAGAGGAGCTAAAAACCTCTTGATGAAAGTGAAACAGGAGAGCGAAAAAGTTGGCTTAAAGCTCAACATTCAGAAAATGAAGATCATGGCATTCGGTCCCATCACTTCATGGGAAATAGATGGGGAAACAGTGGAAACAGTGTCAGACTTTATTTTGGGGGGGCTCCAAAATCACTGCAGATGGTGACTGCAGCCATGAAATTAAAAGACGCTTACTCCTTGGAAGAAAAGTTATGACCAACCTCAATAGTATATTCAAAAGCAGAGACATTACTTTGCCAACTAAGGCCCGTCTAGTCAAGGCTATGGTTTTTCCTGTGGTCATGTATGGATATGAGAGTTGGACTGTGAAGAAGGCTGAGCGCCAAAGAATTGATGCTTTTGAACTGTGGTGTTGGAGAAGACTCTTGAGAGTCCCTTGGACTGCAAGGAGATCCAACCAGTCCATTCTGAAGGAGATCAGCCCTGGGATTTCTCTGGAAGGAATGATGCTAAAGCTGAAACTCCAGTACTTTGGCCACCTCATGAGAAGAGTTGACTCATTGGAAAAGACTCTGATGCTGGGAGGGATTGGGGGCAGGAGGAGAAGGGGACGACAGAGGATGAGATGGCTGGATGGCATCACGGACTCGATGGATGTGAGTCTGAGTGAAGATCTCTACCGGGAGATGGTGATGGACAGGGAGGCCTGGTGTGCTGCGATTCATGGGGTCGCAAAGAGTCGGACAGGACTGAGCGACTGAACTGAACTGAACTGAACTGAGTCTCTTTCTATTTGTAAATAAGTTCATTTGTATCATTTCTTTTTAGATTCTACATTTAAAGAATGTCATGATATTTGTCCTCTGTTTGACTTCACTCATTATGACACTCTCTAAGTCCATCCATGTACCTGCAAATGGTATCATTTCATTCTTTTTAATGGCTGAGTGATATTCCATTGTATATATGTACCACATCTTCTTTATCCATTCTTCTGTCAATGGACATTTAGGTTGCTTCCATGTCTTGGCTATTGTAAACAGTGCTGCAGTGAAAACTGGGGTGCTTGTATCTTTTGGGGCCATGTTTTTCTCTAGATATATACCCAGGAGTGGGATTGCAGGGTCATTTGGTAGCTCAATTTTTAATTTGTTTTTAGGAACCTGCTTACTGTTCTCTATAGTGGCTGTACCACTTTACATTCCCACCAACAGTGCAAGAGACTACCATTCTCGGCATACCCTCCCCAGCATTTGTTGTCTGTGGATTTTTCTTTTATGATGGCCATTCTGACCAGTGTGAGGTAATATCTCATTGTAGTTTTGATTTGCATTTCTCTAATAATTAAAGATGTTGAACATCTTTTCATGTGCCTATTGGCCATCTGTACATCCTCTTTAGAGAAATGTCTATTCAGTTCTTTTGTGCAATTTTTGAGTGGGTTATTTGTTTTGATGCTATTAAGCATCACAAGCTGTTTGTAAATTTTGGAGACTAATCCCTTATGGGCCACATCATTTCCAAATATTTTCTCCCAATCTATGGGTTGTCTTTTTGCTTTGTTTATTGTTTTCTTTGTTGCGCAAAAGCGTTTGAGTTGAAATAGGTCCCATTTGTTTATTTTTGCTCTTATTTCCATTATTGTAGGAGATGGATCTAAAAAGATATTGCTGTGATTTATGCAGAGAGGGTTCTGCTCGTGTTTTCCTCTAGGAGTTTTGTAGTGTCTGGTCTCACATTTAGGACTTCAATCCATTTTGAGCTTATTTTTGTGCATGGAGTTAAAGAATGATCCAATTTCATTTTTTTACATGTGGCGGTCCAGTTTTCCCAGCACCATGTGTTGAAGAGACTGGTCAATTAATCTATGACAAAGGAGGCAAGATGATACAATGTTGCAAAGACAGTATTTTAAAATTCTTAATAAAACATTTTACATTCTGTCTCCCTCTTTTCTTCATTCTAAGTCCTCAAAATCCAATATGTATCTTTCTGTCCATAGAACCTCTCAAATCAGACTAGCCACACTTAGGAGTTCAGTAGCCACATGTGGGTAGCCACCGTATCAGTCAGGGCAGTTGTAGTTCTAACTGCTATGCTAAATACTTTGCAAGTATTATTTATTTAAATGTAATGACAACCTGAAAGAAGATAGACTGTGTTCCCATTTTTCAGATGAAGAAACTGAGGCTTCAAAGGTTACATAAATTACCTAAGGAAAAAGAGCTAATGATTGGCACAGCCAGAAATCAGATATTTTTGATAGGATCCTATGCTCTTAATTTTTATACTACATTGCCACCCAACCTGGATAGGGTGGATGAAGGTACAGTTCCTTTGAGGTCATTCTTTGGATTCTTGGTTTTGTATTTGCTTTTTTCCTAGTCACTCCTTCCCAACAAGCAAGTACATGTACATATACACAGACACACACACCACAAGCATACCTATGTATACACACACACACACATACACTCATATTCTGGACCAATACTTTTCAACTATTCTCAGACTAGTTACTACCTGAATCAAAATTACATGGACTCAGATTCCCAAAATCCACCCCACATGATTCTCTTCCAGTAGGCTATGAAATGTTCATGAACCTGTGCTATTAGTTTCCCAGATCTTTGATTTGGATGCCCACTAAAGCAGTATTCACAACCTTGGCTAATATTAGAGTCACTTTGAGCTTTAAAAGTGCCATATTTGGGCTCCATCCACAAACGCTCTGATATAACCAGGTTGGGATAGGATCTGAGCAGCAATTATTTTAAATGGACAGCTGAGGTAGAAAATTCTGCATTGAAGTTTGAGATCTACTCTCATCACGCTTCTGTGTTCCTGGCCAGTCTGGACAATTATGCATAATAATGTTGAGAAGAATCCAGAGAAATGAATTTAAAGTTTTGTGCTTCCAGGTGTCCAGGTGGTCAATTAGGACAATGAGCCAAACTGGAAGTAACAGCCTTTATTCACTCTGCAACAATGCGAGCAAGAGGCAGAAAAGGGATGCTGGTTCCCCCAGAATGGCACCAGGTGAGGGCCAGGCAGATACAGCACAGACAGAAGGGATGCCCTGATTAAAAGGCTCCTGACATGTGGGCCAGAGGGATGTAGGGGGTTGGTGGGTGGCTGGAGATATAAAGGTACTGAGTCAAAGTGCAGAAAAGAGGCCTTGCCAAGGCCTCCATAAGACTACCTCTGAATGGAAGAGCCTGCCTAGGAATGCAAATATGCATTTATGAGAATGGACGGTCTGGGTCGGGGGGAGGGTCCTGGTCCTTGACTGCATCTCCCTCCAGAAAACAGCATTGCAGGTCTGGGGTGAGGAGGGCACCTTTCCCTACTTCCATGAGGTCTGCCAGGTAAAGCCTTGCAATTGCCTCTGGTTGAGCCCTAAGTTCACTAGTAGGATTCTGGCAAGGAACCAGAACCCTCAAAAGCATCTATTATGCTTAGAGCTGTGTTGAACATCATGAGTCAATCTATATGCCCTGAATTCTCTATGCAGATCGGTTCTGGAAAGCAAGCCAGCTTCTGGCCACTATACGTTAGGCAAAGTTGGCCATGTACCTTCATTGCACTCCACTCTACTACATCATGCCTCAGACCCTCAGGTCTCAGCTCCTTCAGCCAGTCCAACTACTCATTAGGGATTTGCGTCAATTGAAAATGACAGGAAACAAATGTAAACTGGATGAAACCATAAATAAATAAATCGCTTGTTCAGTTCAGTCAGTTCAGTCGCTCAGTCGTGTCCGACTCTTTGCGACCCCATGAATCACAGCACGCCAGGCCTCCCTGTCCATCACCAACTCCTGGAGTTCACTCAGACTCACGTCCATCGAGTCCGTGATGCCATCCAGCCATCTCATCCTCAGTCGTCCCCTTCTCCTCCTGCCTCCAGTCGCTCCCAGCATCAAAGTCTTTTCCAATGAGTCAACTCTTCACATGAGGTGGCCAAAGTACTGGAGTTTCAGCTTTAGCATCATTCCTTCCAAGGAAATCCCAGGGTTGATCTCCTTTAGAATGGACTGGTTGGATCTCCTTGCAGTCCAAGGGACTCTCAAGAGTCTTCTCCAACACCACAGTTCAAAAGCATCAATTCTTTGGCGCTCAACCTTCTTCACAGTCCAACTCTCACATCCATACATGACCACAGGAAAAACCATAGCCTTGACTAGACGGACCTTAGTCAGCAAAGTAATGTCTCTGCTTTTGAATATACTATCGAGGTTGGTCATAATTTTTCTTCCAAGGAGTAAGCATCTTTTAATTTCATGGCTGCAGTCACCATCTGCAGTGATTTTGGAGCCCAAAAAATAAAGTCTGACACTGTTTCCACTGTTTCTCCATCTATTTCCCATGGAGTGATGGGACCGAATGCCATGATCTTCGTTTTCTGAATGTTGAGCTTTAAGCCAACTTTTTCACTCTCCTTTTTCACTTTCATCAAGAGGCTTTTTAGTTCCTCTTCACTTTCTGCCATAAGGGTGGTGTCCATCTGCATATCTGAGGTTATTGATATTTCTCCCAGAAATCTTGATTCCAGCTTGTGCTTCTTCCAGTCCAGCATTTCTCATGATGTACTCTGCATAGAAGTTAAATAAGCAGGGTGACAATATGCAGCCTTGATGTACTCCTTTTCCTATTTGGAACCAGTCTGTTGTTCCATGTCCAGTTCTAACTGTTGCTTCCTGGCCTGCATACAGATTTCTCAAGAGGCAGGTCAGGTGGTCTGGTATTCCCATCTCTTTCAGAATTTTCCATAGTTTATTGTGATCCACACAGTCAAAGGCTTTGGCATAGTCAATAAAGAAAAAACAGATGTTTTTCTGGAACTCTTCTTTTTCCATGATCCAGTGGATATTGGCAATTTGATCTCTGGTTCCTCTGCCTTTTCTAAAACCACCTTGAACGCCAGGAAGTTCACGGTTCACGTATTGCTGAAGCCTGGCTTGGAGAATTTTGAGCATTACTTTACTAGCGTGTGAGATGAGTGCAATTGTGCGGTAGTTTGAGCATTCTTTGGCATTGCCTTTCTTAGGGATTGGAATGAAAACTGACTTTTTCCAGTCCTGTGGCCCCTGCTGAGTTTTCCAAATTTGCTGGTGCTACTAAGTGGTCAGACCAAAGAAAGGGCTGACCTTAAGCATGGTGAGATATGGAAATTCAATTATCGAGATATGGTAATTCAGGAATCGTTCCTTCTAATGCTCTTTCATTCTGCTTTCCACCATGGGCAGTCATCCTCAGGAAGGTCTTTAATTCACAAAGCATTGAAGATAGCCACCCACCACTCCAGGCTTCGCCTTGCTCACACCCAGTGCTCCATGAGAATGCTGCTCCTGACCCACCAGTGAGCACAGTAGATTCAGGCAAAGACCACGATTGGCTCTTCTAGGGTCACATCCACAATACGCGAGACCTCAATTTGATTCCTGGGTTGGGAAGTTCCCCTGAAGAAGGTCATAGCTACCCACTCCAGTATTGTTAGACTTCCCTGGTGGCTCAGAGGGTAACAAATCCACCTGCAATGCAGGAGACCTGGGTTCATTCCCTGGGTTGGGAAGGTCCCATAGAGGAGGGCATGACGACTCACTCCAGTATTCTTGCCTGGAGAATTCCATGGACAGAGGAGCCTGGCAGGCTATACAATCCACGGGGTCACAAAGAGTCAGACAGGACTGAGCAACTAAGCACACAGCACAGCACAGGGTCACATAGCCATCCCTGGACCCATCAAAATGACAAAGAAGTCAGAGGGACATGATTTTCAGCCCCACCGGAAACACACAGAAAGAGGAAAGAGAGTTCCTGGAAGGAAGCAATACACTTCTGGCAGAGTATATAAAAGAAGACCAACTAAACTGCATGCTATTGAAGCTTGATGTGAGGAGATAACTTTGAAAATGTGTTTTTAAAAAACTACTATGTTTGCCAATCCTGTGTTCTTGAGGAGCATAAACTACTTCAGAAAAAAAATTAAATTTTTCAAAAAAAATGTTTCTTTTCCCAGAAAGTTTTAACAGGAATCAAGTCATTGACCCACAAGAATGGTGAGAAAAAAGAGAAGCTTCTCACCGGGGACTGACTGTAGGAAAGACCTAGGCTCTGGGTCTGGCATTTCAAAGAGACCACATCATCGAAGCCTCAGAAGCACAATTCTGTAGCATGAGAAAACTAGGGTAAAATTACATGAGGTACCTGCCCCAGAATCCAGAGCTAGTAAGCATCAGAGCACCTCTTGCTCCCCAAGTCCACCCTCTCATGAAACTCCATGTTGTTTTCCTGTGTTGTTTTGGTAGTGTAACCAGCTGGATGTATTTCTACCACACAATTACATGTGTCATCTCATTTGATCTTCACAAGAGCCAATAAAAATAATAAGGCAGGCATAGTGTTTGGCAATATCTCCTTGAGGTCAAGCCCTAGAGATATAATTGTAGCTCTAGCCATCAAAGGAAAAGGATTTAAGAGCATCCACAAGGAATTCCCGGTACAGTTGGCCCTGTACAGTTGCACTGTGATGCAAAATATGAAGGAAAAAAATAAAATTCCAGAAAGATCTGAAAAGCAAAAGTTGAATTGGTCACATGCCAGAAGCTATGTGGGCTTCCCAGGTGGCTCAGTGGTAAAGAATCTGCCTGCCAATGCAGGAGACGCATTTCCCATCCCTGGGCTAGAAAGATCCCCAGCGATAGGAAATGGGTACCCACTCCAGTATTCTTGCCTGGGAAATCCATGAACAGAGGAGCTTGGCGGACTACAGTATATGGGGTTGCAAGGAGTCAATTCAAATTTAGCCACTGAGCATGCCTGCATGCAGAAGTTGTTTACATTGTATATGACTGTTTACAAAGCAGTTGCATTTTATTAGGTATTACAAGTAATCTAGAGACAGTTTAAAGTACACAGGAAGATTACATGGGTTATATGCAAGTACTATGCAATTTTTTATGAAGGACTTAAGAGTCAGCCAATTTTTATATCCCCTGGGAGTCCCAGAACCTACTACCACAGATACCAAGGGACAAGGTATCTTGTACCTCTGAACATCGCACCAGCCATTCAGGAGAGAGGGTGGTGCCATTTCCAGCTTCTCACACCTCCTAAAACAACAGGAACCTATAGCTTCCCTCACTCCCTACTCACCTCCCATAGAATCTCTCTGGAGGAAACCAAGGGGACTGAACCCAGCCCAGGGCTATTTGCATCCCTAAGCACATTAGTCGATCACAGTTGGACAAGTTCAGACTGCCTATAAAACCAAATTAACTTGATCTACTGCATGTAATAGCAGGCTTCCCAGGTGGCACTAGTGGTAAAGAACCTGCCTGCCAACTCAGGAGACGCAAGTGATGGGGGTTCGATCCCCGGGTCAGGAAGATCCAATGGAGGAGGGCATGGCAACCCAATCCAATATCCTTGCCTGGAAATCCCACGGACAGAGGAGCCTGGCAAGCTATAATCAACAGAGTAGCAAGAGTCAGACATGACTTAGTGACTAAACAACAGCAACTACGTGATGACTTGAATCCTGTCTAATATATCAAGAATTTCCAGCACACAGTTGGTGTCAATGTTAAGGTCTTTCTCTTTCCCACCTGGACAGTTCAAATGTAATGAATGAAATGGAAGGAAACTTAAACAAGAAGCCATAACATTTGTATTCCAGCCCTCTTCTCCCTCTGCTACTCATTTCCTCTGTGACCTTGTTAAGGTGATGTAGGCTCAGTGTTTCTTGGATTGCTCATTCCTCAAATGAGAATAATAATGCCAGTCTCACTTGCCTCCAGACTATTGTGGGGATTAAATAAATGAATGTTCATGAATTCATTGTGAAAAGTCTAAAGAGCTATCCAAATATTAGGGACCGCTTTGGGCCGTAGCCCTCATCAATAATCTCTGGGACAGCCTTTAGGGAGCAAGAAGGCTGGCAGAAAGAATACAAAGTAGCTGTTTCCTTTTGCAAGGACACTGCTGTGCTAAAGACATTGACAAGCCTGGAGAAAATAGAGGTCGAATACTAGGAAAATCCTTCATGCAACAGAAGATTTTTGTCAGCAGAGCTGAGCAGAATGCCAAGTCACAGACGGTTCCCTAAAAGCATGGTTAACTTCCTGATCAACCTTTTGAAGCACTTTAGGAAAGTCATCACAAACCATAGACTCCCGGAAATTCAGACTCAGAAGACAACCTCAGAGAAGCCATGAGTCCAAATGCTTCATTTTCCAGGTGGGGAAACTTGGGCCCAGATTCACCCACTACTTTAAATCCACATTTCTTTCTCCTATACCAAAAATTTCTTTGTGATATAAATTAGGAATGAGAATCCTGGAGAAGGGAATGGCAACTCACTCCAGTATTCTTGCCTAGAAAACCCATGGACAGAGGAGCCTGGGGGGCTACAGTTCATGGGGTCATGACTGAGCACAGAAAGAAAAAACTGTCCAAATCTCCAAACATCTCATTTAACTAGATTCTTTACCACACAGAGCCCTTCAGCCTGGACTCCAGAGAGGGTTGAACCTCCATAAGATTCAGAAATCAGGAAGAAATGTGGACAGGATATGGAAGCCCCAGAGACAGCATAATTATAAAATTAGAGCAGCATTTGAGGCACTTCAGATGAAAGTCACCACAGAAATGCCCAACTCTTCATGAAATTACTAAAAGGAAAAAAGTATTTCACATTATATTACAGCTTGTGAGGTTTCCATTAAATTTCAAAGCTGCCATATTAAGAGTTTGGGCTTTTCTGAAATGACTAATTCCAGAGCCTCAACTTTTCTGTGGTAATTTTAATAGGACCCTGTAAATGTTTCCCTTCAGGCTGGAAGCAGGGTTTCATCACAGAAGAGGTATCGCCAGAACCAGGAAGGCCCGAGCCTAGGAGTCCTGTGATTCCATTGGGAGGCAGGAAGTTTCTGTTCCTTTATTCCTTGGAACACTATAATCCTGTCAGAATACTAAGAGAGTTGTGTTCAGTCAAACAAACAAAGGCAGCTCACAAAGGCGTGCTTGTAAACACATGTCCTCATGCGACTAGTATGAGATTGAAGCTGGGGCCCCTCTTCCCACCTGCAAAGGAGACACTTACAGAAGCTCCTAACCAGACTATTTTCTTGGGCTCCAAAATCACTGCAGACAGTAACTGTAGCCATAAAATTAAAAGATGCTTGCTCCTTGGAAGAAAAGCTATGGCAAATTTAGGCAGCATATGAAAAAGTAGAGATATTACTTTGCCAACAAACGTCTGTATAGTTAAAGCTATGTTATAGTTAAAGCTGAGCACCAAAGAATTGATCCTTTTGAGCTGTGGTGTTGGAGAAAGCTCTTGAAAGTCCCTTGGACTGCAAGGAGATCAAACCAGTCGATCATAAGGAAAAGCAATCCTGAATATACATTGGAAGGACTGATGCTGAAGATGACGCTCCAATAGTTTGGTCACCAGATGCTAAGAACTGACTTATTAGAAAAGACCCTGATGCTGGGAAAGATTGAAGGCAGGAAGAGAAGGGGACGACAGAGGATGAGATGGTTGGATGGCATCACTGACTCAATGGACATGAGTTTGAGCAAGCTCCGAAAGTTGGTGATGGACAGGGAAGCCTGGCATGCTGCAGTCCATGGGGTCCCAAAGAGTCGGACATTACTGAGTGACTGAACTGAACTGAACAAGTCTCTGGGCTTCCCAGGTGGCTCAGCAGTAAAGAACTCGTCTGCCCAATGCAGGAGATACAGGTTCTATCCCTAGTTTGGGAATATACCATGAAGAAGGGGATGGCAACCCACTCCAGTATTCTTGCCTGTGAAATCCCATGGACAGAGGAGCCTGGCGGGCTACGGTCCATGGGGCTGCAAAGAGTCAGACATGACTTAGTGGCTGAGCACACACGCGTGTAACCAGTCTCAGGCCTGGCTAATCATTAGAAATAAGGTCCAAGCTTTCATAAATGGGTACCCTTTGATACATTCTCTTATCATTTGAATTGTGCTCCATCTCCCCAAAAATATATTGGAATGCTGACCCCCAGAACCATATAATGTGACCTTATTTTGAAACTGTCCTAATAAGAAGAGGTGACAGACACACACACAACGAAAACACCTCGTGACAGCACAGGCAGAGATGGCAGTAATGTATCCACAGCCAATGAGTGTCAAGGACCGCCCACAACCCCAGAAGCCAAGAAGGGGGCATGGAGCTGACAGTCCCCTGGAGTCTTCAGAGAAAGCACGGCCCCACTGACACCTTGATCTTGAACTTCCAGCCTCTGGAACTGTGAGGGGGTAAATTTCTGTTGTTTTTTCTTTCTTGGACGCCCCAGGTCTTCTGCTGTGCTGTGCTAAGTCGCTTCGTTGCAACCCTCTGGACTGCAACACCAGCTCCTCTGTCCTTGGGATTCTCCTGGCAAGAGTACTGGAGTGGGTTCCTGATGCAGAGATCAAACACACATCTCTTATGTCTCCTGCATTGGCGGGCATGTTCTTTACCACTAGCACCACGCGGGAAGGCCTGCCCCAGTCTAAGTTAATTTAAACTTTCGCTGGTGGCTCAGAGGGTAAAGAGTCTGCCTAGAATGTGGGAGACCTGGGTTCGATCCCTAGGTTGCGAACATCCCCTGGAGAAGGGAATGGCTGCCCACTCCAGTATTCTTGCCTGGAAGATTCCATGGACAGAGGAGCCCGGAAGGCTATAGTCCATGATTATAACTTGAGTGATTAACACTTTCTCTTTCTCAGGTCTTAGTTGCAGCATGTGGGATCTAGTAATAGTTTCCCAACCAGGGATGGAACCCCAACCGCCTGCACTGGGAGCTCAGAGTCTTATCCCCCCATTGGACCAGGGAAGTCCCTTTCAGTTGTTTTAAATCACCTAGTTTGTGATGCTTTGATCTGACAGCCCTGAAAGCAAGAAACACCTTCCAAGTGCAAGGAGAACAAAAACCTGAGTCTGGGACAAGAAAGTGCTTCCCTGGTGGCTCAGCTGGTAAAGAATCTTCCTGCAATACGGGAGGCCTGGGTTTGACCCCTGGGACAAGAAAATGCAGAGAGAAAGGAATAAGAAGAACTGGGCACGTGTTCAGGGCCTCCCTGGCCTGGAGAGCTGGGCCTTCCTTAACTCATTTAAAAAATGAAAAACCAGTCTGTCCTGTTATGCAGCTGTGGAGGAAAAACAGAGCAGGAAGGCCACTTTTACTGCTGACCTGGCATCATAAAAATAATTAGCAAATTGCCACAAGGTACTTCCGGAAGGTGATTCAGACGTCGCCTTTGTTCAGCCTGAAAGAGAACCTAGCGACCGGCCAGCCTGCCAATGCATCACTCTTGGAGGAAACGGCTGTGTTTATGAGCAGATATTACTCTAAATTGTGCTCCACAGCACAGAACATCTTTTATGCACCAGGGGCATCCGTACTTGGCCGGCAGAGAACACTCTCAGGTGTGGGATGAAGGTCACTTCGGTCCTCTGAAGTGGATGTGACAGTTCCGACCAGGTTCCAAAGCTGAAGGGCAGCCGGTCAGCCCACAGGGGACCAGGAAGCCCTGTCATGCAGCTTCCCAGAAACGGGCTTTTGTCCAGGAAGTTCAGTGCACACAGGGCCCAGACTTCAAAGTCAGAAACTGTAGAGCTTTGTGGGCAGGTGAGCATCTAGGAAAGGAAAACTTCAGCCCTTTGCTCTAAATACATTTAGTAAAATGTTCTCAGACTTGGTCCCCAGCTCCTCATCAGGTTCTAACAATGAAAGCTCAAGACCTTTATTCCACAATTTAAATCAAAGTATGCTCTATTTTAGAGAAGGCACTGGCGACCCACTCCAGTACTCTTGCCTGGAAAATCCCATGGACAGAGGAGCCTGGTAGGCTGCAGTCCATGGGGTTGCGAAGAGTCAGACACGACTGAGCGAGTTCCCTTTCACTTTTCACTTTCATGCATTGGAGAAGGAAATGGCAACCCACTCCAGTGTTCTTGCCTGGAGAATCCCAGGGACGGAGGAGCCTGGTGGGCTGCCATCTATGGGGTCGCACAGAGTTGGACACGACTGACGTGACTTAGCAGCAGCATGCTCTTGGGGTTTCTCCATGGTAAAGAATCTGCCTGTCAGTGCAGGAGCCATGGGAGATGAGGGTTCGATCCCTGGGTCAGGAAGATCCCCTGGAGCAGGAAATGGTAACCCACTCCAGTATTCTTGCCTGGAAAGTCCCATGGACAGAGAAGCCTGGTGGCCCACAGTCCACAGAATCAAAGAATCAGACACAACTGAGCAACCGAGCACGCGTGAAGCTTTATTGTATGTATATATGCAAGAGATCACCTTAGAGCTGTCACTTTCACTTTCTATTATTCATTGAGAAGATAAACATTGACCTTGAACGTGGAAACAATCAAGCCAGGTGGGCAAGGTAAGTAACAGTCTTTGCCATGATTTTTTACCCCCTTCACATTCCAGGCACTGTGCCTAACTCTTCAGCTTTGTGATATCTTCTTTCATCCTTGCCCAAGCCTCTGAGTCAGGATCTATGAATATTCCTGAGTACCAGATGAGGCCCAAGTGGTTTCCATGGTTTATCTACCCAGCATCCCACAAGTCAGGGCAAAGGTGTGACTCAAGCAGAGGTCTGTTTGCCCTCAAAGCCTGTGCAACATATACTGTCTCGTCTTTGCAATGGAAAACAATTCCAAAACCTGGGTTATGATTCCAACACTCTGTCTCTCCCTGGACCCGAGACATTCTCTCTCTACCTTTCCCAGGGCAGTAGGATTATAAACTGAAAAGTGTCAGCCTCAAACAATGAACAAGCTTATCTTTGACCTATCTGGCAATACTTGGCAAGTGCCCCGCAGGTATTTTTCTGCTTCAGGAGAATTTTGAGCAAAGCCAGTGTGGGGAGGGACAATCAGCGAGTGAGCCACAAAAGTCAGGCAACAGGAGCAAGCAGTTGGAAGTTATGGTGCCATTAACAGCAAGGGGGAAAGGCACAGAATGAAGCAGATTCTCCACTGGTGTGAGAACAGGAGAAGAGGGAAGGAAGTCTCTAGACAAAGATGGTGATTAAATCAACACAATCAGGGTACAGAACTATTTTTTTCTCCCTTGTGAGAGCCTCTGACCCACAGAGGGAGAAATCAACTGAACAAAAAGTAACTCATTTAAGATTGTTGATCTTCCCTGCTCCCTTTTGGGACATATACAAGGTCTCCTTTGTCTGCTTTTAAGTTTTAAATTAAGGAATTTTCACATATGGTTAAACAAGGGCTTCCCCAGTGGTTCAGCACTAAAGAATCCACCTGCAATGCAGGAGATGGAAGAGACGCGGGTTCGATACCTGGGTGGGGAAGATCCCCTGGAGGAGGGCATGGCAACCCACTCCATTATTCTTGCCTGAAGAATCCCATAGACAGAGGAGCCTGGTGGGTTACAGTTCAAAGGGTCACAAAGAGTTGGACACTACTGAAGCTAGTGAGCTTGCACACGTGGTTAAATGAACCATGGTACAGCACAGATGAGTAGCATGCTTTCATTCGAAGTCAAATTTTCAATACACCTCAAAACTACAAAGAGGTATTACCTTACACTGGTCAGAATGGTCATTATTAAAACATCCAAAAATAATTTAAGTGCTAGAGAGGGTGTGGAGAAAAGGGAACTCTCCTACGCTGTTGGTGAGAATGTAAATTGGTACAGCCACCCTGGAGAACAGTATAGGGGTTCTTTAAAAAAAAACTAAAAGTAGAACTACCATGTGACCCAGCAATACCACTCCTGGGCATATATCTGGAGAAAACTGTAGTTCAAAAGCATACATACACCCCAATGTTCATAGCACTACTTACAACAGCCAAGACATGGAAGCAATCCAAGTGTTGATCAACAGATGAACGAATAAAGAACATGTGATACATACATACAACTGAAGATTACTCAGCCGTAAAAAAGAATGAAATAACACCACCTTTAGCAACATGAGATTATCGTACCAAGTGAAGTAAATCAGACAGAGAAAAACAAATATCATATGATATTACTTACATGTGGAAACTAAATTATAATACAAATGAATTTATTTACAAAACAGAAAGAGACTCACAGACTTAGGAAACAAACTTAGAGGGATTCCCAGGTGATCCAGTGGTTAAGACTGCTCTTTCACTGCTGAGGGTGTGGGTTCAATCCCTGGTCAAGGAACTAAGATCCCACAAACTGCCAATGCAGCAAAAAAAGAAAGAAAAAAAGAGAGAGAAAGAAAATAAACTTACAATTACCAAAGGGGGAGAGAGAGGGATAAATTTGTAGTTTCAAATTAGCAGATATGAACTACTGTATATAAAAATAGATAAGCAAATTCCTACTGTATAGCACAAGGAACTATATTCATATTGTAATAAAATACAATGGAAAATAATATGAGAAAGAATATATGTATGCATATATGTATGTATGAATATATGTGTACATATATGTGTGTGTATATATGTATGTATAACGAATTACTTTGCTATACAACAGACATACAACTGTAAATTAACTGCACTTCAATTTTTAAAAAGTCATATTTTCAAGATTATCTAATGCCACGAGACAAAGCTCCCAAGAGAGGGTAAAGCATAAATATCAGGAATCCTGATTTTATGTGTGTGCTCTTGTATATGTGCCTCTACAATAGATCCTATTTCTTTAAAAAAATATATAATTTCCGTGGATTCGAATGGAAAAAAAGACTGGAAAGAAATATACCCAAAGTGTCACTGGTGGTCATCTCTGCATGAAGAGATAGTAGTTGATTTTTATTTTTTTTCTTTACAGCTTTCTGCAGTTTAAAATAAAGTTTACAAGGGCCATATACTATTTTATAATGAGACAAAATAATATTTTAAATGCTTTTGACAAAACTTGAGTAAGAATATTGACGAATGAACCTCAAAAGTCAAGTTTCCACTTGACTCTACTTCTAATCCCTCCCCTAGCCCTATGCCCCAGCATCCTCACCCTGCAAAGCCAGAGGTTGCCCTTGATATCTTGGGTTCACTGCCTCTGTTATACATTGTGGACAACTTGTGAAGGTAGGAGAGAGCCAGAGAAGTATACAAGCCACTGAAGGCAGTCAGAGATACAGAGGAGTGAAACAGAAGAAATAGAAATCTAAGAAGAGAGGGAAATAGAGAAACCAAGTGTGAACGCAGTTTTGAGTTGATTTTAAGTCACAACCTTCTGTTTGTCAGGCTGCTGTTTAAAAGTCATAGTCCTTTGAAGCTTTGATTATTCACAGATCTTCATCTGCTTTAATTAGCAAGCCTCTAAACATCTCGCAGGAGGATTTCATCACACCAGGATAGAAGTTAATCTCTATGTTAAAGCAGAATGTGATGTAATCAAACTGGAATCTGGCTTTAGTGCCACAGGCTTGAAATGACTCACCCTTGAAATAAAGCAATTATTCCTGTTATCTGCCCACTTCACCTTTAGCCTCTGGTCTAATACCAGAAAAATAAACGACCCAATCAAAAACTGGGCCAAAGAACTAAATAGACATTTCTCCAAAGAAGACATACGGATGGCCAACAAACACATGAAAAGATGCTCAACATCACTCATTATTAGAGAAATGCAAATCAAAACCACAATGAGGTACCACTTCACACCAGTCAGAATGTCTGCGATCCAAAAATCTGCAAGCAATAAATGCTGGAGAGGATGTGGAGAGAAGGGAACCCTCCTACACTGTTGGTGGGAATGCAAACTAGTACAGCCACTATGGAGAACAGTGTGGAGATTCCTTAAAAAATTGCAAATAGAAATGCCTTATGACCCAGCAATCCCACTGTTGGGCATACACACAGAGGAAACCAGAATTGAAAGAGACACATGTACCCCAATGTTCATCGCAGCACTGTTTATAATAGCCAGGACATGGAAACAACCTAGATGTCCATCAGTAGATGAATGGATAAGAAAGCTGTGGTACATATACACAATGGAGTATTACTCAGCCATTAAAAAGAATACATTTGAATCAGTTCTGATGAGATGGATGAAACTGGAGCCGATTATACAGAGTGAAGTGAGCCAGAAAGAAAAACACCAATACAGTATACTAACACATATATATGGAATTTAGGAAGATGGCAATGATGACCCTGTATGCAGGACAGCAAAAAAGACACAGATGTGTATAGCGGACTTTTGGACTCCGAGGGAGAGGGAGAGGATGTGATGATTTGGGAGAATGGCATTGAAACATGTATAATGTCATGTAAGAATCGAAATGCCAGTCTATGTCTGATGCAGGATATGACACGCTTGGGGCTGACGCGCGGAGATGACCCAGGGAGATGTTGTGGGGAGGGGGGTGGGAGGGGGGCTCATGTTTGGGAACGCATGTACACCTGTGGTGGATTCATGTCAATCTATGCCAAAACCAATACAGAATTGTAAAGTAAAAATTAAAAATAAATAAATAAATTAAAAATAAATAAATAAATAAATAAAATGGTACTGTTTAACTCCATTCCACCAAAATACTCACATGCCCCTTCTCTCCAGAATCCCAGGCACTAGTGACCTGGGGACAAAACTTCCTCCCATGGGCATCCAGGGCCTCAGTGTTCTGAGCAGGAAAGAGGGAACCAGTTGCTTTCACTCTAAGAAAATCGGTATCTCCATTTTCTGTAACTGTCCTGGGCTTCAGAGAATCCTGCTGTTTGAAGCATAGAACATATTCAATAAATGCCTTAACTCTAGGATGGTCATATCAGTCAAGTGCAGAGAACTTCATGAAACATCAGACAGTCATAAAAGAAGAAGTAAGGGGACAAGCTGTGGCAGATCTTTGTTGAAGCTGTAGAATGGCTGGACCTTTGTACCGCTGGAAGACATTTTATCCATTCCTTACAACTACACACCGGGCTTCCCTGATGGCTTGGCTGGTAAAGAATCTGCCTGCAATGTGGGAGATCTGGGTTCGATCCCTGGGTTGGGAAGATCCCCTGGAGAAGAGAAAGGCTACCCACTTCCGTATTTTGGCCTGGAGAATTCCAGGGACTGCATAGTCTATGGAGTTGCCAAGAGTCGGACACGACTGAGCAACTCTCACTTTCTTTCACACAGATACGGTGTCTCATAAAGGAAGCCGGATGAAAACTTATACGTATGTCTGACTCCCCAGGATAAACTTAGAAACGAGGCAAAATTCATCAATAATGACCAAAGGCAGAATTGTGACTAACCATCCCGGTTTGCCCAGTTCTAACAGTGACAGTTCCACATCCCAGGAAACGCCTCAGTTCCAGGGAAAGTGTGACAATTTGTCACCCTGAAGATGACCCCAGAAGAGGAGGCTACAGACTAGGAAGAGACACAGGGGAAACTTCCAGGGGACTAGGAATGGAGAAGCTGATTAAGGAGGAGGTTGGCTGTGTTGTTTCACTGTTTAGTCGCTAAGTCATAGCCAATCCTCTGCGACCCTCTGGACTGTAGCCTGCCAGGATCCTCTGTCCAAGGGATTTTTCAGGCAAGAATACAGGAGTGGGTTGCCATTTCCTCCTCCAGGGGATCTTCCTGACCCAGGGATTGAACCCAAGTCTCCTGCATTGCAGGCAGATTCTTCACTTACTTCTGAGCCAGCAGGGAAGCTCACACAGCTGTTACAAGTGTAGAAATCATTATGCTCAGCAGCAAAGATTGGAGCATTTGATGAACTTTACGGTATTAATAGTCTCTCTGTGCTTTGTTTAAAAAAATTCTGATGATATTCATATTTAATTAATTAAGATAAAAATAAAACAATTATATAAATATGTATATTGTCGACTAAAAAAGATGTACAACTTGAGAGTTGCAAGTTAAATTTTATTTGGGGCAAGATAAGGACTGCAGCCCAGGAGGCAGCATCTCAGATAGCTCTAAGAGGCTGCTCCAAAGCCGTAGTGAGGGAAAGTCAATATATAAGGTTTTGGTGAAGGGGGAGTTCAGTGCCTAGAAGCACTCATTTTACAAAAGGTTTTTGTTAGTCATGAGGATCTGATGTCACCATGAAGCGATTTAGTGCTTCTCTAGATATGAGGCGATGCAAGGATGGAGATCATAAAATCTGTTCCTAGAAACATCCAATTATCTAAATCAGTCTCGAATATTCATTGGAAGGACTGATGCTGAAGCTGAAACTCCAATACTTTGGCCACCTGATGCAAAGAACTGACACATCTGAAAAGACCCTGATGCTGGGAAAGATTGAAAGTAGGAGCAGAAGGGGATGACAGAGGATGAAATTGTTGGGTGGCATCACTGAACCAATGGACGTGAGTTTGAGTAAACTCCGGGAGTCGGTGATGGACAGGGAAGCCTGAAGTACTGCAGTCCATGGGGTCACAGAGTCAGACACGACTGAGTGACAGAACTGAACTGATCTAAAGACCTGTCCCACCAGATTCCCTGGAGCACAGAGGGCCTCACTCCATTCTGAACTCCCTCAGGGGGTGTTTCAGGTCAGCAGCTATAGCAGCATGGGGTTCAATCTCCGGAGAGGCAGATGGCAAACGCCTTTGGTGTTCAGTCATTGGCAATGCTCTCGGTAAGTGCCAATTTGTAGCTGACAATATTTAAAAGATATCTAGAAGAAGATCATGAAGCATCCTCGACAAGCCTGCACACAGTGGGGGATGGTGATGACTTGGACCCAACTTCTCAGTTTCTCTTTAAACACTTTCACAGTCAAGCAGTTTGGAGGTGGTCTGGGAGGACACTGAGTCCATCACCCCAAATTGCTGGTCTTCCTATTAAAGGTAACTTTCCTTTCTACCACCCCCCACCCCCTAAAAAGAAGATTTGGACTAGAAAGGAGAGCAGTTGAAAAAGCGAGGCAGTCACCAGTGCAGGAGACAGCACCCAAATGGGGTATTTCCCTCCCAGGCTCCCTGTGGATTCCTTCATCCACTCTCTTCTCTGTCTTCCCTCACATCTGACCAGTGGACCCCAGGCTCTGGGACCATGTCTGTCCTTAAGGAAGGGAGAGGGTCGTCAAAGGAGCCAGAATTCAGCAAAGCAACCTGGCGGCAGCACACCCCCACCCAGCCTCAGAGGCTGCACCCCATCCGATCAGGGAATCCCGAGCTGCCTGAACTAGGCAACACTCACTTGCCCTGTCCCCTTTCTCTCTGGCTTTGGTCAGCTTCTCGTAGACCTGGTTCCCACCTCCACCCAGCCTCATCAGCCACATGATATATTTGGCTCTCTCAAGCCAGCATCACCTCTGGAAAGCTTTGGAAGAAGCTGAGCTTCATCTCCAGACCCAGTGTGTCTAACCCTTTCCTGCACTATCACAGCCATTGCTTCTACCACAAGAGAAATTCCCTGTGGCCTTGAGAATCCAGTCTCCAGCCTTCTTCTTCCTTTAATAGGGCAGCAGTGGTGAGAAACTGGGCTTCCCCGTTCTCTCAGTGCAGGAAACAGAGCTTCAGTCCCGGGGCCGGGAAGATCCCCTGGAGCGCACAGCAACCCGCTCCAGTATTCTTGCCTGGAGAATGCTACGGACAGAGGCCAGAGTCCATGGGGTCACAGAAAGTCAGACCCAACTGAGGTGACTGACCATGCATGCATGGTGAAGCCACTACTTGGCATACACACCTCCTATCCACCCTAACCTACCCTACCCTCAACAGACATCACTAATCAATGCTGATTCTCCTCTTTGGATGAGGTCTTGGACTCCTCATTAGTCAAGTTCTTCATGTGTGATTCATGGATGAGAGAAAAGGAAACCTGTCTGCTATCCCCACACGGGGTTCTGAGTTCACAGAGGGACTTAATTAGTTCTGTACTTGATCAGAGAAGCCAAAAGCGTAGATGGTAACTGTATTCTAGTCAGTCTATCTGCTCCTCAGAGATGGCCTGGGCCTCCCAAATACTTTCAATCAGTTTGGCCACCCCTCTAAGCAATAGGTCTGTCTGGGGTAGATTTGTGATCCTGTGGTCTTAGCACTGCAAGTCTGATCTGCTCCACTACGCAGTCACGTTCAGTTCAGTTCAGTTCAATCGCTCAGTCGTGTCCAACTCTTTGGGACCCCATGAACCGCAGCACGCCAGGCCTCCCTGTCCATCACCAACGCCCAGAGTTCACTCAGACTCACGTCCATCAAGTCCGTGATGCCATCCAGCCATCTCATCCTCGGTCGTCCCCTTTTCCTCCTGCCCCCAATCCCTCCCAGCATCAGAGTCTTTTCCAATGAGTCAACTCTTTGCATGAGGTGGCCAAAGTACTGGAGTTTCAGCTTCAGCATCCTTCCTTCCAAAGAACACCCAGGGCTGATCTCCTTTAGAATGGACGGGTTGGATCTCCTTGCAGTCCAAAGGACTCTCAAGAGTCTTTTCCAACACCACAGTTCAAAAGCATCAATTCTTTGGCACCCAGGTTTCTTCACAGCCCAACTCTCACATCCACACATGACCACTGGAAAACCACAGCCTTGACTAGACAGACCTTTGTTGGAAAAGTAAAGTCTCTGCTTTTTAATATGCTATCTAGGTTGCTCATAACTTTCCTTCCAAGGAGTAAGCATCTTTTAATTTCATGGCTGCAGTCACCATCTGCAGTGATTTTGGAGCCCCAGAAAATAAAGTCTGACACTGTTTCCACTGTTTCCCCATCTACAGTTCACGTTAATTTGCCAATAAGACAGTGGCAAAATATTTCTTCTTTTCCCTTTTTACTTTTTTGAAATTATTTATATTAGTTTTATTGATGTGCTGATATCAGTAAAATGTACCCACCTTAGGTGTTCAACTTGATGAATTTTGCCAGTTCTATACCTCCAATGCATTCACTACCCAAAACAACACACCAAACATTTTTCATCCAAAGTTCCCTTGCTAGTGGGACAGTTCTCATCGCAGTGAACAGCCAGCAAAAAGTTGTCTGTTTCCTCTAGGCAGATAGGGTCAGATTCCTAGCTGGCTTGTTAAATTGCACTCTAGCAAAGGACTACTCCAGCTCCAGCTATAACTTCGAACAGCGCCTTGTAATTTTCTCTCTAAAACAAAGAAAACTCCATTTCGTTTCTGTCCCTGAACTATTGAGTTTTATCTCCCCAGGCTTCGTTGACCTTCCAAAGGTTTTTTATATGTTTTCTTATGTCCTGGTTCCTCCACTTATCTTATTTATTGAAGTACCAGTTTTTCAGAATAGACTGTGCAAGTCCTTTTATAGCGCCAGACCACAATCTTATATATTAGATGTCTGGTGGGAGGGCTGTAAGCTCAGGAGATGGTAGTAGGTATGGTGCTCGGACTTGCTGTAATAATTTTTCCTGTCTCTCTGCCTGTAATATCACACATTATTAGAGTCTATGCCTTGACATCCATCTGGTTCTCAACCTGTGGGATAAGGAATGTGTTCCATAACCATTCCACGCTACTCCAAATTTTTATCAAATTTTTCAACCCCAGAGAAAGGAAACGTGTTTGTTAGAAATGTGGCAAAGACTTATAAACTAGCTCCTGCTATTAATAAGGCAGAGTCATTCTGCCAGCTAATGAAGGATGTATCAGGTTCTGCTGTTCTAGATATTTGTCAGTCTCTGCACCCAAGCAAGGCACAAATAAAACATTTCCAGGTATTTCCATGTGCTAGCCAGCAGTGACCTGGACTGCATAACTGTGAAAGTCATTCAACCTGATTCACCAGAAAAGAAGCAGATGTAGGAAAACGTGTACAGCGGAGAGCCATGAGGTCTTGTCCCTGCCACTTCCTCCCACTACGGCGACATTGTTCAGACCCGCACTGCTTCTTGCCTGGATTATTTCATCAGCCTCCTAACTGGTCCCCTGCCACCAGTCTCACCCCACCTCCAGCCTCGGTCCCAGTGAGAGCATCAGCTTTCTCAGTCATTCTCTGATTAAACAGCTTTCTGGGTAATTCTGCAATGAATTCCCTATGCCTGGGGAATGACATCCACACTCCAACAGGCTCCTCAAGGATTCTCCATGGAGTAACACACTCTGCTCCTGCCTCTGAAGCTGAATCTGGCCCCTGTACCATGACACTGAATAAATGTCAGAGAAAGGATTTTGGATAAAATAGAAAAGAATTGCCAGATAAAGGGGGCCACGGCCAGCTAATGCCCTCCAAACTGTCTCGACCTGGGGGGTTAGTGAGGAGTTTTATACTAGCAGTTCAAAGAGGACATGATCAGCTCGTGGACATTCTGGTTGGGTGGTGGTGAGGTAAGTGCAAGTCAGCACCATCCACCTCTGGTTCCAACTGGTCTGGGGTCCACATACTTGTGGGCAGCTTCTAATTAATTTCTCCTACTTGGTGGGGGTTGCAGTATCTGCAAAACAGCTCAAAGACATTCCTGTGTGTCTCCCTTGATGGAGAACCAGGACCCTGCCCCGAGGCTGCACTGATGTTTCTCTTGACTGTTCCTTCCCGGTCTCTGTATCACCTCCCTTCTCTCTGCATCACCTTCCTTCCCTAATTAGCTTCCATTTGAACCTGCTCTTCGGAATTCAGGGAAGGTCACAGAGGCTAAATGAAGGTTATTTCCTGTCTTCGAGAAACGGGGACGCAGAACGGCTTTTGTACCCAGGAGCCCCACCAGGTCCTGCCTCATATCCCCTCTGCGCCACCCCTATGTGCACACCCGTGTTCCCGCCTGCCCTTCTGCAGACCATGCCCAGCCCAACTCATAGCTAGGCTACAGCATCATGGATTAGCTTAGATATTATACCTTCCAAGACTTCTCAAGCACTTCAGAATAGCCTATGTCTCCTCCTCTGCACCCCTGTAACCCTCCATTATAACATCTTCAGTGTTTCTGCCTCCCCTAACTCCAGAGACACCATTCCCATCAAACACCATAAGAATAAGACTCCCCCTGCCTTGTGGAAGATGTGGGCACTGAGTTCTCGCTTCTAAATCAGCTGTTTACCTGTCTGTCTCCCACCATCCTCACATCCCGCATGGCAAGCTTCCGCTTATCACTATGACCACAACTCTCTTTCAGAGAAGCCCTCTTCTGCCTGTTAAGTCCTCAGGTTCTCTTCTGGATCCACCTTTTTTTTTTTTTTTTAATTTGTGTGTGTGTGTTAGTCACTCAGTCACGTCTGACTCTTTGTGGCCCTGTGGATTGTAGCCTGCCAGGTTCTTCTGTCCATGGGATTCTCCAGGCAAGAATACTGGAGTGGGTTGCCATGCCCTTCTCCAGGAGAGCTTCCTCACCCGGGTCTCCTGCATTGGCAGGCAGATTCTTTACCATCCAAGCCACCAAGGAAGCCTTATTTTTAATTGGATGATAATTGCTTTACAACGTTGGGTTGGGTTTTGCCCAAAACCACACGTGAATCAGCCGTCAGTGTACATGTGCTCTCTCCACCTTCATCCTTCCTCCCACTTCCCACCCCAACCCCACCGCTCCAGGTTGTCCCAAAGCACCCAGTTGAGCTCTTCATGTTGTACAGCAACTTCCCATTAGCTATCTATTCTGCATATGGTGATATATATATTTCAATGCTACTCTCTCAATTCACTCCACCCTCTCCTGCCCCTACTGTGTCCAAGAATCTGTTCTCTATGTCTGAGTCTCTATTCCTGCCTTATAAACAGGTTCATCAATACCATTTTTCTAGATTCCATATATATGTGTTAATATATGATATTTGTTTTTCTTTCTGACTTACTTCACTCTGTATAACAGGTTCTAGGTTCATCCTCCTCACTAAAACTGACTCAAATTCCTCCCTTTTTATAGCTGAGTAATAGTCCATTGTATACATGTACCACCAGTTCTTTATCTATTTATCTGTCAATGGACATCTAGGTTGCTTCCACGTCCTGGCTATTGTAAACAGTGATGCAATGAACATTGGGGTACATGTGTCTTTTTCAATTACAGTTTTCTCAGGGTATATGCCCAGTAGTAGGATTGCTGGATGATATGGTAGTTACATTCCTAGTTTTTAAAGAACTCTCCACACTGTTCTCCATCAGTTCAGTTCAGTTCAGTTCAGTCACTCAGTCATGTCCAACTCTTTGCGACCCCATGTATCGCAGCACGCCAGGCCTCCCTGTCCATCACCATCTCCCAGAGTTCACTCAGACTCACGTCCATTGAGTCAGTGATGCCATCCAGCCATCTCATCCTCTGTCGTCCCTTTCTCTTCCTGCCCCCAATCCCTCCCAGCATCAGGGTCTTTTCCAATGAGTCAACTCTTACATGAGGTGGCCAAAGTACTGGAGTTTCAGCTTCAGCATCATTCCTTCCAAAGAAATCCCAGGGCTGATCTCCTTCAGAATGGACTGGTTGGATCTCCTTGCAGTCCAAGGGACTCTCAAGAGTCTTCTCCAACACCACAGTTCAAAAGCATCAATTCTTCAGCACTCAGCTTTCTTCACAGTCCAACTCTCACATCCATACATGACCATAGTGGCTGTATTAATTTCCATTCCCACAGTGCAAGAGGGTTCCCTTTCCTCAACATCTTCTCCAGAATGTATTGTTTGTAGACTTTTTGATGGTGGCCATTCTCACTGGTATGAGGTGATAGTTCTTTGTAGTTTGATTTGCATTACTTTAATAATAAGCAATGTTGAACATTTTTTTTCATGTGTTTATTAACCATCTCTATGTCTTCTTTGAACAAATGTCTGGTATTTAGGTCTTCTGTCCATTTTTTTATTAGGTTGTTTGTTTTTCTGATATTGAGCTGCATGAACTGCTTGTATATTTTGGCGATTAATACTTTGTTGCTTCACTTGCAATTATTTTCTCCCATTCTGACAGTTGTCTTTTCATCTTGTTTATGATATCCATTGCTGTGCAAATGCTTTTATGCTTAATTAGGTCCCTTTTGCTTATTTTTGTTTTTATTTCCATTACTCTAGGAGATGGGTCATAGAGGATCTTGCTGTGATTTATGTCAAAGAGTGTTTTGCCTGTTTTCCTCTAAGAGTTTTACAGTTTCTGGTCTTACATTTAGGTCTTTAATCCATTTGAGCTTATCTTTGTGTACGGTGTTAGGAAGTGTCCTATTTCATTCTTTTACATGGAGCTGTCCAGTTTTCCCAGCACTACTTATTCAGGAGAGTATCTTTTCCCCATTGTATATTCTTACCTCCTTTGTCAAAGATAAGGTGCCTACCCATTCTTTTGAAACTGTTTACTCCATCAAACTAACCCGTTTTGCAGCCACTATGCTTTGGGATTTGAAAGTGTTCATTTTTTTCCAGTAGTTTTTAAGTTCAATTTTGCCTGAATCAGCATCATTGATTTCCACTGGGCCGTATCTGACAAAAACAGGAAGAACCATTCCCCACCCTACACCAGTTTCCAAAACTTGACTCTGGCCAGAGTCCCAAGCCTCAGTCACCAAGGAGAAGAATCCAGCCCCACAGAATGTACACAGGAAGAGTTTGGGAATCCTGGCCTCTATAGCCTCTAAATCTGCTCCTTGCAGACAGGGGTTGTGCCTTTAATTTCTTTAAAACATTTCTCTCTCCCCAAGTTTGCTGAATTATAAGACGTGCATAGTAAACACTCATTCAGCACTTTATAGGTGAAAGCACTTATTAGTTAATGAATAACTTGAAGTTAAGAAAAATATTTATCTTTAGTTGAGAGACATGCATCTTCTAAAATAATTAATAAAAGTTAAACCAGAAATCTATCTTGAAACATAAAGACTCCCTGAGCTGTTCCATTGATTTTATTATTGTACATTTTCTACAAACCTGAGACGAGTTGCTTGCTAAAAACCTGGATGAAGTCATCTCACACATATACATTTTGGTACACACAGTCAACCTAGAGACAGTCTTTTCTAGCAGGGAGCATCCTCCACAGAAACACAAAGATAGCAAACCTCCAAAATTATATGCTAAAGACAATGAACCATGGGAAAGGAGAGGATGGGAACAGTGGGGCAGAAGGAGGCTTTTTTTTTTTCATTTTAATAAATTTTTATTGGAATAGAGTTGCTTTAAAAGTGAAAGTGAAAGTCGCTCAGTTGTGTCCGACTCTTCAAGACCCCATGGACTGGTTCATGGAATTCTCTAGGCCAGAATACTGGAGTGGGTAGTCTTTCCCTTCTCCAGGGGATCTTCCCAACCCAGGGATCGAACCCAGGTCTCCCACATTGCAGGTGGATTCTTTACCAGCTGAGATACAAGTTGCTTCCCCAATAGTTGCTTTACAGTGTTATATTAGTTTCTGCTTCACAGCAAAGTGAATCAGCTATACATATTCATAGATCCCCTATTTTTTTTAATTTCCTTCCTATTTAGGTCACCACAGAGCACTGAGTAGAGGTCCCTAAGTAGGTTCTCATTAGTTATGTATTTTATATATAGCATCAATGGTGTATCTGGGATGAATTAGGAGGCTGTTGTTTTATGCCTGACGGTAAAAGAGAGCCATTCTCGGTTCTGGACCTTGGTGTTACAGCAACCTTGAGTCTGCCCCTTACTGGGAGAGGCCACAGCCCTTAGAGAATCAATATGCCTGACTAAATTTTTCTTCATTAAAAAAAAAAAAAAAAAAAACTTTCTCTTTTTACTCTTTTGAAACCCCTAATGGCATAATGAAATAATTCGTCTCTCGCTTTGGAGTTCACGCTCTGCCAAGTAATTACAGGCTGCTCAGATGTCTGCCCGTGGATCTTAGTTTGGTCAAGTTTCAGATCATATTCCATTCTTAATCTTTCATCATAAATCAATTCTTCTGGCCTTTTAATCACTCTTGTTGCTGTGTTCTGAACTGGTTCCAGGGCAATAAATCAATTAGGAAATGTTTGTAAAGTGCTGTAGAAGACAAAAAAACGTGGCCAAGTGCAGCCAGTTACGGAAACCAGGCAGTCAAATCTGTTGTTCGAGGCGTGGCCTGTGTAAGGGGAGGGGCGTGTTTCTACTAAATTTCGCTGTAATCTTCCTGAGGTGGACTGATTCATTCCCCTTTTGATATTTCACTTATTTCCTAGAGGCAAAAACCACACCGTATTTCTTCGAGATATTTGTTTGGGTTGAAGGATAAGGACAGCCTTATCTTTATAGCAAGAGAGACTGCATTTGGGTATGAGAACTTTCTGATAGTGAAAAAAGAAAGAAATGGTCAACAAAAGGACACGGTGGAGATTCTGTCGATGGAGATCTTCCAGAAAACAAACAAGCAAATAGAACTCTTCAGTTAAGACCAGGGGTAGCAAATAGACTTCAGGTTAAGTTGACTTCTTTTTTTATATATATTTTAAATAATTTTATTGATGGATTGATTGGCTGTGCTGAATCTTCACTGCTTCGAGAACTTTCCTCTAGTTGCAGCTAGTAGGAGCTACTCTTTAGTTGTGCTGTGTGGGTTTCTCATTGCAGTAGCTTCTCTTGTTGCATAGAACAGACTCTGGGGCAAATGGGCTTCAGGAATTGTGGCTCCCAGGCTCTAGAGCACAGGCTCAATAGTTATGGCACATGGGCTTTAGTTGTGGGATCCTCCCGCCTCAGGGATCGAACCCACGTCTCCTGCATTGGCAGGGGGATTCTCCACCACTGAGCCACCCGGGAAGCCCCTAAGTTGACTTCTGATCAGCTCCCATCAGTTGGTAGCAGCTGCCTGTAAAAATAGTTTTAAAAGAATGTGGACGCTACATCCAGGCTCAGAGGAAAAGGATTGTGATCAGTTAGCAATGTCTTCCCCGAGTGCAGAGGAGACAGGTGAGAGACATGTTTGTTACCTACCTGCCACTAGATGTTAGAGAACCTGAAGGCAACATTTAGAGGTATGATCTGGCACAGGACAGATGTCCTTCCACTTTAAAAGATCCTGCATTTTTATTAAAAACAGCCTCATAGTATGCTCTATGCTGCATAGGATGTATCAGCCAACACAAACTGCGTTCATACTGGGCATAGAGATGGATGCTAAGCTTAAGGTGGCAAGAACAAAATGTATTCCATGCGCGTCACACCTTCAGTTTACAAACCTTTACATCTATACTTTCTTATTTTACACTCATTTTAGTTTTCAACGAGTATGTATTGCACCTACTGGGTGCTAGTTAACATACTGTGAGCTGCATGGAATTGGTAAGTTGAAAATAAAATACAGTCTCTGGCAGTCCAATGATTAGAACCCTTTCGCTGCAGTGACTCCAAGCTCAATTCTTGGTCAGGGATCTAAGATCCCACAAGCTGTGTGATGCTGCCAAAATAAATAAATAAATAATAACACACAGTCCCTGCCTCCTGGGGTTTATAGTCTCATGGAGGATAAGACAGATGAAAAAGCAGGTATAGACTCCATTTTGAAGATGAGAAAGCATGTGTTAGTCACTCAGTCATGTCCAGCTCTTTGTGACTCAATGGACTTAGAGCTCACCAGGCTCCTCTGTCCATAGACTGTAGCCCGCCAAGCTCCTCTGTCCATGGGATTCTCCAGGCAAGAATACTAGAGTGGGTTGCCATTCCCTTCAGAGGATTTTCTCGATCAAGGGATTAAACCCCAGTCTCCTAGATTGCAGGTAGATTGTTCACCGTCTGAGCCACCAGAGTAGTTGATGCTCAAATAACAATATATAATTATCCTGGAAAAAAAAAAAGATGTGGAAGGACCAGGACTGCAACTGAAGGTTCCCAGTATAATTTTCTCTCTGTTGAGCCCTAGAGTCCTGCTCCATTGTTTTATATAGCCCCTTGATCTCAGAACCAGGCATCTTCCTGGTTCCACTTCTGTGATACTCCTGAGGACCGCGTGTCCTCTGAACGGTGCTGACCTTCTGGGATCCCATCTGACCTTATGAAGGATTCTTCAGGATGCCCCTGATGGGTCCTTCAGAGGATGGAGCCCTGTGTCTGGAATGGAGAATAGGACTTCACAAGCAGCATGGAGCTGAGCCAGACTTCAAACAGCAGGTCAGATCCAAGGTGGAGAAGAAAGGGAACATCACTGCCCTGGAGGGAGGTGGGAGAAAGAGTAAGAAGAAATGGCATGTGAAGATAGAAAATTATAAAACCAACATGTGGCTCTGGGGAGCAATGAGTAAATGGGTTTGGTTAATCCAAAGAAAAAGGAAAATATCTATTTAGCACTTCTGTGCCACAAGCACTGAAAAATTTCATTTAATCCTCATGACATCTGACTGAGTAAGGAAGGAGGGCATCGGGACAGCATCTTCCCACGGTACGGACAGGGTAACTGATACTCAGCATGTTAGGCAATTCGTCCAAGGTCACAGACAAGGAAGTAGCAGAGCCAGGTTCACGCCCAGGTCTTTTCATCTCCGCATCCAGACAGAGTCCCTTCTGCTCAAGTGTGCCAGAGAGTCAACACACAGGAGGGTGAGATTTTTAGAAAGCATGAAAACAGACATCAAAATTGGGCTGCAGAGAAGAAAAACTGCCTCTACTGACTTGACACTCTTGTTGTTACCTGCTCTTGCCTCATACATGATGTATTCAGCGGGCGATAAAAGACAACCCTTTGTCAAGGAATTCAAGCCTTTTGTCTGCCACAAAAAGGAAGCCTGGACTGTTTCTACTTTGAAAGTAAAAGTGTAGTCCCTCAGTCTTGTCCAGCTCTTTACAACACCATGGACTGCCTGTAGCCCGCCAGGCTCCTCTGTCCATGGGGTTCTCCAGGCAGGAATACTGGCGTGGGTTGCCATGCCCTTCTCCAGGGGATTTTCCCAACCCAGGGATTGAACCAGGGTCCCCCACATTGCACGCAAATTCTTTACCATCTAAGACACCAGAGAAGCTAGCTATGTTGGGAGATGTTAAAAACCTCGAGATGGTCTCGTCACAGTCCTCTCTTCTCAGCTGCATTTTCTCTACAACCATTGTTCTGTACCTGCCCCTTTGCCTCTTGCTGAAGATACAACTCATTGGCTTCTCAATATGGACTCCCCTCTCCCCTATCTTTCCTACAGAACCTCAGCAGCACTCATTCACACTCAACCTCCACTGAAGGTCATGTGCAGCAGAGCAGGCAGGATGTACCCCCAACTTCAGCAGGTGACTACTGCTTAGTCAAAGCTGGTCCTGATGGTCCCATTTTCCTTACCAATGTGGACTTGGGTATGAGCATGTGATGTGATTGGGTGACTGAGACATGAGGATGAGTTCACTAAGAAGCTTGGTCTGGAGGCTTTTACTCATAAGTAGATGCAGAAAGAAATGGGCTTTACTTCCTCCAGATACTTTTCTGTCTGTGATGTCTGGAACTGTGGCAGCCACATTGCAAACATGAGGGGGCCAGACTCAGGACAGACCATCTTCACCAATTTAACAATGTTGCTCTCACCTACTTTTGTCTGTCAGGTGACATGTATATACAGAAGAAGAGTAACTTCCCTGGTTGTCTAGGGGCTAAGACCTCACTCTCCCAATGCAAGGGACCTGGGTCAGGGAAGTGGATCCTACATCCTGCAACTAAGAGTTCACAGGCCACAACTAAAGATCATGTGTGCCACAGCTAAGACCTGGCACAGAAAAATATAAATAAATATTTTTTAAAAAATAAAAAGAATGAACATAGAATCTATTATACAGGGTGAATTAACTCAGAAAGAGAAAGACAAATATCCTATATTAACTCATATATATGGAATCTAGAAAGATGGGACTGATGGACCTATCTCAGGGCAGCAGTGGAGACGCAAACATCGAGAACAAACTTGTGGACACAGTGGGAAGGAGAGGGTGGGATATACTGAGAGAGGAGCGTTGAAACATATGCATTACCATATGTAAAATTAGATAGCCAGTGGGCATTTGCTATATGACTCAGGGAACTCAAATCAAGTGCTCGGTGACAACCTAGAGTGGTGGGATGGGGTGAGAGGTGGGAAGGAGATTCAAGAGTGAGGGGACATACCTATTCCTACCAATGATTCATGGCAGAAACCAATACGATATTGTAAAGCAATTATCCTCCAATTAAAAATAAATAAATTTTACAAAATAAAATGATAGTTCACAGTGCTGATTCACTGTGTGCATGTCAGAGTATTTGGGTTTTTTGGGGGGTTTTGACAAATAAGAGGATCTAAAAATGGCATTTGGGCCATGGAGGAATGGGACAGAAAGAAAAGAAGGATCACTTTAGCTTTTAAATGGCTACCATATGATGTCCTTCAACAAGAAGGAAAAAATAATGGAATTTTTAAATATCTTTTGGTTGATGAACTACGCTTCTTGATTATAACATCACTCAGAAACTAGACCACAATGATCATCATTTCAATTAATACAAAAGCCAGCCTAAAGGAAATGAGTCATGACCCAAGAGACAGCTGTTATTCTCACATTTGTTGATTTTGTGCAAACTCTTCCCCCTAGAACAGGGATTGGCAAACAACAACCCTAGGGCCAAATCAAGCATGCTGCCTGTTTTTATAAATAAAGTTTTGTTGGAACCCAGCCAAATCCATTTGTTTACATATTGTCTGTGGCTGCTTTTGTGCTCAAATATCAGAGCTGAGTAATTGTGACAGAGGCTGCAGGGCTCACAGACTGAAAATACTTTCTATCTGGTTCTTTACAGAAAGTTTGCTACCCCTGATCTAGAAGAAAGAAAACTGAACTGATGGGCTGAGTATACAAAGAAACACTGGCCCGACTACATATAAAAATGACCACATGAGCTCATGTGAATTCTGACACACCATCTATAGCAACCAGCCTAGGAAACCAACCTGTTACAAACAGTAACCAGCTCAGGAAGCCACCTGTTAATTGTAAGTCAGACTTACGGGATGTCAAACCACAACCTCTAGCAACTTGTCCAAGAAATCAAACAAGAAGTCCTGTGATTCTCAGTCTCAGACAGCTAGGACTTGATTAACGTTGAGGCAGTCTGACAATGGGTTGGAAAAGAACTTCCAGACACAGAGCAGTTCAGAAGGGAGCAAGTTTATTAAGAACAAAGAGCAGAGATAATGTGGGCACTGCAAGCACTGTGGGCCGACACCTCCCTACAGGCTGGGAAGACTGGACCATTTTCATGGATTAGAAGCCGATGTTTATAGCCTCAAAACTATAAATTCCTGCTGGAAGATTGGCATTAGGTGATTGGTTAGGATGCTATTGGGTGATTACAAGGGTGGGCATTTTTGCCTAATTTGAAGTCATGAAACTTGCTGGTGATGATCACACGAGCTTTTAGCAACCATCACAGAGGGACTCAGTTTCAAAGGAGACCTTGGCTCTGGGCTCCACTTCTGTGGCCTTGGTACAAGGCCTCACACCTGTGGCCTTGGGACAAAACTCAACAAATAATAATTGACAGCTTACCTAATTTTGTTCCTGTTTCCAACTTAGGATGAACCAGAGACAGTTAAATCTTCACCCCTAACTAATGACACAGGATGTACCACTTCCAGTTACCCTGACAACTTACTCATGCTTCAGCCTCCAATTAAGGCGTGTATGAAGCCTTCCCTTTTTCCAAAATAAAGTTTGTATACTCCCCTGACTGCTTTCAGTCTCTGCCTAAACGCATGATATAGATCCCTTTGCTAGAGTAAGTTCAGAAAAAAATAGCCTTTGTTTTTCTCATTTTTGTTTGATCTCCATTTGTTTCCACAGAATTTGGAGAGCACGAGTGCTGATTCTGAATCTGCCACTCATTTCATACATGATATTGAATGGTGGCTGCGTGGTAAAGAATCTGCCGGCCAATGCAGGGGACTTGGGTTCAATCCCTGGGTTGCAAAGATCCTCTGGAGCAGGAAAGGTCAACCCACTTGAGAATTCTTGCCTGAGGAATCCCATGGACAGAGGAGCCTGGTGGGCTACAGTCCATGGGGTTGTAAAAGAGTCAGACACTACTTTGCAACTAAAAAACAACATTGAATAATTCAACTCATCTATAAGAAAGAAAGAGAGAGGGGAAAAATAATAAAGGAAGAAAAAGAAAGAGAGAGAGAAAGAGAGAAAAAGAAAGATAGTAAAATGAAAGAAGGAAGGGAGAAAGAAAGAAAGTGGCGTGGTCCCTGCCCATAGTAGGTCACAGGCTACCTACTCTTTCAGGGTGATTATTGCCATACTATTAATAGAAATAGGTGGAAAAGACTGAGATAGTTCTAAGGAGTGACAGACTGTATCTGGGTCATTTATTGAGTAATTGTCTGACATTGATTAATTGATAATCATTGTTATACTTGAACACTATTAATATAGTCATTAGGAAATTATCCTTCCCCTAAATTCACAAATTTATCCCTTTTCAAGCAGAACTGTAAGCCACTCACTTCAAAACACAGATTAGTCATTTGTTTGAAAATCCAATTTCACAAATGGCTTATCTGCTAAAGTAATATTTTAATGGATCTTGATTCAAACTTTGACTCAAACCATTTTTATCTAAGGTTTCCATTAGTAGAATCATTTGAGTTTGTCTAGTTTGTTTCATGGATGCTTAGAAATGTCCACAAATGATACCCTTCAGTGTTTTCCATAGAATATTTACTTGATTTGTGGTATGCAAAAATATATATATATATTAATTGTACAGAACTTTCACTGAGATTTCATTGAGTGCCTTAAGTGATATTGGGGTGGCCAAAAAGTATCATTTTATAGAAAAACCCAAGCCAACTTTTTGGCCAACCAATACTACCACAGGTTTATTGTCTATGAGCATTCTACAGATGTCTTTGTAAGTCTGAAAATGTTCGTTGTTTAAAAAAGCCTTTTAAAGTTTTCATTTGTTAAAAAAGCAGTATACAGTATGGAATCTAGAAAGATGGTCCTGATAAATTTATTTGCAAGGCAGCAATGGAGACAGAGGTGGGGAAGGAGAGGGTGGGACAATGGAGAGGGTGGCACTGAGGCATATTCACTGCCATCCTAAAATAGACAGCCAGTGGGGTGCGCTGTTTTATGCAGGGAGTTCAAGCTCAGTGCTCTGTGACAACCTAGAGGGGACTTATGCATACCTATGTCTGATTCATGTTGCTGTATGGCAGAAACCAACACAATATTGTAAAGCAATTATCCTCCAGTTAAAACTAAATTTTAAAAAAATTTAAAAAGCAAATGTTATGGGACATATAAGCAAAGCCCATATTGTGATATTCCAAATTCTCCTTCTATATGCAATTGAAATGTACACAGGACAGTGTGGGAGACCTGGTGTCCAGTCTGGAATCTACCCCTGACTGTCTGAGTACGCTCCAGAAAATAACATCACATCTTTGGATCAGTTCCTGACCTGTAGGCTATTATTAAGGTTCATTTCAAGACGAGAAAGCTATCATCAGTGAGCTCCAAGAATTTTAAGAAGTACTAGTGGAAAATGAAACTTTCCAGATGTTCAACTGGGATTCCTCAGCTTGTGAAGTTTCAATAACTTTCACTCAAGTAGCACTGGATTCAAAGAGGAATCTAGAAAGATTCTATCCAGGTGGTGTTCCCAAGCAGAATAATACATTGTTAGCATCATCAGCGGAGACCAGGGTAACTGAAAATACCAGTGAGAAGGTCTTGACTTCACCATTCATACATCAAAGGCTAACTTAGATTATGGGGATCTGGGGATGAGTAAGACATAGGCCCTGGTGGCTCAGACAATAAAGAATTCCCCTGAAATGTGGGGGACCTGGGTTCAATCCCTGAGTCAGGAAGATCCCCCGGAGTAAGGGAACGGCTACCCACTCCAGTATTCTCGCCTGGAGAATCCCATGGACAGAGGAGCCTGGCAGGCTGCAGTCTATTGGGTCCCAAAGAGGCTGACACAGCTGAGCAACTAACACTTTCACACTTTCCAAACACAGCCCCTCCAGATGCCCACGAAAAGTGAGGAGAAAAACTGCTTGCAAAGGAATAGAGACCATTCATTTGTCCTTGATCTCATTTTACCACCCATTTGGAAAATAAATGGGTGTATTCTTGTTATTGTGGCCCCTGGTGACTCAAATGGTAAAGAATCTCAGTGTGGGAGACCCAGGTTCGATCGCTGGATCAGGAAGATCCCCAGGAGTAAGGAAATGGCTACTCACTCTAGTATTCTTGCCTGGAGAATCCCATGGACAAAGGAGCCAGGCGAGTTACAGTCCATAGGGTCACAAAGAGTTGGACACAACTGAAGTGACTTAGCACGCAGCACGAAGCTTAAACAGTTTGCATGAGACCATGATTCAAACTAACCAGCCTGACTCTATTGTTAGCACTAAACTGTATTCTGTACAACATTGGCAGGTGATAAAGGTGATGTATACCCCTGCTTTAACCATAACAGGCTAGTTCACATTAAAATTCATAGTAATATACATCATAATATACAGTTAATAGAGAGAATTATAGCTTTAAACCACAAGGGATGCGAACATTTTCATTTCCCACAAGACGCCAACAACAGTGTAAGGTTCGTCTAGTAGTGTACAATGATCTAAACTAATAACAACGAAACAAAACAAGCTGCCATTTCTATTTAACATGTATGAACAGCAGCAGGTGAAAAGCACAACCAACAGACTGCCCTCCTGATGCATAATGACTAGTCGTCCTTCCAGAATATCTGGGCTGTGCCAGCTGCCTGGATGCAGCCATGCATGGGAGTTTTGTGATGAGGCTGTCTGACTTCCTGCTGAACACCAATTCCAGCCTCCCCCAAACTCCAGGATTGGCTAGTTTCAACTTCTAAACGTTAAACTGTAACACCCCTTAAAGTATTGGTCGCTGAGTCATGTCTAACTCTTTGGGACCCCATGGACTGTAGCCTGCCAGGCTCCTTTGTCCATGGGATTGTCAATACCCTTTAAAGACTCACTTACAAGACAGAAGTACATGGTGCTAATTGTGAAAAGGAAAGGAAGGGGAAGAATGAAAAAAAAAAAAAGAATTTTGCATTATTCCCCCAACAAGAACTAAAGGATTTCTCCAAACTTTTTTAAAAACCTTGGTGCAGTGGGAATTAGGTTAGGAGGAGTTCATTGATGGTCTAGTGGTTAGGATTCAGTTCTTTCACTGCCATAGTGCAGGTTCAATCACTGGTTGGGGGACTGGAATCTCCCGTGTAGCACAGCCAAAAAAAAAAACCATTGAAGAAACTCTTGGGAAGGAAGGATAAATTAAGAAATATATGTTGGGAGTAACATATACATAGTACCATATATAAAATAGATAAACAATAGGGACCCACGATGGCAAGCCACTCCAGTGTTCTTGCCTGGAGAATCCCAGGGACAGGGGAGCCTGGTGGGCTGCAGTCTATGGGGTCGCACAGAGTCAGACACGACTGAAGTGACTTAGCAGCAGCAGCAGCAGCAGCATATAACACAGGAAACTATACTCAGTATTTTGTAATAACCTACATGAGAAAAGAATCTAATAAAGAATATGCATGCATATTCTCATGTATAACAGAATCACCTGCTGTATACCGGAAACTATTACCACATTGCAAATCAACTATTTTTTCAATTAAAATAAATAAATAAATGATTTTGCCCGAAGTCTAGGGTAAAATGCTGACCGAGTTTGTTTTTTTCCTTCTCGTTGGAGCTCATAATCTCTATGCAGCCGTGGTCACCCCTAAAAGAGAAATTACATCTGACTTTGTCTTAAGATTCTGACACTTCTATTTCCCTAACCAAGGAGTAATTCATTATTAAAACCAAAGTGGAAATTATTTACTCACTGGCTATGTGAGAAGAAACGATCAGTTCATTTCAGTGGCTCAGTCGTGTCCGACTCTTTGCGACCCCATGATCACAGCACACCAGGCCTCCCTGTCCATCATTGACTCCTGGAGTCCACCCAAACCAATGTCCATCGAGTCAGTGATGCCATCCAGCCATCTCATCCTCGGTCGTCCCCTTCTCCTCCTGCCCCCAATTCCTCACAGCATCAGGATCTTTTCCAATGAGTCAACTCTCCGCATTAGGTGGCCAAAGTACTGGAGTTTCAGCTTCAGCATCAGTCCTTCCAATGAACACCCAGGACTGATCTCTTTTAGAATGGACTGGTTGGATCTCCTTGCAGTCCAAGGGACTCTCAAAAGTCTTCTGCAACAGCACATTCAAAAGCATCAATTCTTCGGCGCTCAGCCTTCTTCACAGTCCAACTCTCACATCCATACATGACCACTGGAAAAACCACAGCCTTGACTAGACGGACCTTTGTTGGCAAAGTAATGTCTCTGCTTTTTAATATGCTATCTAGTTTGGTCCTAACTTTCCTTCCAAGGAGTAAGTGTCTTTTAAATTCATGGCTGCAGTCACCATCTGCAGTGATTTTGGAGCCCCCCAAAATTAAGTCTGATGCTGTTTCCACTGTTTCCCCATCTATTTCCCATGAAGTGATGGGACCAGATGCCATGATCTTAGTTTTCTGAATGTTGAGCTTTAAGCCAACATTTTCACTCTCCTCTTTCACTTTCATCAAGAGGCTTTTTAGTTCTTCTTCACTTTCTGTCATAAGGGTGGTGTCATCCGCATATCTGAGGTTATGGATATTTCTCCCAGCAATCTTGATTTCAGCTTGTGCTTCTTCCAGCCCAGTGTGTCTCATGATGTACTCTGCATATAAGTTAAATAAGCAGGGTGACAATATACAGCCTTGACGTACTCCTTTTCCTATCTAGAACCAGTCTGTTGTTCCATGTCCAGTTCTACCTGTTGCTTCCTGACCTGCATACAGGTTTCTCAAGAGGCAGGTCAGGTGGCCTGGTATTCCCATCTCTTTCAGAATTTTCCACAGTTTATTGTGATCCACACAGCCAAAGGCTTTGGCATAGTCAATAAAGCGGAAATAGATGTTTTTCTGGAACTCTCTTGCTTTTTCCATGATCCAGCAGATGTTGGCAATTTGATCTCTGGTTCCTCTGCCTTTTGTAAAACCAGCTTGAACATCACGAAGTTCATGGTTCACATATTGCTGAAGCCTGGCTTGGAGAATTTTAAGGATTACTTTACTAGCATGTGAGATGAATGCAATCGTGCAGTAGTTTGAACATTCTTTGGCATTGCCTTTCTTTGGGATTGGAATGAAAACTGACTTTTTCCAGTCCTTTGGCCACTGCTGAGTTTTCCAAATTGGCTGGCATATTGAGTGCAACACTTTCACAGCATCATCTTTCAGGATTTGAAATAGCTCCACTGGAATTCCATCACCTCCACTAGCTTTGTTCGTAGTGATGCTTTCTAAGGCCCACTTGACTTCACATTCCAGGATGTCTGGCTCTAGGTGAGTGATCACATCATCATGATTACCTGGGTCTTGAAGATCTTTTTTGTACAGTTCTTCCGTGTATTCTTGCCACCTCTTCTTAATATCTTCTGCTTCTGTTAAGTCCATACCATTTCTGTCCTTTATCGAGCCCTTTAAATGATCAGTAAAGCAAGACAAAAATGAATCAAGCTTTCCCACTTTCGGCCAAATAAAGCTTGTGGCAGATATCTGGGGATGTCCTAGCTCTGAGCAACTTCATCACCTGGGCAAGAGAGACATCCAGCCGATGTACTCGAAAATCCACATGGCTCTTATGACACCTTTAAAGATAGAACTTCCATGCATCTTTACTTATCTCCTCACCCTATGCTCTGCTGGCCTGTTTTCCCTCTCAGGCCCTCAGATTTCCATAAGCATGTCTGCCTTTTTTTTCTTTTTAAGAATTTTGGGGGGAGTGTGCTTGTGAAGCATTGGGATCTTAGTTCCCTAACCAGGGATCGAATCCGTGTCTCCCACATGGGAAGCACAGAGTCTTAACCACTGGACGACCAGGGAAGTCCCCTGTCTTTTTTTTTTTTTTTTTAATACAAGTTATGTCCTGACACAATAGGTTATTGGAAAAGGAAATGACAAGCCATTCCAGCATTCTTGCTGGAAAAATCCCAAGGACAGAAAAGCCTGGCGGGCTACAGTTCATGGGGTCACAGAGTTGGACATGACCGAATCAACTGAGCACAGACGCACAATAGTTTATATCTTTCATTTCAGCATGTATCAGTACTAAACCCCATCCCAAGTCTTGGTGACTCTAAAATATAACACTTACCACCTTTTGTCATTAGTTTCTTTTATTTCTCATAATCTGCCCATTTGTATGGAGATCCTGAAACCATAATCCTCAGCTTCCTTGAAACTAATTCTTTCCTCCAAGTCCCCAGACATATCCTGCCCCTCCCATTCTCTCTGAGTCACACTTACTATCCTCCAAAGCAGTTATTTTTATGGATGTTTCTCCCTTCGCTTCTATGATAGTGTTCTAGGCTTCCTTAACAGAGTTTCACAAACTCAGCAGCTTTATATGACAGAAATGTATTTTCTCATGGTTCTGAAGGTGAAAAGTACACAGTCAGGAGGTCTGTAAGGCTGGTTCCTTGGCAGGCTATGGAGCAGAGTCTGTCCCGTGCCTCTCTTCTGGCTTCTGGTACTACTGGCATTCCTTGGCTTGCAGAAGCATCACTCCAGTCTCTGTCTCCATCTTCACATAGCCACCTTTTCCCTCTGTGTCTACAAATGGCCTTCCTCTAAGGGTATGGATCGTTAGATGTAGGGCTACCCTAACTCAGTATGTGTTATTCGCTTACTCGTGTCCAACTCTTTTGATCCCACAGACTGTAGCCTGCCAGGCTCCTCTCCCTTGGAATCCCCCAGGCAAGAATACTGGAACGGGTTGTCATTTCCTTCTCCTGGGGATCTTCCTGACCCAGGAATTGAACCCACATGTCCCCTCTTGCAGGCGATTCTTTACCCTCTGAGCCACCAGGGAAGCTCCAATGCTTCTATTAACCTAAATGTATTCTTTTAATATTTCTCTTTTGTTTTACTTCATGAGATTGTATATTACATGTATTTATATTAAATAATATGAAACAAACGGGAGTTGGTTGCCTAATCACCCCTTATCTTCTATATTAAAAGAATACTAAGCTCAGGGCTAAGACTATATTTGTCATCCATATAACAAAGTTTCTTCTAAGTCTTAATTAAACTCAGATTCTTTTTCTCTCTATTTTTAATTTTTGAGACATCTTCCTACTGTTCTCCAGAGGGACTGTACCAATTTACATTGCCACCAACAGTGCAGCAGGCTCCCTTTTCTCCACACCCTTGCCAGCTCTTGTTATCTCTTGTCTTTTTGATAATGGCCATTGTAACAGGTGTGAGGTGATAGTTCATTGTGGTTTTGATTTGTATTTCCCTAATGACTAATCATGGTGAGTACCTTTCCATATACTTGTTGGCCATTTGTATGTCTTCTTTGGAGAAATGTTTATCCGTATTCTTCATCCATTTTTTAACCAGGTTATGTGCTTTTCTGCTGCTGAGTTGTTTGTGCGCATGCTTAGTCATTCAGTCATGCCTGACTCTTTGCATCCCTTTAGAGTAGCCTACCAGGCTCCTCTGTCCATGGGATTTTCTTGGCAAGAATACTGGAGTGGGTTGCCATTTCCTACTCCAGGGGATCTTCCCAACCAAGGGATTGAAACTGAGTCTCCTGTGTCTCCTGCAATGCAGGTGGATTCTTTATCTACTGAGCCATCAGGGAGGTTGTTTGAGTTCCTCATATATTGTGTGGCTTAACCCCTTATCAGATTCATGCACTTGCCTTTCTCCTTCATCTATCAAAATCCAAACATCTTTCAAAGGTTGGCCAAAATTCTACCTCCTTGACGAAAACTTCCACTAAGATCCTTTGTCCCTCCTCTGTCACATCCCAGTGACCTGGAAACAGAAACTGAACCCCTCTCAGCTTGCCTTCTCCCTGTCACTAAGCACAGAGCCACACACACACAAATTCTTTTTGCAGTGAAGCAAAGTGAACGTAAAGCTACAGCTTGGCGCAGAGATGGGGGAGGGCCAAGACTTTGTCTCCTTAGGAAAGAGCTTTATGTAAGAACATTTGGCAAAATGCAAAACAGGAAACCTTTACAACTTGAATTTCAAATCCAACTGTATTCATAGAAATGAGAGCCTACCCTCCAAGAAACACATACCCCTAAGGCACGAAAAGGAAAAAAAAAAAAAACCTCATACCCCAATACCTCTTGAGGGAAAAGAAGGGTTAATGGGTTCTAGAGGAGAAAGACGGTGGGGGTGACCTGGGGGGAGAGGTGGGGGAGGGGCCATGGGGGAGGGGCCGGGAGGCAGTGGGGGGTGCAGGGAGTCCACAGGCTCACAGTGCTGAGGTCCTAAGGCTGAAATGGCTTTGGGTGGTAATGCAATGAAAAATGGCACAAACTGTAAGTGTTGTCAGAGACAAGTCGCAGGAGTCTATGCATTGCCCACAACACACACCAGGGCACTGGGGACCCAGACATGAGGCAGTTAAGCGCCTGCATTATGGATAAAGAGATAAACCCCACGACCACGTGGTCTGCCTTCAAATCACAGCCCCAGTGTTTGCTGACAGGTGATTGGGACAAGTTACTTAACCTATCTGAACCACAGTTTGCCTTTACTCAAAAACACAATCATATAGTGTTAAGTGTTAGTCATGCATGACTCTTTGCGACCACATGGACTGTAGCCCACCAGGCTCCTCTGTCCACGGGATTTCCCAGGCAAGAGTGGATGGCCATTCCCTTCTCCAGTGGATCTTCCTGACCCAGGGATCAAACCCAGGGGTCTCCTGCATTCCAGGCAGGCTCTTTACCACTAGCGCCTGCTAGCACGTGTGATATTCTAGAAAGCATTATTTTGGTAACCTACTTATTTACAAAGTTGTTGCCTGCTTCCCCAGTAGATTTTTTTAAATTTAATTTATATTTGTGCCTGTACTGGGTCTCCTTTGCTGCACACTGGCTTTCTCTAGTTGCATCGAGCAAGGGCTAATTCTAGCTGCAGTGTTCAGCTCTCTCATTGCGGTGGCTTCTTTTGCTGCAGAGCATGGGCTCGAGGGCCCACAGGCTTCAGTAGTTGTGGCGCACAGGCTTACTTGCCCCTTAGTTGCGGCATGTGGAGTCTTCCCTGACCAGGGATGGACCCTGTGTCCCCTTATTGGCAAGCGGATTCTTAACCACTGGACTACCAGGGAAGTCCCCAGTTAGATCTTAATCTACAAGGAGAGGCCTGAGTTATCCTCTCTCTAAGTGCTTAATGAATAAACTAGTGAGTGAATTGGTGAAAAGGCAACCACCATGTTCATTCGACCCATCATTCATATCTCAAGCACATATTTGTAGGACACAGTGCCTTATCTAAACATGAGGCATGAAGAAGTAGTGACAGAGAGAAAAAATACAGTGATTTGTCCATCCAGGAATGTGAGTGAGGAGCAGGCTTGCTCCAAGCCAGGCACCATGCAAGGCCTGTTGATCCAGCCTTCTGGAACATCCAGAGCGAATATATGCTCAACGCCTGCTCTGGACCATGCCCTGCGCTTCCCAGGCCCATCCACGAGGGGGAGCTGTCTTTAATCCTTGACTACATCCCTCTTTGATCACCTCAATGCAATTGCAGGAAAGCAAGATGCACGGTAAGGAGGGCGCCGGGGACCCTGATGCCCACCCGACAGAGCGCCCGCAGCTCGCTTGAAGCTGTTCTCCTGCAACACCGAATTTCCTCACAGATGACTGTCGTGGCGAGAATTAACGTGTACCCAGGACAAGGACCTCTGGGTTCAGTTTCTCCTCCTGCAAGCTGCAGTTTTGTTTGTTCCTGGACGGGAGGAGGTGGGGGGGAGAGGAGCTGTTGAGGTTGGGGGGGTGGGGTGCGGAGCGCGCTGATAAGCAATCTCATAATCAGGACTCGCCGGCTGTGACTTACCGTTCGTTCATTTCTTAATCAGTCATCACATTTTGTTCAAGCTTGCTGCTGCTGCTACTAAGTCACTTCAGTCGCTTAGTGCTGACCTATTGCGTTTACCACCACATTCCGCAGCAAAAAAAAAAAAGTACTGCTGCGTCTACTGAGGGGAAACCAGCCAGCTCTTGTTGCTGCTGCTGCAAGTTTGAAAAACGGAGATGTTAAGGATCTTCCCACTTGTTATCTAGCGGTTTTGCTTTCCCTTCCTCTACCCTCTTTCCCGCCCTGGTGCCAAGACAACCTGAGTTACTTAAAGCAGCCCTTGGTCTAGACTATCATCCGGCTGCCCCCAACCCTACACACACGCCCCACACACAGATTATCAGCCAACAGAGCACCGGGCGACCTTGAGCCAGTCACGTCCCTCTGAGCCTCCTTCTCATCAACTATAAAGCAAAAAAACTGGGTTAGATGATCCCCAGAAAGTTCTGAAATTGCCCAATTCTGATTTTCCCATGATTCTCTAATGATGCAAAGTCATCGGTTGACTAAGATCGAAGACACTTTAGAAATAATCTGCCCAGCATCTCCATATTTCATTTTCAAACCCTTTCATCACTTTTGCTACACGTACATGCCAGGTACCCTATATGGGCTCATCTATTTTTAGGTTAACTTTTTAATCAAAATGTATTGCAAAGGACACGTTTTACTTCTGTAAACAGAAGATCATAATCATTTGCCATGAACAGAATATAACTAAGAAGGCAACCTAAAAATATTCTAGCTGCCTGCTGTTGTCCCCTCAAGGACCTTAGTCTGCTGTTTGCTCCTTTCTGTTGAAACGGCAACACAGCAAGTGTTAAAACGTGGGAAAGAGGGGACTTCCCTGGCTGTCCAGTGGGTAAAAGTCCACACGTCCACTGTAGGGGGCGCAGGTTCAATCCCTGCTCAGGGAACTAAGATCCCACATTCAACAGCAGTGAGGCCAAATAAAATAAAATAAAATAAACCATGCAGAAGTCATGCTTACCCCCAAGGAGGCCTTCTCCTTATCCTACTTAGCACTGGTCACAAGTCTCCAGGAGAGCTGGTGTTGCTCAAACAGGGGAGGGACGCCACCCAAGACTCTTCCAAAGACCTTCACTATGGGTAAAATGTGCTTCACCACTGTCCTTTGTTTGCTATTGTAATTAGTCCATCCAATGCTGACTCAATCAACAGATGTGAGTCTGAGCAAACTCTGGGAGATAGTGAAGGACAGAGAGGCCTGGCTTGCTGCAGTCCACGGGGCCGCAGAGCTGGACACGACTGAGCGACTGAACAACAACAACAACTGCTGCAAACTGTCCATTTCTGCATCTTCACCATCGTCTTCACCTGCGGGCATTTGCCAGGAAGCTGGGGTGAGAAAGCAGGACCACTTAGAAACTGTGTTAACCAAGTTCACTGGCCCGACTCACAGTGAGACCAAACAAACTGCAATATTAGAGTTCAGAGCTGAGAATGCTTTATTGCAGGGCCGAGCCGGGAGAGGGAGTGACTCAGGCCCTAGAAAGCCTCGAGCTTCCTGCAGGCGTTTAGCAAAGCATTTCTAAGAGCCGGGTGAGGGAAGAGGGTCGCAGAGTAAGTGATCAGACCCTGCACAGTTCTCTGATTGACAGTTGGTGAGGGAACAGGTGGGTGTCACAGGGGTTAACTTTATCAGTCCTCAGGCTCTAGGAGCCCCAGGGCTTGACCTGTGCTCAAGGTCACCAAGTAGTTAACCTCTTCCTGTTGTCACACCTGCAAAACAACTTAGGAAATTTGCATCGAATACTATTATCTAGGTGCTTAGAAGAGAAGTTAAATCGAGGGATATGGGGGAAGGCCTGTCCTGGGAAGGCCCCAAAGGGTCCTGCTACCATGGTTTTGGTTACAAACACACACACACACACACACACACACACACAAACTATTCCAAAACAATTTGGAAACAGTGCAGTTAACCCCACCCCCACTGTAAGGGGTGCAGGTACAGTCCCTGGTCAGGGAACTAAGACCCCCACATGCCACAGCAGCATGCCAAAACAATAAAAAAATAAAAATAAAAAGCCTGCAAAAGCCATGCTTACCCTCATGGAGACCTTCTCCTTGTCCCACTCGGCATGGGCAAGGGCCACCAGTCTCCGGGGGAGCTGATGTTACTCAACACAAGACTTCCCCAAGTCCACAGTGTCACACAGCTCAAGGGATCTCTGGCCTCGGGCCGTCCAATGTTGCTGCCTTTGCTGAAGGAACCTCTGCCCGGGTACAACAAAGACGAGCGTCTGCTGAACACAGGGGAGCTCCTGAGGTTTCCCCTCCTCCCTTTTGTCTCCTTCCAGACACTGTGTGGAAAGGATGGTGCATGCTTGTGTCAGAGTTGAGTATGGAGCCCTGGGGAAGACCGGGGGCGGGGGGGTGCGGCCAGAAGAGAGCCGAAGGGCCAGCACTGCCTTTGAAGAAGGAAACAGAACAGACTCCATCTTTAAAACAGGATTCCATCATGGCTGGACTGTGGACTTTGAGCTCTATGCCCGGTGTCTATGGAAATGACATACCAACAGGAAAATCAGGCCCCCAGAAGGAAAAGCCCTAGGGCTCATACCTAGACTATCCCATCGCCTAAAAGAATACCCTAATTATCTGTGTAACCGCATAGAATCAATCATACATTCTATTATGCTTATTGAGGTATGACCACAGGCCTTCTGATAATTGTCCACTGTTAACTACCTAGGCTCAAGGCAGACGAATGTCGGGTTAACTTTGATTGCATCTTTCTTTTCCTATATTCAGATTAGTTCCAGAGAATTTGAGGAGGTGGGTTTGAGCACATACACTTAGGGTATATAAGGTTTTCACAAAAGCTGGTTGGAGTCCTCGGCCTTGCACCCGCCGGTGTCATAAACAGCACCCCAGTATCTGCATTGTCCTTCTGAGTGAGTTTGTTTCCCAGAAGGCGTGGCTACAACACCTTCTGTCTGCTTAGGATGGTGCAGGGAAAAAAACGTGTCAATTGCCCAGCTTTGGATGCAATCTGCCTCCCAATTCTATCTTTTTACAGCAGCATGAATTTGGGCATCGTCCATCACTTATGAGCTTTCGTTTCCTTTTCAAAATGGTTCATGCACATCCTCGTTGTAGTGAATGTGAGAACTCACCCCAGGAACGCTCCCAGCCAGGCACACAGGTAACCACTCAGACAGGGCTTATGCTCGTCCCCTTTTAGCTTTCTTTTTTCCCCACAACGTTAGCACTATTTATGGAAGTCCAAAATTCTCCCTTTTTATTTGTTTGTTTGTTTTACCTTCCAAATACTGAGTCTTATCTGCAAAGTAAATGAGAGAGGGAGAGAGAGAAGGCTGTGAATTTTCATAATCTAAGGGTCTTTTTCTATGACTTGATTATGGAAAGTGATGGATGGGAGCTGAGTGGAATGACAAAAGGGGAGAAAGACAAGAGAGAAGAAAAACTACCCCAGCAAACCCAATCACCAGCCCCTCTTGAATAATCATTAAGCAGCCTGTTGGAAGCTTCAAGTCCCATTTTGGGGCTGAGAGAGTAACAACACAAACCTAGAAAATGTGGTACATTTTTATCATAGATTTGAATTATCTTGGTTGGTTTTGCCTTTGAGGCTGTGGAGATGGGGAAAAGCATAAAGGAAAACAAGGAAACACTGCCCTCTGCTGCCTGTGTGGTAAATAGCAGCATAGATGCAAAAACAATTTCCATGATCAAGTAAAAACACACACGCCCACAATGTTTGCAAAGGAATCACTATGACCAACCTAGAAAGCATATTAAAAAGCTGAGACATTACTTTACCAACAAAGGTCCGTCTAGTCAAAGCTAAGGTTTTTCCAGTGGTCATGTACGGATGTGAGACTTGGACTATAAAGAAAGCTGAGCACCGAAGAATTGATGCTTTTGAACTATGGTGTTGGAGAAGACTCTTGAGAGTCCCTTGGACTTTTCCTAAAGGAAATCAGTCCTGAATATTCATTGGAAGGACTGATGCTGAAGCTGAAACTCCAATACTTTGGCCACCTGATGAGAAGAGCTGACTCATTTGAAAAGACCCTGATGCTGGGAAAGATTGAAGGCAGGAGGAGAAGGGGATGACAGAGGATGAGATGGTTGGATGGCATCACTGATGCGATGGACATGAGTCTGAGTAGGCTCCAGGAGTTGGTGATGGATGGGGAGGCCTGGTGTGCTGCAGCCCATGGGGTCACAAAGAGTTGGACATGACTGAGCGACTGAACCAAACTGATGCACAGATATTTGACTTTGTGGAATGCATTTTCCCATCCAAAGCTGCCTTCAAAGTTTATACAAATGATCAAAGAACAGAGACATGTTCTCCAATGATCGTGTTCTTCACTGGGCTTTGGTTTCATTTATCTGGACAGAAAATACTTTGATGTGATTTTTAAAAGAAAATGACATAAAAATTATAAACTGAAAAAAATTCACTTTTTTTTTGGCCTCCTAAACCATACCTAGATACTTTTATTAGATTTTCATATAAATACAAGCAAAAGTGACTGTATAATTTTTCCCTTTCTTTCTCATGCAGTAATTATTCAGTATTTTCCTGCTTTTGTCGCAGGTCTCAGAGATCTTTTCATTTCAGGACAGAGTAAGTTTCCTTGTTTTTTTCTTCACTGACTATTTTACATGTAGAAAGGACACATTGCCAGTTTTGAAACCGTCTACATTGATTACTTTCTTACAAAATGTGAATGATTTTAAAATTTCAATATAAAAGTAACCTCCTTCAGCCCACACTTTCCCACAGACAAACACTGTCCGTGGCCTTTTGTAATAAACTTGCCTCCTGGCTGTATTTTTACTCTGGTCCTCCTGGTGATTAAAATCTCTCACCTTGGTATCCACTGCATTCCACAGCTGAACAGAGCTCTGTCGTCACTGAACTTTAGAAGCTGGTACTCAGAATTAAAAGGGCTTAATGTCACCAAGAATTCTATTAAAATACCCAGGGTGAAGGGAAAAAAAAAGCCTTCCGCTTCAGCTGAAATGTTCTTGTAAAGGGCAAAATGGAAAATACAAACACCACTGCCTTTTTCCTCTTGGATGCCACAACCATCAGCACCTCCTGAAAATGGCAGGGCTGCCAGCTCTTGATGGAAGCCAGGTCTGGCTTTTTGTATGCGAAATGCTTAGAAAACAGTGTCTTCCAAGGCAGCGAGCAAGCCAGTGAGACTGTCAAAGGAAAACCCAATTATCCAGAGCAAACACTGACCATACAATGAAATTATACCAGTTAAGAAAGCATTTGATCATCTACCACTGGACTTTTCCAGAAACTTCACCCTGAATCAGTCTGAGCCATTCATCTGCCACCCAGCCTCCCCCAACAAGTCTGTAGTAGCTACATCGTGGCTGCCCCCATTGCCTTGGTCCACCCTAGAGGTCACCTGTAGCATCACAGGAAGTTCCCATGCTCACAGGGATATTACCATCACGGACCTGTTTCTCTCTACCTGACGGGGTGTTCTAACGACACAATTAAAATAGGCCTTGGGAAGTTCAGGCATGCAGGGCAGAACCGAAGTGCCAGGGAATTAAAGTTCCCCAAAGCAACCCTCAATCAATGAGAGACAGGAGTTGCTAGATAAATATGCAGTCCTCTTGCCTCTTGCTGGGGCACTTAGAGTCTCAAAGGACACAAGTGTGATTGTATCCCAAGTACTGATAATAGTGATCCACTCATTAATACTTTTCTTATTGGCTTTTTCCCCTTCCCTATTCTTTCGCTTTCTTCCAGTGATCACATGCTAAGACAGTGATCAGGAGACAGAATACACCATAACTTAACCAGAGGAAGTGTAACACAAAGAACCATTATCTGTGGTAAAGAGTAACTGTATAAGGCACCCTATGGCTTAGGCTGAGCACCCACAGGCAAAGATGGGGGACATTCAGGCTTCTTTGGGAAAGCCCACAGGATAGTAGACAAGTCTGTGGCTCTGGCTAGGCTGGAGCTGGTCTGGAGGGGCTGCAAGCAAGAAACCACCCTCCAGAGTCCTTTTAGGGGAGCAGTCAAGCACCACCTGATTTGTGGGGATGTGGAGTGTGAGAGTCAGTGGGGACAAGAGTCCTTCAGAGCACGTGAGCTGTGCTTCCGACTCTAGTTTCCAGACCGAGAGGGTTGCACAAAGGTTATCCACACACCGAGGCTGCAGAGTTGCAGAAGGACCACATTTTGATCCATGGGCAGGTTCCACTGAACGCCCCCACAGCCGTAACTGAGCCCCATACGACACAGAAATGGCAGGAGACCCTCCGCCTCCAGGAACACCCCTCCAGTGTCCTTGTCTGAGAAAGCTCGGCAACATGTTCCTGTTAAAGAAGAAATTCTTAAAAGAAATTCCTTTATTAGCAGTGAAGTTGCTCAGTCATGTCTGACTCTGCGATCCCATGGACTGTAGCCTACCAGGCTCCTCCATCCATGGAATTTTCCAGGCAAGAGTACTGGGGTGGGTTGCCATTTCCTTCTCCAAGGGATCTTCCCCCACATATTGAGGGATGCATCAGAGCTGAGAGGCAATAAGTCGACCACAAAAACCTCTCCCAAAGAGAATGTTTGCACCCAAATCTTTATTTCAGGATCTGCTTTTGAAAGTATCCGCATCAAGAGAACATCCAGCAAACCTGATTCTGTCTTGTCTCTGTGTGACTTCAACAAAGGGCTGTAACAGCTCAGCTCCTCATTTTCTTAGGTGTAAAGTGGAGCAGGGGACGACAGAGGATGACATGATTGGATAGCATCACCGACTCGATGGACATGAGTTTGAGAAGACTCTGGGAGTTAGCGGTGGACAGGGAAGCCTGGCGCGCTGCAGTCCATGGGGTCCCAAAGAGTCAGCCACAACTGAGCCACTGGACTGAACTGAGTGTGGAGGTGATAATAAACGATTCCCGCCTCATGGGGTGCTGGTAAAATGAGAAAACTCGACCATTCTCGTGCACCTGGCACAAATTTCATCCCCTTTCTTCGTTCTTTTCACATCAGCGGCAGCTCCAAAGTTCCTTCTTTCACTCTTTAAGTGAGGGGCTAAGTTGTCAGAATGCTCTGAGCTACTTAGGCCAAGAAACTTTGTCCTTAACTGTGTTCTAGGACAGCTGTGGTGGGAGGGGATTAGAAGGATGCTTTGCTCTGAAAAGGACGATTTGAAGCTTTGAAAACAAAGGATAAAGACAAATGTTTCTCTGCAGAGGAAAGTTCAAATGGAGAAATTCTCCCAGAATACGATACACCATTTTCTGTGGGCACATAGATAAATGAGCTTTAAAGGGGTAATATACTATCTACTGGCTTCCCTGATGGCTCAGTAGTAAAGATTCTCACTGTCAACGCAGAAGACACAGGTTTGATCCTTCATCCTGGACGATCCCCTGGAGAAGGAAATGGCAACCCCCTCTAGTATTCTCACCTGGAGAACCCCACGGACAGAGGAGCCTGGTGGGCTACAGTTTATGGAGTTGCAAAGAGTTGGACATGACTTAGCAACTGGAACAACAACAAATAATAGCTACTATATATTGAGATCTCACTATGTGCCAGGAATGTATAGAAATAACCCTGCTGAATCCTCATACCAAGTCTTTAAGGGAAATGCTATTTTTAATCCCAATTTTTGCAAAAGATGAAACAGAGGCTCAGAAAGATGAAGCCATTTGCCTAAAAGCAGAGCCAGAATTTGAACCCAAATCTGTTTGACTCCAAGCTCCAGCTGCACCTGCTGTGGATGGATGGGTTCCTGATTTAGACTAAAGAGTCAGGAGATTGCAATTCATGATTAATCTCTAAGTCCCTGTGAGAATTGGGAGGAAGTTCCTCCTTTTTCAGGAAAGTGATTCGCTCATATGTAAAATGAGGGAGTCGAGTTAGAACCGTGATTCTCGTGGGAGTGATGCCATCCTCAAGGATATTGTGGAAATTTACAGGACTAGTTGGCACTGTGGTGAGAGGATGCACAAAGGCATTTCAGGGTTGAGTACCAAGAAGAGCAGACATTCTAAATGATGCTTGAGATAATCCTGTCTGATGAAGAATAGCTTCATGCCCTGTCTATCCCACAAAAGATTCTTGTTGTTGAAAAGGTTATCTCAACCTAGACCCCAACACCATTTCAAATATAAAAATAATCCATTCTTACTCACTTTTGATATACAATAAATTTTTCAGTGCACCACTGCAAAAGATCACACATGTCGCAACTGAGACCAGACAGAGCCAAATACAGTAATTGACGGTTTCACTGGGGTATTTAAATGATCCAGGTGTAATCGAAATTCATCAAGCTGGGCACAAGATGACCACACTTTGACAAATCTTAAAATATCCAAAGTTGACCTCATTTTTCAAAAAGAAGTTCAATTTGAACACTCCGGTTTAAAAAGTTAGTAGCTGCAAACAAAAGCCGCTGAGGTCAAACAGATTTGAGTTTAGATCTCATTGCCAGCATTTTCTACACAGAAAATTACTCAGCCTGTCTGAGCCTCCATGTCCTCACATGTAAAATGAGAATAATAATTTATAAGAGGGCTCCAGACATAACATACGTAGAAGTGCTACCATTGCTCTTACGCTTCTCCAGGAGTTTCACGCCCCATTAGCTCTGACTTCCCCAAAGCAGGGCTTGTGTCAGCGACATTCATGTCCCCCTCTGCCTGCTCCCAAGCCCAAGGACATGGCTAATCAACTATGACACTCTTCCTACTGACCCTTAAAATCCATCTCCACACAACTCTCCCTGAAGCAGCACTCTCCGTGAGAGCTGGCGTATGAAATAAAACCTAGCTGCTATCCTGACCCGCATCACATTCATCTTTGCCTTGTCTGGAACATCTTATACAAAGACTGGTCAAGCTTGTAAAAAACTGGGGAAAGAATCAATATTTAGTTATTATAGTATCTGAAACTGAACACACTCAACCAGGTGTTTTGTTTCATTTTTTTAAGTGACACTTTATTATTATATGTTGTTTGTTTTTATTTTTTGACCACAGATATGCGGGACTTTAGTTCCCGCACCAGGATCGAACCCATGCCTCCTGCATTGAAAGTGCAGAGTGTTAACCACTGGACCACCAGAGAAGTCTCTGGTCTGGTTTTTTAATAGTACCTCTTAAACTCCTACATGAAAGAACCATAATTCTTGAGTAATCAAAGAGATTAAGAACCTAATCTAAGAAACTAATTTAGGCAAGGAATACCAACCCACACATCGGAGGTGGCTAAACTAGGTTCAAACCCAGGTCTGCCCATCTAATGCCCAAGATCTGTCCACCATAGCACGCCATGCTTCATCAACTTGGACATGCAATGCACGTCTAACATCAGAAAATAGATAACTGTGGATGAATTATCCAGAATCCAGAATGCAAAAAAAGACTTGCATTACACTGTTAGGAGTGAGTTAAAAAGAGAATATGACCTCATGTCAAAAAGTAAATAAAAATAAGTGAAGTCAGATGGTTCAAAAGCAGCAAGACAGAATCGACAGTGTGCAAGACTAACAATTTATTGGCTGCTAATTCTGCAGATTTACTTTTTCAAGCATGGGCCCATTAGATACTCCACTAATGGAGCGGATCATCTTCGCTAATCCCATGAAGAGCAGCAGCCCACTCTCTGCAGTCCTACTTGTTCTCCTGCTTTCAGTTTGGTCTTCTTTCCTGCTGGTTTTGTGTATCTCATCAGAGACCAGAAGTGGGAAAACAGAACTGTCCTCTGACAAAAAAGAATTCTTTGCAGTGGAGAACCAGGAGGACCCGCTACTGTCCAGCCATGCCTCTCCAGCATCCCTTCTCTGTGTCCTTCTCTCTATTAATAGAAGCAGCCAGCATCTTTTCCTGCTCAGAGCACCCCAACTTCCACACATCTCCTCCACACCCATCAGACCACTCCACACAAGAAAGGCATCACAGCCCATCTTGCTGAAAATAGTCTTCCTTCCTCCTCCAAAGCAGCAGATGGCATCATAAATAATACAGCTTCAACAACTTTTCTTTCCTCCAGATTTTAGCTCAATATAAGGAATCGTTTTCCAACCGCCACAACTTCCCAAAGAGGGTGCATGGTAATGGTGTGTCTGATCCCCAAGGGACCTCTTGAGAAGATATCCTTGGGAGATTCCAGTCTCAGAGGAGAAATTGCATTGGCTGCCCACTAATGCCCCTTGCCTATTCTAGAGTTCTCTGATTCAACAGGGATCTTGAAGCCTTTGGTGGCAGCAAGGAGGAAATTCAAGGCAGTTCTGTGAGAAGCATCTTTGACTCCAGTACAGAGATCATCAAGCTTTTTGTGCAAAGAGCTAGTTGTCACAGGCTTTAGGCTTTCCATGTCCTATGTAGTTTGTTGAGATGACTCAATTCTGCAATATCAGGAAGGCATCCATAGACAGTCTGTAAACAAGTAAGTGTGGTAACGTTCCAACAAGATGTCATTTACACAATCGGTGGCCATTAAGTCTTAGCTTATTTCAAAATAAAGAGGTAAAAACCAAAATTGGCAGCAGGCTAGATTTGACCTGTTGCCTATAGTTGCATGTTCATACTCAATTGTGTCCAACTCTTTGGGACCCCATGGACTGTAGCCCACCAGGCTCCTCTGTCCACGGGATTTTCTAGGCAAGAATACTGGAATGGGTTATTTCCTACTCCAGGGTATCTTCCTGACCCTGGAAACAAACCCACATCTCCTGAATTGACAAGTGGACTCTTTACCAGTAGCACCACTTGGGCTATAGTTGGCTAGTACTTATTCTAGAGGAAACTTATCCACCTGAACCTTCTCTCCCTTCCTGCTTCATCCAGTCAACCACTGAGCCAAGTCAGCACCATTTCCAGAATCTGTCTCATGACCATCCACAAGAGAAGCAAGGCCAGCCTCTTAGGTAACTGAGCCCACATCAGCCATAGCAAGCAACTTCAGCAAGACCCCCAAATAGACCTTCCTTTGACAGACAAGCACACATTTCTTATAATGTCAGCAGGCACTAAAACCCTGGGGTAGAAGTGTTTAGCCTTCCAAACAGGAAAGTTCTTGTAAGTTTACGGGAGCTCATTACAAGCCTCCTCACTTGCAGATTCTGAGACATGGGCAGCAGACCCAAGGAACCACATGAGACTCAAGATACAGGACTGTACTCTCCTAAAAGGTCAGGTAAGTACCAGATAGCTTCCATATTTGCAAGTGAAAGTTGTTCAGTCTTGTCCAACTCTTTGCGACCCCAAGTCCATGGAATTCTCCAGGCCAGAATACTGGAGTGGGTAGCCTTTCCCTTTTCCAGGGGATCTTCCCAACCCAAGGATTGAACCCAGGTCTCCCACATTGCATGTAGATTTGTTACCAGCTAAGCCACAAGGGTGATGGACAGGGAGGCCTGGCGTGCTGCAATTCATGGGGTCGCAAAGAGTCAGATGCAACTGAGTGACTGAACTGAACTGAACTGAAGCCACAAGGGAAGCCCAAGAACACTGGAGTGGGTAGCCTATCCCTTCTCCAGGGGATCTTCCCAACTCAGGAATCGAACTGGCCTCTCTTGCATTGCAGGTGGATTCTTTATCAACTGAGCTATCAGGGAAGCTTCCATATTTAGGGCATTGTGTTTGCTATGTTGGATAACATGGCTCAAACCAGACCTTCCCCAATTTTCTCCTAACCCATTGCAGACATTTGGGTCTATTTGGAGGAGAAGGAAAGCTCAGAAACCAACTCAAAACAACTTCTGACCAAAAGTTGCTTTCTTGAATTCTTGCAATAGAAGGGAAAGACAGCAAGTAACACCTGGGCCTACAGCTCTGCATTTAAGAGGACAGACTAAAAAAAAAAAAAAAAATGGAGGACAGGCTGTATTACTGAAATTATCTTACTGGCAAACTGGCGATAGGGGTGAAAACTCGGGACCCCCGAGTTGTATTAGTCAGGGCTCTGGTTCCCTACACTGACTACTGTAAGAAGGTAGGAAGAAGAGCAGGGATGACTTGGTCCTGTTAAGGGGCAACTCTGCTTAGATGCTGATAAGCATAATGGAAACAGGGGTAATAATAATCCATTACTAATTGCTCTTTATACATTTCATCTCACTTGTCATTCTCAGCCACCCTGCGAGGTTGCCATTCATATCGACTACCTGTACATCTCTGGGCTGCCCAGAGGAGTTTAAATCCTAGAATTAGCTGAAACTAAGAAGACTACTATCTTGGTTGGGGGTTCCCTGGTGGCTCAGTGGTAAAGAATCCATCTGCCAACTCAGGAGACACAGGTTTGATCCCTGATCTGAGAAGATCCCACGTGTCACAGAGTGACTAAGCCCATGAGCCACAGCTACTGAGGCTGCGCTCTAGAGCCTGGGAGTCACAGCTGCTGAGTCCACAGGGCCCTAGAGCCTGTGCTCCATAACAAGAAAAGACACCGCAATGAGAAGCCCATTCACCACCACCAAGGAGTGAGCCCTGCTCGTCACAACTAGAGAAAAAGCCTGCGCAGCAATGAAGACCAGCACAGGCAAAAATAAACAAATAAATATTTATTTTTTAAAAAAAAGAAAAGAATACTACCATCTTGGTCACTTTGTGGGCTCCAGGGTGAAAATCTGAACTTACTTTTGAGGCAAGTTGTCCTTTATCTTGGAAACAATTGTTTCAGTAGTCTCCTTGAGTTACACATGTGCAAAGAAAGTGCATTCCTATCCACTGGTTTGGGGAAAGGGACTTTTTTTAGTAGAGATGGGCTTGGAAAGGGCCTGAGTTTAAAAGAGGCTGATAAGCAAATCGATAGTGAATCCTTTCTCATGGACTGTTTACGTATGTGAACCTACACGGTGGGCCAAGGAGCCTTCTGGGAGAAAGAAGTAGGTATTTATCTACTTCCTGTATTTATTAGAACATGTCTGACATGGCTGGACCTACCTGTGGCCAGATGATGGGAAGAAAAAGAAGGACCTCCAAGAGGAAATTCAACAAGTAGGACAAGTATGGACCAGGCGACTGCGCAAAGGTTGATAGAGCAGCTTGTTCCGGGCAGTGAGTGGATGCTGTTCAATTCATGACACTGCTCTTGAGTGATGGGCTGGGCCTTATGGTTGCTTTTGATATAAAACGAAAGAGCAGACCTCTGATTGGCCACATCCCTAACCACCTGGGCCAATTGGAGGGAAGAGTATCCTTGACCAAGGGTAGCCCAGAAGAAAGAGCATCCCCCACTGTTCTCTGTGGAACCAAAGCAAGAGCTGATATTTCTCCTGACTACAGGTTCTGCCCAGCTTCAGTAGGGGCCAAGGACCCCAAGTATCGTTTTTCTCACCTAAAGAGCAACGGCAAAGTTTCTTAGGCTTCCCAGGAAAGGCTGCTGAAGACAAAGGGTGGGTGTTGAAGAGATTGCGCTGCCTGCTAATCTGAACAGGTGAAGGACAGCATGCACAAAGTGGCTGTTGACCAAGAGACTCATTTTGCATTTGTGTGAGCTCTTGAGGTCTGGGACTTGCAGGTTCTGAGCATATGAGGCCGCTGAGGCTTAGAGAGGTTTCATAACAGGATCTCAGCCCTTCTGAACCCTCCTCACTGCACATAGAATCCCCCAGGAAGTTCTAAAGCAGCCCAGTTGAATCGGTCTTTTGGATTAGAGCCAAGGTAGCATCTATTTTTGAGAAGTTCTGTAGGTAAATCTAATGTATTGGCAGTTGTGAAGTACAGGACTAGCCCAAGACAGATGATAGAAGGACAGAGAGAGAGAGAGATAAGATAGATAGATAGTAGATAAGATAGATAGATATCCCCATTTTGTGGATGAGGAAGCTGAAGGTTAGAAATTCAAGTAAGTACCCCAAGGTCATTCAATGGATAAGCCTCAGAAGTAAGTGAAGTCACTCAATCGTGTCTGACTCTTTGCGACCCCGTGGACTGTAGCCCACCAGGCTCCTCTATCCATGGGATTCTCCAGGCAAGAATACTGGAGCGGGTTGCCATTTCCTTCTCCAAACATATGTCAGAAACATATGTCAAATCTAAGTCTGTCTGATTGCTGATGCCATATTGCTGACACCATATTGATGCCACTCTATCATGTGGCCTTAAGGATTCTGGAGAATGAGGAAAAAGGAACCAAGACAGACAAAAGAGGACAGAAAGAATCCCTGGGTTTCCCTGGTGGTCCAGGGGTTAAAAATCCGCCTTGCAATGCAGGGGACACCAGTTCAATCCATGGTATGGGAAGATCTCACATGCCGTGGAGCAACTAAGCCAGTGCCCCCCAACTCCTGAGCCCACACGCTACAGCCCTCAGATCTTGCTCTACAACAAGAAACCACGCACCACAACTGGGAAAGAGCCCCTGCTCACCTCAACTAGACTAACACACGCTACAGCAACGTGCAGCAATGAAGAGAAAAGCCGTGTGCCGCAGTAAAGACCCAGCACAGCCAAAAAAATAAGAAAGAACCCCCCCAAAGACTTCAGCTTCTTACCAGTTAAAAACACCCTTGCAGTGAAATCAAAAGATTTTGCACAGTCACAAAATATCTTCTGTATGTCAATGAAAAGCCATCTAGGCCAAATCAACGTGTTTCAAAAGAGTTTTCTCTCTCCCACTTCTTTCTAGCCAAGAAGCTTGTGAAGCTCGATGCACTTGAGGCATCATTGGGAGGCAGGCACTGAATGAAAAGGAGAAAATCTGTGTGGCTGGTGTGGCTTGGATGACAAGGGAATCACAGCTCTGAGGGGCTCCCGGCCTTATCTAGCACAGGCAGGAGGAGAACGCCACCTTGTGGGGGGAGTTGGTGCAAGCCAGGCTGGTTCAGGGCTCTGGACCAGAGATGTGAGGTCTAGACTCTAGAAGTTGAAGCTCCAGTACGTTGGCCGACTCTTAGGAAAAGACCTTGATGCTGGAAGAGATTGAGGGCAGGAGGAGAAGGGGGCGACGGAGGATCAGATGGTTGGATAGCATCACCAATGCAGTGGACATGAATTTGAGCAAGCTTCAGGACACGATGGAAGATGTGGGAGACTGGGGTGCTGCTGTTCATAGGGTCGCAAAGAGTCAGACACAACTGAGCAACTGAACAACAACAATAACAGCAAAGAGGGCAGGAGTCCTCTGAGTGTCTGTGAATACCTAGTAAATAATAACACTTTTAATTAGAGCTACTGTTTATTAGGGAGAAAGAAATGGCAACCGACTCCAGCACTCTTGCTTAGAGAATCCCATGGACAGAGGAGCCTGGTGGGCTGCTGTCCATAGGGTCGCACAGAGTCGGACATGACTGAAGCAACTTAGCACGCATGCATGCATTGGAGAAGGAAATGGCAACCCACTCCAGTGTTCTTGCCTGGAGAATCCCAGGGATGGGGGAGCCTGGTGGGCTGCTGTCTATATGGTCACACAGAGTCGGACATGACTTAGCAGCAGCATTGTTTATTGAAGGCTTAGAACACATCAAGTTCTAAGCAGAGCCTTTCCTCAGTACCCTTGTCCATCATGTATAACTTGCACACTATGAGGTTGAGATATTACCCTCATTATAGCAATGAGGAAAAGTGTCCAGAGTTGTGGATAACCGACCAGCCAGTAGTAAGGGATCCGGGATTCAACTGAGGGGAAATAAGAGTGAACTGCATTTCTGCTAGGGGTCTGTTTGACTACATACAGAACTCTTGACAGCATGTATGAGAAGGAAAAATGCACGCAAGAAAGCAGACGCCAGCACAAACCTGTCCTGGAAGCTGTCCCACTGTTTCTCCACGTCTTCTTGTTCTATAACTAGGCAGGGAAAAACATGAGCCAGCAAGGCACTTGCAGTGGTTACTGCTGAGGGTTTAAACCCAGCTATGTGGGGTATGAAAGCCCTGATTTGTGGCTTTTGCCAGTTTCTCTGGTATAAAAATACTCCCTCTGAGGCCAATTTCAAGCTACTGACTTGGCACCAACTACTCCACAAATTTCCTGAAAATTTAACATGAGCTTATTTAAACTGGTTCCAGTACATCCATGGAATCAATTTCATTCTAAGAGAATGAGGCTCATTGGCTAGACATCGGGACTTCCCCCGTCCTCCAGTCCAAGATGATCTGGGGTGTTTTCGCATCCTTCAGTGACCTCATTCAGGATTTTTCTCTCCAGGGCTAGTGCATCATTTACTTCAGCTTGGCAGACATACAATCTGGTTGTATGTTTGGCATGAATCATGGATACTAATGATTTGCACCTCTGGGCTTGGATGCACAGAAGATTCGAATAAGAGACGTCCTAAACCAGAAAAACAGATTTTGTGAATCTTGATAAACAGGAGAAAAGTTTCCATTCTAGTTAGGATTGGGTTCAATTAGTGAAAGAACAAATTAGGACTTCCCTAGTGGTCCAGTGGGTAACACTCCATGCTTCCACTGCAGGGGTCATGGGTTCGATCCCTGATTAGGGAACCAAGATCCCACATGCCACATGGAACAGACAAAAAAAAAAATATAAAATTAAGACTTAAAAATCAAAAGCAAAGCAGAGTATGAATGGAGATGAACTACACATATATATCTTGGGGGAGTAAAGAGAGGTCACGATGAGTCACAGAGTACCTTTAAAAATTAATATAAAATAAAACAGATAGCAATGGAATTGCAATAAAAGAAAATATGATGACTGGGGACCAGATCGCCCTTCAGGTTCAGAATTGCTTAAGTGGAGTTTGGTCTTCCTTGTGAGGAGCCCAGTAGAGTGCTTAAATGCATAACATTTGGGTGCAAATCTGTGGCATTGGCCAAGTTACTTAACATTTCTCAGATTCAGTTTCCTTGTCTGTGGAATAGTGATATTAATGATACTCTCAAAGCAATTTTAGGGTGAACTGAGTATAAACATTTATCCACATTTCATTTTAAGCTTGTTACCAACCGGAAAGACTTTTTTTAAAAAAAGAAGCTAATTCAAAGATTTTTTCTTTGGGGGAGAAACTAAAGTGACTTAAACACCACTCAACTAAAGTTTTAGAAGAGGAATGTCTGGTTTGAAGGTTGTTAAGAAGTCATGCAACTTAAAGAACCCTGCACCTTTGAGTATCTGGTCAAGGGTTACCAGGCCCACCTAAACTGCAAGAGCAGAGTGGAGTCAATTTAACTTCCCAGAAGGAAGCTAAATTTCTTTCAAGTCCATCAGAAAAATAGTCCGGAGCTCTATTAGGAATCCTAGATCCTTCCCAAAGAGGCGGAAAATCACCCCAGCCCACAAAGTTCTGCCTCTGATGAGGTTTGGAATGATTTCCTTTCACAGTGACCATCACATAGGGTGGTGTGAGGATTAAATAAAACGGTAACAGCAGCTAACACACTCAGCGTTTTTCCTGTGCCGGGACCAGTGGTGAACATATTACATCCCTTATGAAATCATGTTATCTGCCAATTCAAAATTTTCCACAGGCATTTTGTTGCACTTAAGACAAAACACATTTCCTCTCCTTGTGGTCAAAGCCCCACGTAATCCGATTCCATCTGCAACTACTCTCTCCCAATATCCTGCAGCTCCAATGACCATATTTCTGTTCCTCAAATGTACCACACTGATTCCTGCCCCAGGACTCCAGCATTAGCCATTCTCCCTGCACCAGCTACTCCTTCTTTCCTCATGGCTGGCTTCACTGTGACATTCAGATCTGAGAATGACCTTGCCTAACCTGTGAGCTGCTGTCCAGTCAACCCCCACTCTATCCCTCTACTTCATCTTAAGCAGAATACTTATCTTTGCTTGATATGTAATTCATGCATTTCTTTGTTGATCACCTAATTCCACTAGAATGGAAGAGCTGATGATGGCAAGGTTTCATTTATCCAGCTCACCTGCATCCTCTCCCACTCCCAGAACATTTCCTGGCACATTGGAAAACTCAGCAGTGGCCACAGGACTGGAAAAGGTCAGTTTTCATTTCAATCCCAAAGAAAGGCAATGCCAAAGAGTGCTCAAACTACCATACAATTGCACTCATCTCACACGCTAGTAAAGTAATGCTCAAAATTCTCCAAGCCAGGCTTCAGCAATATGTGAACCGTGAACTTCCAGATGTTCAAGCTGGATTTAGAAAAGGCAGAGGAACCAGAGATCAAATTGCCAACATCCACTGGATCATGGAAAAAGCAAGAGAGTGCCAGAAAAACATCTATTTCTGCTTTATTGACTATGCCAAAGCCTTTGACTGTGTGAATCACAATAAACTGTGGAAAATTCTAAAAGAGATGGGAATACCAGACCACCTGACCTGCCTCTTGAGAAACCTGTATACAGGTCAGGAAGCAACAGGTAGAACTGGACATGGAACAACAGACTGGTTCCAAATAGGAAAAGGAGTTCATCAAGGCTGTATATTGTTACCTGGCTTATTTAACTTCTGTGCAGAGTACATCATGAGAAACGCTGGGCTGGAGGAAGCACAGGCTGGAATCAAGATTACCAGGAGAAATATCCATAACCTCAGATATGCAGATGACATGACCCTTATGGCAGAAAGTGAAGAGGAACTAAAAAGCCTCTTGATGAAAGTGAAAGAGAAGAGTGAAAAAGCTGGCTTAAAACTCAACATTAAGATCACGGCATCTGGTCCCATCACTTCATGGGAAATAGATGGGGGAACAGTGGAAACAGTGGCTGACTTTATTTTGGGGGGCTCCAAAATCACTGCAGATGGTGACTGCAGCCATGAAATTAAAAGATGCTTACTCCTTGGAAGGAAAGTTATGACCAACGTAGACGCATTTTGAAAAGCAGAGATATTATTTTGTCAACAAAGGTCCATCTAGTCAAGGCTATAGTTTTTCCAATGGTCATGTATGGATGTGAGTGGACTATAAAGAAAGCTGAGCACTGAAGAATTGATGCTTTTGAACTATGGTATTGGAGAAGAGTCTTGAGAATCCCTTGGACTGCAAAGAGATCCAACCAGTCCATCCTAAAGGAGATCAGTCCTAAATGTTCGTTGGAAGGACTGATGCTGAAGCTGCAACTCCAGTACTTCAGCCACCTGATGCAAAGAGCTGACTCATTTGAAAAGACCCTGATGCTGGGAAAGATTGAGGGCAGGAGGAGAAGGGGATGACAGAGGATGAGATGATTGGATGGCATCACCGACTCAATGGACATGGTTTGGGTGAACTCCAGGAATTGGTGATAGAGAGGGATACCTGGCGTGCTGCAGTTCTTGTGGTCGCAAAGAGTCGGACACGACTGAGAGACTGAACTGAACTAAACTGAACCGAGTAGGAGCCCAAGCTTATTGCCAGTGGGAAAGATTTTTAGAAAGAGAAGCTAATTCAAAGAGTTTTTTTGGAGGAGAAATCAAAAGTGACTTAAACACCACTCAACTAAAGTTTTAGAAGAGGAATGCCTGGTTTGAAAGTTATTGGGAAATCACGTGGCTTAAAGAGCACTGTCCCTTTGAATATCTGGTTAAGGAATTAGTTCAGTTCAGTTGCTCAGTCGTGTCCAACTCTTTGCAACCCCATGGACTGCAGCACACCAGGCTTCCCTGTCCATCACCAACTCCCAGAGTTTACTCAAATTCATGTCCATAGAGTCAATGATGCCATCCAACCATTTCATCCTCTGTCATCCCCTTCTCCTGCCTTCAATCTTTCCCAGCATCAGGGTCTTTTCCAGTGAGTTAGTTCTTCACATCAGGTGGCCAAAGTATTGGAATTTCAGCTTCAGCATCAGTCCTTCCAATGAATATTCAAGACTGATTTCCTTTAAGATGGACTGGTTGGATCTCCTTGCAGTGAATAAATGAATGTTTTCAATCAGTCTTCCCTAAAACCCTACGGCAGGTCTATTACTCTTTGTATTCTACAAATAAAACAACAAGGCACAGAGAAGCTATAGATTTGTTCAGAATCCTGCAGCAAGAAAACAGCAAAGCTGGAATACAAACCCAGCTGTGGTTCCAAATGCCCCATGCTCTCTCTCTTCATCATCATGCCTGCAAACACAAGCTTCTGCCCTCACCCTTCCTATTTTTCTTTTTCTGGCTTCACCCCGTAGCACATAGGATTCCCTCACCAGGAGTCTAACCTGTGTCCCTTGCCTTGCAAGGCAGATTCTTAATCACTGGACCACCAGGGAAGTCGTGAACATCATTCTTGAGTCAGATCTTTCTAATTAAATAGCTCCCACTTTTGAAATCAAGGAGGACTCTGCAAGGGCTCTCTCTCCATGTCTTCTTTCTTTTTTGTAGAGAAAAGTTCTAGGCCTCCTAGACCTTCCCTGAGTTCCAAAGGGCAGATTCAAATAGTAACCAACTAGGGACCGGACAGAATGCCGAAACAATGGAGGGGAAGTCAAGAAACAATTGTGCAGCAATAAAGCCGGGTCCTGGTTCCTCTCCAAGGAGTATGCATAAAATATACCCTTGAGTTCTCTTGCAGGAACTAAGCCCCGCCCGCCCACCCCAAATGGAAGGCTAAGCCCAAGATTCCTGGAACAGCAACCTGTTAACCTCAGCACCAGCCAATCAGAAGAAAGTCTTTTAAACAACATTTCATTTATTTCTTTATGGGCTGTGCTGGGTCTTCACTGATGCGCCAGGGCTTTCTCTAGTTGTGGTGTGTGGGCTTCTCATTGCAGCGGCTTCTCTTGTTGAGCATGGGCTCTAGGCGCGGGGGCTTCCGTAGTAGTAGCCGGGGGCTCAGTATTTGCGGTGCACAGGCTTAGTTGCTTCATGGCATGCGGGATCATCCTGCACCAGGGATCAAAGCCACATCCCTTTCATTGGCAGGACAACCAGGGAAGCCCCCTCACCCCAAATTTTGCCTATAAACCTCTTCCCTGAAAACCATCAGGGAGTTTAGGTTTTTTTAACTCAAGCCACTCATCCTTCTTGCTTGGCCCTTGCAATAAACCTTTCTTTGCTCCACAGTCTGATGTTTCCATTTGTCTGGCCTCACCTTTCTTTGGGCACATGATCTTGGCATTTGGCAACACTTTTAAAGAGTTGTCCCCACCGGATCCAGGAGAAGGCAATGGCACCCCACTCCAGTACTCTTGCCTGGAAAATCCCATGGACAGAGGAGCCTGGTAGGCTCCAGTTCATGGGGTCACTAACAGTCGGGCACCACTGAGCGATTTCACTTTCACTTTTCACTTTCATGCATTGGAGAAGGAAATGGCAACCCACTCCAGCATTCTTGCTTGGAGAATCCCAGGGACAGAGGAGCCTAGTGGGCTGCCGTCTATGGGGTCACACAGAGTCGGACACGACTGAAGTGACTTAGCCCCACCCGATCCATGGTCTCCCTGATGTAACGAGACATGAATACGATAAAAAGCAAGCCATTTGGCTTGAAGAATACCAGATTTGTATTGATGTTTTGATGTAGGCCAGCATGGATTAGTAGTAAGGGTCAATCCAGTTCCTCAGTTTACCAAGGGGGTGTGCATGCTCAGTTGTGTCCCACTCTTTGCAACGCCATAGACTGTACCTGCCAGGCTCCTCTGTCCATGGGGTTTTCCAGGGAAGAACACTGCAGTGGGTTGCCATTTCCTTCTCTAGGGGATCTTCCTGACCCCGGGATCGAACCCACGTCTCTTGCACTTCCTGCATTGGCAGGCATATTCTTTACCACTGAACCATGTGGGAAGTACACAAAGGGGGCATATGATGGCACACCAGGCTTCCAAGCACATGCCATCATTTTTCACAATCCCTTTTCATTTGGGTCCCTCCTCATCATTGCAACAAGGTGTATTCCATATTAAGCAATAGGACTTTGAATTTGTGGTATTTGTTTCACATAATCAAACGATGGATAAGAACAAGTACAGCTGGGCCTCAGGAACAAGTGGATGTTGCAGAAACCAGTCCTCGAGAAACCAAGCACCACACCCGGAGAGTTGGAGAACTCAGGTTTATTACACCAGCGGGCCCAGAGGAGTTAACTCTCCAAGCTCTGAGCCATGAACAAAGGGGTTACAGAGCTTATATACACGGACAGGCATGATTAAGTGGGTTTGTGAGTTTACAGGGGTGGGGCGATTGCAAAGAGCAGGACAAGGGTGAGTGAGATAAACTCCAGTTCAGAGTATTATGAATTCCCACTTTCTGAGACTATGTGACCTACATGATCCAGACTTTATGAAGAGCAAGCTGAGTTACAGAGGCAGAAGGAGCAGGAGGTTATGTAAAATGTTAACCTTTCCCCTTCAGGAGGACAAAGCATCTCTTACCCATGCTTTGCTCTGCAGGTTGGCAGATTTTTTTCTTCTTCTTCTTCTGCAGACTGGCTCCATCCATACAGCAGAGGGCCTGGTGGTTGGTGGCTCCAGACATCTGCTTACGATGTGGCCACCAGAGAAGGAGACTTCAAAAACTCCAGGCATAGGTCTAGTCAACTACAAATTGGCCCTTGCCAAGGGCATTTGCCATCTGCCTCTTCCAGAGATTGAGCTCTGTTCTCCTGCAGCTGTTGACCTTCGACACACCCTGAAGGGAGTTCAGCATGGAGAGTGAGACACTCTGCACCAAGAAAACTGGTGGAACAGGTCTTTAGATAGTTAGATATTTTTAGAAACTGATTTCTTGATCCCAATCCTTGCATTTCCCCCCGTCCAGAAAAGCACTAAGTCCCTTTATGGTGACACCAGTTCCTTGTGGCTACCAGAAAACCTTTTGTTAAGATGAGTGTTTGATTGCGTGAACTCCCCCTTCACCAAAATCACATATATTGACCTTCTCTTTCTACCTCTTTGGAGCAGTCTCTCATGGCTATCTGAGGTGCTGTCTTCTGGGCTGCGGTCCTCATTTTGCCCCAAATAAAACTTAACTCACACTCTCAACATTGTGCATCTTCTTTTAGTCAACATTCTGATTGATGCAGCTTATATCAAGGGTTTATTTCTAGATGATTAGCTGTTGTCAATAAACTGTGTTGCCCTCATTTTCTACAAGGAACCTGTGGAGTTTAAACTTAAAATGTAGCCAAGAAAATTTGAGGTTACCTGAGACAGACACATCCGGAACAGTTCCTCAGCAACACCTCAATTTGTTCACCACAGTGTGGGGTCCTGTCTTCCGTCCTGCAGGGTCAGAAGGTGGCTATCAGTACATGAAGAATGGACCTGAATCCCACATGGTTTCACCACTAACCAAGCTCTTAGAGCTTTCTGCATAAAAGTCATTCATGGATCAACAGATGAATGGATAAAGAAGTTGTGGTACACATACACAATGGAATATTACTCAGCCAAAGAAAGGGACAGATATGAGTCAGCTGAACTGAGCTGGATGAGCCTAGAGCCTGTTCAGAGTGAAGTAAGTCAGAAAGAGAAAAACAAATGCATATATTAACACATATATATGGAATCTAGAAAGATGGTACTGATGAACCTTGTTTACAGAGCAGGAAGAGAGACAAAGACATACAGAACAGACTTGTGGACACAGCAGGGGAAGGAGAGGGTGGGAAGAATTGAGAGTAGAATTGAAACATTACTGTGTGTGAAATAGACAGCTACTGTTTTATATAACACAGGGAGCTCAAACTCACACTCTGTGACAACCGAGAGAGGTGGGATGGGGCAGCTAAGAGGGAAGTTCAAGAGGCAGGTAATACGTGTATACTTATGGTTGAGTCATCTTGTTGTATGGCAGAAACCAACACAACATTGTAAAGCAATTATCTTCCAATTAAAAATAAATTTAAAAAAATCATTCCTGGGGAGTGTTATAAGTGCCAAGTGAAGAGCTTACTATATTTGCTGATCAGCAATTTTTCTTCCTAGAGGTAAAGTTAAATATAAAGCCAGATTTGACTCAAAGGTTGTCTAATGATCACAGAGTCAGAGAGGAATGAATTAGTTGATCTCAGTGGTGAGTGCCCTTTGGCAAATGCATGCTTTCTGTAGAAACAAGGTCAGTTCCAGACACTGGATCCATCGCTTTCATAGATGACATTCCAGCCATTTCCCCTCTGAAAAGATTCTTTATTCAGAGGTAGAATGCTTTCACCACTTAGGTATACAATTTCTTGGTTATAATCACTGTTTTCTCATTCCTCTCAGAATTTCTACCCAGAAGACCTGGATTGGAATTAGGTGATTCAGATAATATTACATCATTTCTACAGATCTTATTTCATTTCTACTTTTTTCTAATTTCATTCCAGGAGGTGTAACTCTCAGTTTTCAGGGTGCCAACTATTATTTAGAATATTCATGAAATGCACACTCAAACACCTTAAGGCTATTTTTAAAATTAAAACAGTAATATTGAAGACTAACTCTTCTAAACGCAAAATTCCTTTCCATTTTTATAAGCACGTAAAGGAGTACCTTTTATTTCAAGTCATTTGATAAACTGCCATTCCAGTTGTCAAAACAGCTAGCAATTCAGTAACTTTAATAGACAACTGCTTCTTAACTTCGTAATAAATCTTACTTTTATATATTTTGTTGCTATAGCTGCTAGATGTTTAAATCTTGAAAGCAAAGAAATACGAAAAAAGTAATGCTACCTGCATAAAAAGTAATGTTACCTTCTGAAAACAAAAACACATTAAAACTAGAAAACATGGAATAAAAATGGGACAAAAAGGTCAAAATCACATAAGGGGGCTACAAATGACCTTCAGAGTTTCCCAAACCTTGATGAGAAAATTTGTATTTTAGAATTTTGTCTAAGTATACCTGCCATGGAGAAGAAAATGGCAACCAACTCCAGTACTCTTGCCTGGAGAATCCCATGGACAGAGGAACCTGGTGGGCTACAGTCCTTGAGGTCGAAAAGAGTCGGACACGACCGAGCAACTGAGCCCGCACGTACACATTCCTGCCATACCTCCGCCCCCAAAGCTGAAAGCAGTTTCTTCACAGTGTAGCAAATCTGCCTGTACATTCACAGACAGTTCAGATAATTGATGGGCTCCATCCCTGGTGGCTCAGCAGTAAAGAATCCACCTTTCAATATAGGAGACACAGAAGACGCAGATTCGATCCCTGGGTCGAGAAGATCCCACTGCAGTATTCTTGCCTGGAAAACCCCCATGGACAGAGGAGTCTGGCAGGCTACAGTCCACAAGGTCTTAGAGAGTCAGACACAAGGGAGCACTGACTGGCTGGGCTACGTCACAGAACATTTCTGACAAAAATGAAATAAACATATGATACTAACTCAATGAGCACTTAGTGAGCACATCTTGTGCACCCAGTACCATATAATAAAGGCAAACTTGGACGCTTTTCTTTAACGTGCTCCTTCCTCAGTATGCAGAATCTCCCCTCTCTTTGTCCAAATCCCACCCGCTCTTTTTTTTTTATTCATTTGGTATCTAATTGGCTGTGCTGGATCTTAGTAGCAGCACATGGGGTCTAGTCCCCGGGCCCCCTGCATTAGGAGCACAGAGTTTTAGCCACTGGACCACCAGGGAAGTCTCTCCACTCATTCTTAACAATCCATTTCATCTGGGCAGCATATGACAAACTGTCCTATAACAAAATGATATACGTCACATTGTCATTTGCGTGAGTTGGCTTGGCCGTACAACAGCCCTGTGAACTAGACATTATCTTCATTGTTCAGAGAAGCAACTTGTTATCTAGTGAAAGGCAGAAGTTCTTGAATACAGGCTTCCCAACTCTGAAGGGTCACAATCACAACTTCACTGCCTCCTTTTATTCCAGGAATTGACAAACCTTTTCTATGAAAGGCCAGATGATAAATCTTCTCAGTGCTGCAAGCCACGCAGTCATTGCCTCAGCTCTGGCCTTGCAGCAAAAGCAGACGCAGACAATGGGGGGGTGGGGGGGCGGTGGAAGCAAACTGAATGGGGTTTAAATAAAACTTTATTTCTAAAAACAGGTAAAACAGATAAAGGCCTGTGAGACAGAGTCTAGTCCCTTGTTTTTCAAATGGTGATCCATGGGCATTTGTTAACTCTTGAAGAGATCAAACCAGTCAATCTTTAAGGAAATCAACACTGAATATTCACCGCAAGCACTGTTGCTGTAGCTGAAGCTCCAATACTTTGACTGCCTGATGCGAAGAGCCGACTCATTGGAAAAGATCCTGATGCTGGCAAAGATTGAAGGCAAAAAAAGAAGGGGGTAGCAGAGGGTAAGATAGTTGGATGGCATCACCAACTCAATGGACATGTATTTGAGCAAACTCCAAGAGAGAGTGAAGGACAGGGAATCCTGGTGTGCTGCAGTCCATGGGGACACGACTTAGCAACTGAGCAACAGGCCCTGGCCTACACCTATCAAAAGTGAGGTTCTGAGGTTGGGGGCAGTAGTTTCAAAAGTCCTCCCAGAGAGTCATTAATGCTCACTAAAGTTTGGACTGCTGTGTTGGAGAAAATTCTTGAGAATCCGTTGGACTGCTAGGAGATCAAACCAGTCAATCCTAAAGGAAATCAATCTTGAATGTTCATTGGAAGGACTGATGCTGAGGCTGAAACTTCAATACTTTGGCCACCTGATGTGAAGAACTGACTCATTTGAAAAGATCTCGATGATGGGAAAGATTGAAGGCAGGAGAGGGGGATGACAGAGGATGAGATGGTTGGATGGCATACCGACCTAACGGACATGAGTTTTAGTAAGCTCCAGGAGTTGGTGATGGACAGGGAGGCCTGGCGTGCTGCAGTCCAAAGAGTCAGACATGACTGAGCAACTGAACTGAAAGTTTGAGAGCCACTGCTAAACTTCCTGATGATTCATACAGGACTCTCCCACACCAAGTATGAATAACTAAGGCGATCAGTACATCCTATTTCACCAGAAAACTTCTCTCCCACTCTTTCTCCAAATCACTCACACCCTACCCCCAAATCATGAATTTTCTGCTCCTCTGGGTTTCCTGCTCCAAAGTCCAGTCCTCATTCTCTGTTGTCATTGCTATCTTGCTGTCCCAAACCCATCTCCTGTCTTCCCACCTTCTAGAACTCAGTTGCCCTCTTTAGTCCTGCAGCTCATCCAGGTACTCCTGGCCACTCCTAGCCTGGCAGGGAATGAGGGGGTTTCCAACCTCTGCAGAATAATGTCCCCAAGCTGTCCTTCCTCCTCGTCACCTTGCCATCCCCTTGTGCCACTCTCACTTCTAAGTGTTCCTGATGAATGTGAGGCTCCTGATGTCTTGTTGCAGAGGCTTCAGTCGAGAGAAAGTGATAGGTAAGAAGTGGATTTATTTAGAGAGACACACACTCCACAGACTTCCCAGGTGGTGTGAGTGGTAAAGAGTCCACCTGTCAGAGGCAGAAGACACAGGAGACGTGAGTTCAATCCCTAGGTCAGGGAGATCCCCTGGAGGAGGAAATGGCAACCCAGTCCAGTATTCTTGCCTGGAAAATTTCATGGACAGAGGAGCCTGGACCATGGCGTCGCAAAGAGTCAGAAATGACTGAGCACAGTATACACAGACACACACACACACACAAATCCACAAACAAAGCATGGGCCATCTCAGAAGGTAAGAGCAGCCTCAAGATATGGTGTGGTTAGTTTTTACAGGCTAGGTGATTTCATAGGTTAATGAGTGGGTTATTCCAATTATTTGGAGGAATAGGCAAAGATTGGGCCACCACCCACTTTGGGGCATTTTATTGTTAGTCTCAGAAACATCCTGGTCCTGGTGGGTGTGTCACTTAGCTTATATCAATGTATTACAAGGGGCATTTGATTTGGTTCATGGTCCACTGGAAGGTCCACCATTCTGGACCTGATTGGTTCTAACCGATTTTTTTTTTTTTTTTTGCTTGATCAAGTCTTAGTTGCAGCACACAGGATCCTCACTGCATCATGCTCAATCTTTCATTGCAGGTACATGGACTCTCCAGCTGTGGCATAGGCACCCAGTTGTTCCCCAGTATGTGGGATCTTAGTTCCCTGACCAGGGATCAATGTGCCCCCTTCATTGCAGTATGGATTCTTAACTGCTGGACAAGAGAATTCCCTCTAACCAAGATTTTTCAAGTCCTATGGCTATATCATTCCTTTAAAGGGTGTGCCCTGCCCTCTTCCCTCCTGTTTCACAAGTCGTGACAGTTCCTTCAAATTCTTTCAAGAAAAAAAAAAAAAAAAGCAATTCTCCCCTCAAATTAACACTTTATAATGCTCTTCCCAACTATTAATGTTACTCCATCTTCACTGAGTATTATATACTGCAACAGAAATAAGAGATTAGCTGTGACCACTGGGTTCACTCTGGAAAGACAAGTATTAATGATACATATTATCCTCTCCACTTCCTCTTACAAAAATCATCAATGGGAGTGTTTTGAATCCCACCTTAAAATGTGTTTTGTTATCATTGAAAAAGGTGTTGCCTTAAAAACTAGTCACAACCTAGAAGTTGAGAGTTATGTCTTATTTGGTGGAAATTTTTAGGACTTCAAGCCTGGGAGATAGCATCTCAAGTGACCCTGAGGGAACTGTTCCGAGGAGGTAGGGGGAGGAGATAGCTTATGTGGAAGTTTGCAGTAAGGGGCAGGTAGTCTGAACATCAAAATATTCTTATTAGTTAAGGAAAACCAGGTATCTCAAGTTAAGGAATTTCATGTTTTTCTTTGTATGTGTAGATGCAGGAGTCTGGGATCACTGGAACCCTTCCTTTTATGTGTACCTCACCTGTCTTCACATCCTGAGTCTCCTTACCTCGGGGCTCACCATAGGGATGGCTACAGCGTGGTAACTGTTACATGGCAGGTACTCTTGTCTTTCCTGAATTCCCTTAGGGCCCACACTGGAGGGCTGCACTCACTGACAACTGTGACACCCTTGTTTACTGACATGGCAGGAAATAGTCCGTTTCACAGTCCTTCTCCATGGCCCGAAATTTGATCAATATTTGAGAGATGTTTCATGACCATTGTTTGTCCCATGGCACTGGGAGGCTCATCCCAGATCAAGTGAAAGTTCTCAGACTTTCAAGATTTCAGCTGAACTTTGAGCTGATGGAAAGTCACTTAGGAAATGATATTCACTGGCTTTTTGATCATGGAAGGCAAGACCTGGGGCCTAGTTGGGAGTGGGGCCTGGGGATGTGAGGGCAAGGGAACAAGCCACTCTGCCGAATAAGTAGGTAGACTCCATGGGTTTAGGAGATCACCACTGTAAGCGATGTCTGACTTTCACAGGATTAGCCCCTAGAAACAGGGTCTGGGGGATTGGGTAGGCATGTGTAGTGGGGCCGGCTGAACTGTACAAAAGAGAAGAAACCACAGGAGTTGGATAGCTGGCAGCCGTCTGGTGCCCAAGGATACAAAGGACTGCCCAATAACACACCATGGTTCCTCTCTTTCCCAAAGTGTTTGCAAAATCTGTTTAACTGTCACCTGAGCATCAGACGTGAGAAATCAAATGAAAGCTCAGTCATACTCAGGGATAAAGTATTTGATTCTAGTTGAGATGCTCTGAATTCAGACATACATACAGTGGGGTAGGATAGCAATGGCAAATTATTCTGAAGACCTCGCCAAGAGGTCATACACTCCCACTATTATCAAAAATTATATTACTGTTTCTAAAGAAACTGTAAGAGTAGAGAACAAAACAACAAGGCCATTGGTAAGAAATGACAATCACTTAAAACAGCTTTTTTTCTTTTTTAAAAGATTTACATGTCACCCCACCTCCACCTCATGTATTCACAGTACTCATCCCTAGGACCTGTCTTCAAGGGGAAAGAAGAGCAGGCTGGAACAGCTAAGGCAGTGCAGTCAGGGACCCTGATTCTTTCCAATGGAACTAGAATGTTTTCCAAGGCTAAAAAATTGTTCAAAGTTACGCTGTATCCAGGATGTGTGTACCCAGTGTAACAAATCCATGGATACAAATATTCTTATTTCTTTTAGATTAAGTGTGAGTTACTCAATAAGATAGCTAACATACATTTTATAAGACCAAATGTGAATTATCTATTTAAACTATAGTTAATTCTCACTTTATTATGTTTTAGAATATTTAGGATTTCCTATACTCTGTATGGGCTTCCCTGGTAGCTCAGGGGTAAAGAATCTGCCTGCTAAGCAGGAGATATGGATTTGATCCCTGGGTCAGGAAGATCTCCCGGAAAAGAGAATGGCAACCCACTCCAGTGTTCTTGCCTGGAGAACCCCGTGGACAGAGGAGACTGGCTGACTACAGACTATGGGGTCACAAGAGTCAGACAGACTCAGCCATTAAACAACAAGTCTTCATTATGCTCCTCAAAATGAACACTTTATTTGAATTGAAACAATGAAGTCAAACTGTTTCTGACAGAAAGTAAATCCAATGGGGCTTAATTGGCTAGTCTGATGATGAAAACAGCTGTTGATTAGGTTATAATAACAAATATTTCCTATATTTGACAGTTTCAACTTTAATGAGCTGTTTCATTAGCTGGAAAGTTCTGACAAAAACAAAACTGAACCACCTGTAACGAAAAAAAAAGCATTTTATCCAGAACTACTTATGCAAATGAACCCTGTTTAGATATTTCCCAGTTTGACTACTATCAGGATAAACAAGGCACATACATCTCATTTCTTCAGTTCAGTCACTCAGCCGTGTCCGACTCTTTAATGTCTAATTCATAGTCACTGCATGTCACTTTTGTTTTTCTTCTTTAACTGCTTGCTGCTTTTTTAACTGCTTGTCATTTGATGTCTTGATAAAGCCTATCTGGTATATTTTCCAAAAACTGAAAAAATGGAAAATAAAAGGACTAGGTAACCCTTTGGCAAGTTGGGTGGTTTTCAAGTCTTGACTTTCAGCAAAATTGAAACAGGGTCTAACTGAAAAAGCTCATAAAGATCATTAAATTTAATTTTTTGAGATCAAGAACTGAGTGATATCGCTATAATAAAACTTTGTTTCCAGGTACAGTACATGTTTATATGAACTCAATTTCTCAGGTCACACAGCTACAGAAACTAGAAATATGAAGAAAACTGTTGCTCAGTCCTTCCCATTCTAGCAGTAAGACATATTCATCCATAGATTTATGGGTTTTAAAAAGCAACAATATTCATTTCACCAGAAGATGTATTTTCCCATAACTCTAACATTTTATCAACTAATTATTAACATGTGCAATATTCACTTTGCTTTCAGTTCAGTCGCTGAGTCATGTCCGACTCTCTGTGACCCCATGAACCGCAGCACACTAGGCCTCCCTGTCCATCACCAACTCCTGGAGTTCATCCAAACCCATGTCCATTGAGTTGGTGATGCCATCCAACCATCTCATCCTCTGTCGTCCCTTTCTCCTTCTGCCCTCGATCACATACTAATAATTACTTTAAAGACTAAAAGACTCAGTCCAGAATCAGTTGGTTTGCTATGTAACCTTGGACTATTAATCTTTCTTGGATTTCATTCTCCTGATATGGAAATGTGTGATAGTAGTTTAGTGCTAGTTTAGAGCTAGTTTATTTTGGGGGGGCTCCAAAATCACTGCAGATGGTGATTAAGTAAGAGACACTTACTCCTTGGAAGGAAAGTTAGGACCAACATAGACAGCATATTAAAAAGCAGAGACATTACTTTGTCAACAAAGGTCTGTCAAGGCTATGGTTTTTCCAGTAGTCATGTATGGATATGAGAATTGGACTATAAAGAAAGCTGAGCGCTGAAGAATTGATGCTTTGGAACTCTGGTGTTGGAGAAGACTCTTGAGAGTCCCTTGAACTGCAAGGAAATGCAACCAGTCCATCCTAAAGATCAGTCCTGTGTGTTCATTGGAAGGACTAATGCTGAAGCTGCAACTCTAATACTTTGGTCACCTGATGAGAAAATGGCAACCCACTCCAGTACTCTTGCATGGAAAATCCCGTGGACGGAGGAGCGTGGTAGGCTACAGTCCATGGGGTCGCAAAGAATCGGCACGAGTGAGCGACTTCACTTTCACTTTGATGAGAAGAAATGACTCATTTGAAAAGACCCTGATGCTGGGAAAGATTGAAGGCGGGAGAAGGGGACGACAGTGGATGACATGGTTGGATGCCATCACCGACTTGATGGACATGAATTTCAGTAAACTCCGGGAGTTGATGATGGACAGGGAGGCCTGGCGTGCTGCGGTCCATGGGGTCGCAAAGAGTCGGACACGACTGAGCGACTGAACTGAGAGCTAGTTTACCGCTGTTCCGAAGACTGGGTGAATTCATGCATCTAAACCAAATGCCACGCCTGGCACCTAGCGAGCGTGCTTTAAAAGCACTGCCAAATGATGAAACTAATCAGAAGCAACACCCTGAGAGCTGAAAGGGTGGTGGGGTGGGGGTGGGGGTCTGTCTTCCCGGGTAGCAAGGAGGCGCTGGAGGGATCGGATTCTTGGCCACAGACGCAACGGAGGATGCTCCAGGGAAAAATGGACGGGGCGGGCAGCTGGGAGGTCACAGGCTGAGAACAAGGAGGTCTGGGAGAGTTAAGAGCAAGCAGTTCTACCCACGCGTTTGCACGGGAATGTCTACGGATCTCAACCGCTCTGGCAAACAGGAACAAGAGCGTCAGGCCTGAACGCCACCGCGGCTGGAACCCGTCCTAGGTTTCGCTCCCCCGCCCCGGCCGGCCCGGCCCCGCGTGCCGGCACCCAGTCGGCCCTCGGGCCCCGGGGCGTACGCCCGACCGCCCGACTCCAGGCCCAGGCCCCAGGCGGCCGCCCGCCGCTCGCTGCCTGAGCAGCCGGGCTTCACGCCGCCGACTCCCACGCAGCCCAGCCCCGCGAGGGTGCCCGCACTCAGCGAAGACCGGAACTGGCCCCTCGCGGCCGCCGTAGACGCGCCTCTGTTGCCATTGTCACCGCTTTTTTTTTTTCCCTCCTTCCTCCCCCCACCCCCACCGGAGTTCCCTTTCACTTCCGGGGTCACTCTGGATCTGCTGGTTCCGTAACAACATCCCGTTGGCTTCCCTCAGGCGGCGGGACTGGTGCAGCCGCCGCCTCCCAGGAGCGCCGCCCGCCCGGCGATCACCGGGCTCCTCTCCGGGCCCAGGCCGCCATGGCCACCAACCCGCAGCCACAGCCACCTCCTCCCGCGCCGCCGCCTCCCCCGCCGCAGCCGCAGCCGCCGCCGCCGCCGCCTGGCCCAGGGACTGGCCCGGGCGCGGGCGGGGCCGGGGGAGCGGGCGCCGGCGCCGGGGACCCGCAGCTCGTGGCCATGATCGTGAACCACCTCAAGAGCCAGGGGCTCTTCGACCAGTTCCGCAGGGACTGCCTGGCCGACGTGGACACCAAGGTGCGGGGCGCGCGGGGGAGCTGCGGGCGGGCGGGGACCGGGGACGACCCCGCGGGCGGCCGCCTTGCCGGGCAGGCCGTCGGTGGCCCGCCATCGGTCGGTGGGCCGGCGGCTGCCTCGGCGTCCCCAGCCCGGGGCTGCTCTGGAGCGCGCCGCCTCCCCACCCCCGAGTTCCCTGCTCAGCCGCTTCCTCTCTGAGGGACCGCTTCGTGCCCGGCGCTGTGCGCGGCTCGCTGTGTTCATTCATTCGCTCAGCCTTTCGTTGGTTTAACAGACTAGCGTTAAGCATCTCCTCCGTTCCAGGCACTGCTTAGGTGCTGGGAATATAGGGATGAGCCACACCGAGTTGCTGTTCTTTTGGAGACTCGTCTGTACTAAGGCTAACGGCGCTTTCGTCTATGATTTCCACTCACCGCCCCCCGCCCTCCGCCCCCCAGTTTACTTTGTGTCCCAAGTTATTTTTGCCGTCTCTCTTGAAGATTGCTGGTAAGGATCAGGTCTTTGTTCTTCGGAGAAAGCGCTAAGTGGTAATGAATCGAATTGTTGGCAGTGTTGCGATGCTGGACTTGGTGAGGGGCGCAGAGCTGATCGGTGGAAAGGTGGGGTACGGAGATGGGGCTTTTGTTTCCCCCAGGGACGCTGATTTAATCGCTCAGGCCAAGTCATGTCTCTAAAGTGAGAAGGGAGGAGGGGTGAGAGGGGAGGGGTAGAGGAAACTGAGCAAAGGACGGAGGAGAGGTGACGGCAGATACTGAAGTGGAAGAAGGACTGGGCAGAAGAGTTGCGAAGAGTAAGGGGTATATGGGGAAAGGTTCCCTGTACAAAAAGAGCGGGGCTGGGAAGGGAAAGGGAGTATGTACCAAGTGTCAAAGTGAAGAGGGGTTAGCAGGAGCGGGTCATCTTGGGTGGTTCTGCAAAGGCTGAGTAGAGAAAACGGGAAGGTGCATTCAGTAGACGGGTGGAAACCCAGTAGGTCTAGAAGCAAGTGAAGCAGGAAGCTTTGGTTGGAAACAGTTGGGGGGAAACTTTTTTTTTAATTTAGATCTGGCTTGGTTCATTGGTTCAGAGTTTCGGTGGGGTCAGGGCTTTCACATAACATGTTCAGCTCTTCTAAAGAAGCTTGTTTCTTTGAGGAAAGGGCTTTGAGGTGAAGCACACACCATTCCCTTATCTCCTCTGGGGAAACCTTTCTGCCAGTCTGGGGACATCTTCCCTTTTAAAAACTCTGGCCCACCTTGTAGATCAGAAATAGAATGTGCCTTTTGGGGGTGTTGGAGTTTCTGAACCACATGAAATTCAATTTTCCTGGGGATATTTATTTATGTAGGTAGTATGTAGTTTGCTCACTTCATTTTAGGGAATATGCACAACTGCCTGTTTGAAAATGATGCCAGTTGACTTTCTTCCTCCCTCTCCCTTCCTTCCATCCTTTTTTATTCCCACAGGACATGGGGAAGTAAATGCTACCCAACTGTCAAAAAGTAAGGCTTTTTTTTTTTTTAATTTGGCAAGTAGAGATTTCACTTTGCTGTCCTTAGAAACCTACAAATCCATGTGTCATCATTGTGTATGCAGATAAAAATTCAAATACACCAGCAGTTGGCGGGGGGGAGCTATAGTATTTAAGGCTCAACTTTTTCTGCATCCACATTCCCTCTGAATATTGTTGTGCCTGTAATATTCCTGCCAGAGCCTCTCAAACTAGAGTCCTAAAACATTTCTTGGGGAGAAAGAAAGAAGCACTGTTGGTTTGACAATCTAATGATAACTAGGACAAGTACACAGGTTGACATGAACATGCAGCCCAAAATCCAGCTAATGCTGACCTCTGCTGTGGTCTCCGGATCCCCGGAGCCAGGTTTCAAAGCCATTCTGACCCCTGTGCACCGAGTGGCACGTGAAGAGGGAAAATCAAGGCAGGCCCACCTCTAGGGACTCGGCAGGGTGCTCCCTGACCAAGTGAATGTGGCCCCTTTCACTCCAGGTCGTAAAGGCCGGTTTTTGGATACTTTCTCAGCTGGAAATGGCTCCTGGTCACCATAATTATTGTCTATTTCTTTTCAGATTTAAAAGAAACATCAGACAGAAATAATGTAAGTTTATTCACCCAACAAATACTTATTATACACCAGGCATTATTTTAGGTACCAGGGACGCAGCAGTGAACAGAAAGTCCCTATGCTGATGTGAAGCTCGAAGCCCATCAGAGAAAGTAAATCTCACTGGTGAGAGGTTCTGTGGGAGAGAGAAAGCAGGATGAGGGTGGAAGGGGTTGGTGGTGTGTTTTGTGTAAGTTGTTCAGGGAAGATCAAATGAAATGACATTTGAGCCATCACTGAAGGAGCTCTCCAGCTGTGGGGCCTGAGCATGCCAACTGGGGAGCACAGCAAGTGCGGGAGGCCTAAGGCAGAACCTACTGAGGGAGGAAGGGCTAGAAGCTGAGGTAGGAGCGCCACCCTCCCTTTACAGAGCTGCCGGAGCCCTGGTAAGTTTGGCACTCACTGGAGCTGAGAAGCCACTGGCAGGTGTTAGAGCAGAAGAAGGATGCGATCTGACTTCCATCTTAGATGGCTTGACCGTGTGGAGTCATTAACAGTACCTCCTTTACTTCAGTCGTGACGTGGTTTGGACAGTAAATGACATGGTCCCCCTAACTTTAGAAGATCGGCATGAGCTGCACTGTGGAAAACAGACTTCAGATAGCAGGGTAGACTAGATGCAGGCCAGTGTGCAGCTGTAATCTGGGAAGGAAAGGAGAATGCTCTGGACAGGCCTGGTAGCAGTGGAGGGGATGGGAGGTGCTCAGGTTCTGACTGTATTCCGAGGCTAATGCCGGCGGGATTTGCTGCTGGTTCGGGTGAGGGCTGGAAGAGAAGGAGTCACGATGATGTGAGGGCTTTTTTGGCCAGGAGCTCATTGGAAAAGACCCTGATGCTGGGAGGGATCGGGGGCAGGAGGAGAAGGGGACGACAGAGGGTGAGATGGCTGGATGGCATCACCAACTCGATGAACATGAGTCTGAGTGAACTCCGGGAGATGGTGATGGACAGGGAGGCCTGGCGAGCTGCAATTCATGGGGTCGAAGAGTCAGACATGACTGAGCGACTGAACTGCTGGAAAAAGGAGATAGCTCTTCCCAGAAGAGTAATGGAGCCCAAAATATTATTGCAGTCACTAGGCTTTTTTACCTAAACGAGAGCTTAGAAACCAAGAGATTTAACTTTTATAGCTCAAGTTGAAGGTTGTTTTATAGGCAAGTAGAGTGCTAAATACATTGTGACATTTGAGCCTAATGTTTCTGAGGTTTGGGAATATTGGGAAGAATAATTATGTTTTAGAATCATTGGGGAGAAAATTAGTTTTGTTCATATGAATTTTGGAGAAATGGAGAGGAACATGAGAAGAGATCACGAGACTAGTTTTGGTCGGATGGAATATTTGTTGTCCAGTCACTTAAGTTGTGTCCAACTCTTTGCGACCCCTTGGACTGCAGCTCGCCAGGCTTCCCTGTCCTCCTCTATCTCCCAGAGTTTGCTCAAATTCATGTCCATTGAGTCAGTGATGCTATCTAACCATCTCATCCTCTGCCACCCCCTTCTCCTTCTGCCTTTATTGTTCCCAGCTAAATATAGGTATAGAATAGAGGATAGAATATAACAGATAGAACATAGGTATTAGCAAAATTCTGGTAATTGGAAGGGGTGAAGGGATGTCACAGAGGGATAAAATCTTTCTCATCTCCATTACCTAGATGGTTACCCAGTCATCTCATCTGATAACTATTTCTTAATTGCTTATCTGCCTAGCAGTGTGAAAACAAAGACTAAAAGAGTGAGAGGAGGCTTACACTTCAGTAAGGAGATAAATATGCCCCCCCCACCAAATACAGTACAACACAAGAATTACCTGAATGACAGTGTATATCAGAGACGGTTGGTACACAGGAGAAGGGCCGTGGAAGCCTACCTTGGGTGTCAGGATGGCTTTACGGGTTAGGTGAGCTCTGAAGGTGAGAAATTTGCCAGATAGACAGGGAGAAGGAGTGCTAAGTGTACACGATTAAAATCATGAGAACGTGTGACTGGAGAATAAACTTTGAGGGGTAAGGGAGCAAACAGCAGAATCGGAGGTTGTACAGTTTTGCTTAAAATCATTCGAGAATACTCAGACTTATCTACGTTAAAAGTCACATAAAAGATGTAAAGAGCACGCGTGGTGGGGACAGCTTGTAGGAAGGAAGCATGCAGTCAGACAGTCCTTCCAGGCAGCATAGAAATGGCCTGTTAACGTGGGTCCTCTCTCCTGCTTCTTGTGTATCAGTAATGCTCAGCTTTAGCACAGCTGACATCTTGGGCTGGATAGTCCTTTGTTGGGGGGACTGTCCTGTGCATGGTAGGATAACACTAGCAACTCCCCTCAGCAGTGACAATCAGAGATGTCTCCAGGCATTGCCAGAGGTCACCTGGGTTGGGGTGGAGTCGGGGGAGGCAAAATTGCTTCCAGTTAGGAACCAGTGCCTTATATCTAATGTAGCACTGGTTCCAGTGATTGTCCCTTCCTAATTTCTCTTGGATCCATGCCTTTCAGCCCATTTTTGCCACCCCAGAACAGATTTCCATTTTTCTAGTTATTGCATGCTTTCCTGCGAATATCTTGAGTCTATTTACTCTCTCACCGTAGGAATATCAGGTCAACTATCACATACCACACTGCTCAGATGTGCTGTGGGTTCCCATTCTCTCTCCCATAATTCCAGGCTTCATATATGAATCCCCAAATTCTTCTAAACCCTGGTTCCAGGTTATGTTTCCAATCTCATTTCTCTGTTTTTGTTTTCTCTCCTCCAACAAAATTGCATTTAATGGTATGGGGGCTCCCCAACGCTCCTGACTCCGCGTTTTCTCATCCACCTGCTCTTACATTGCTCACTGTACCTGTGCAGCCCACCTTTCCTCGTCCCAGCTGTGTTGTGAAACTTTGAAGGTCTAACTGGGATGCCCTATTCTCAATGAAGGCTCACTTCCTGTCTGCTCTTCTCCATTTCTTTGCTCCAAATCATCTAACAGTAACACTTCTTGGTATCTTATCTTCTAGTCTCTTGTCTATAATTAGGTATATCTGTCTTTGTATTCATCTGTAAACATTTTGTTTTAGATAAATGGTGTTTGAATGTTTTGTATTATCATGAAGCAGAAGGATAATACAAGGTTGTCAAACTATGAAACTTTGTTGCCACATTGATGCTGTAAGAAATGTTAACACTGCTAAAGATACTCAGATTCCTGAGACTATGGATATTAGTGTTGATATTGTGTAACAGTGAGGTTTTTAACATTGATATCTTTTTCTTTCTCTCTAGCCTGCCTATCAGAATCTGAGACAGCGTGTTGACAACTTTGTTGCAAACCACTTAGCAACTCATACATGGAGTCCCCACCTCAACAAGAACCAGCTTAGAAACAATATTCGCCAGCAAGTGCTCAAGTAAGTCTCAGAACTGGAGTTCCTAGGAAAGCTTGAGAATGTCACAGTGTGCCTTGCCTAAAAGCAGAGACATTTGCAGAAGTTTGTTCACCTTGTGATAATTTTGTCAGGTCTGGTGTGGCTACTTCATACAATGATACAGTGTAATTTTAGAGTAGACTCTAAATCGCTTCACATTTCCCTCATAAATTTGACAGTCTGATTGTTCCTATAGACCTTTGGAAATAGTGAAGGAGCGACTATGTGACTTCAAAAAAAAGCCCTCCAGATCTGATGCGAATGGATGGCAAATGCCAGATTGGTCAGTGTGTCCTATACAGTTACATTTACAGTTACTTTTTTGGCCCTGAAAGAGTAGGCTTTATTATTCCTGGTTTACAAATAAAGACATTAGAGATGACTGAAATTGAAACATTTTCTCCTGATTTGAGACAGTGTCTTCTATGTTCTAATACAACTGCTTGCTTTTTTTTCTTTTTCTTTTTCCTGGCTGAGTGTGGCTTGTAAGATCTTAGTTACCCGGTCAGCAATTGGACCTGGCTCTAGCAGTGAAAGCACTGAGTCCTAACCCCTGGACCACCAGGGACTTTCCTGGTTTGTGTTTGTTTTGTTTTTGTTTTTAATTTTCCTGAGATTTTGCTTGTGGGTTTTAGTCATGATATAACCAGCAAGGGAGTGGTGGTGCATTTGGACCTGTCAGAGTCCTTTTCTTGGCAAACACAGAGTGAGAGAAGCTGGAATGTTTAGATGGACCTAAAACGATCATATTTGTTCCCCCAAAGAGCAGATTTACAATATTGTTCATGAATATAAGTATTCACCAGGGTTAGAAGACTGGAACCCTCTTTCCCTGCCTCACATCCCAGAAAAGCTGACTGCATTATTTTAAAAATGCTCTATTCTTCCTGCCTTGACAAATATTTATGTTCAAGTTCATCTACTGGGACGAAATGTGGCTTTTTAAACAGTTAAACAAATCTGATTTATAGTTGTGTGCTTAGTCCCTCAGTCGTGTCTGACTCTTTGCAACCTCACGGACTGTAGCCTGCCAGGCTCCTCTGTCCATGGGGATTCTCTAGGCAAGAATACTGGAGTGGGTTGCCATGCCCTCCTCCAGGGGATCGTCCCAACCCAGGGATCGAACCCACAGCTCCTGCATTGCAGGCGGATCTTTACCGTCTGAGCCACCAGGGAAGCACAATTTATAGCTGTTGCCCCTCAATTCCCTCTTGTCCCTCAGGAACCGTGCAAACCTACCTAGTGTATTGCTCCCTTGATAGTTCGCCCACAGGAAGCCCCACAAATAAAACTTTACACTCTGATTCAAAGACCCATTTAGCCACAGGTAATCCTAGAAACCAGGAACCTGGGGCTCAGACTGCATGTCCTAGTCAATAAGAGAAGGGAAGAGAGAAATTTGACAGTAGGTTTGTTGTCTACATTTTAAAAGATATTCAGGAACCTGTGAAAGAGTCCAGGTGAGATCACAAGATGCCTTTAGAGGGCTGCATCTGATAGCTTCTGGGGAGAAGTCAAGGCCTTTCCTGTTGGGCAGCAGGCCTAGGGGCTCCCTCATTTCCAGACCTCCAGGAGAACAGTAACCAAAATAGGGGGTAGGGCGCTAGGGGTCAAGTCAGAGGCTAGGGGTCAGTTGGGGGCCAGGGGTGGGGGTGGCAGGAGGCTTACAGACATTATCCACAGTTACAGAGCACCAGCCCGCAACAGTGTGCATAGTTTTAAAAGCGTGTTTGGAAAGGGGAGGGTCTTAGATTCTGTCTTTTTCTTCATTTGTTAAGAGACTGAATGGAAGGCACATTTCTTGAAATTGACTCCTTAGCATGCAAAACCTTTACAGCTGGGAAGCAGTCATTTGTTCTGTTCTTTAAAGAGCTAAACTCAATCTTGCCCATGTAAAATCAAGCGCTTAAAATTGTTGTACCAACCTTGTTTGGTGAGGGGTTGCTGCGCACTGTAGTAGGGGGTGCTTGTGGCTGTCGGCAGTCAACACTAGAGCAGCCTGCCTTTGGGTGACGAGGACCCTCCTCTATGCACTTGAGCGGGCGAATCGTCATCTCTTGGGTAGTTTAGGCATTGCTCTTACTGGGACATCTGTACATTTTCTTCTAGCTACTTTACTTATTTTTAATTGAACTGTTCTTCATTTAAATTACATTAGTAAACTTATGTTTCTTAAATAACATTTTTAAGTTACTCTAAAGAAAGGGTAACTTTTAGTTGTGTCTAGAGGTGGCTGGATGGCATCACTGACTCGATGCACGTGGGTTTGGGTGAACTCCGGGAGATGGTGATGGACAGGGAGGCCTGGCGTGCTGCAATTCATGGGGTCGCAGAGTCCGACACGACTGAGCGACTGAACTAAACTGAACTGAACTAATGGTATAGGGCCTCCCTGGTGGCTCAGTGTGTGAGAATTCACCTGCCAGTGCAGGAGATGTGGGTTTGATCCCTGGGTCAGGAAGATCCCCTTGAGAAGGAAATGGCAACCCACTTCAGTATTCTGCCCAGGAAATTCCATGGACAGAGGAGCCTGGTGTCTACAGTTCATGGGACTGCAACAGAGTCAGACACAATTTAACGACTAAACAACGACAACTACTAATAGTATAGGAACGTATTTGCACCTCAGATTGTTTTTTTTGCATATACTTTGAGAAATACTCAATTGACTCAGATTGAACTGTTTACAGTTGCCATTTTCGTAAGACAAGATAGTTTAATATCTGCAATTTTGCATGGTTCAGTAACCAATCTGCCAGCTCAATAGTTTAAAAAAAGTTTTACTCTGTTTATGCATTCATTTGTACAAAAGAACCTTAAAATGCAAGGGAGCTCAGAAATGATGACCTGAACTGTACGGTGTTTAAAGGAGGACAAGAAAGTGGCTTTAACCAAGACAGTGCCAGCTGCTGGCATTTTGGCTTTGCCCTTGAACCTGGAGCTATGACTTCTCCCCTCCTCTGGTGAGGCAGCCCCGGCTGCATCCACACGTCACTGAAATGAACCCACGAGGAGCAGTGTGGTTGTTAGTGTGGGCCTCCATTTCTGAGATCAGAGTGGACCTCTGAGTGAGCAAGGACATAAGTGCACGGAGGCCCAGAACGTAGGCATCAGGGAACGAGACTGAAGCAAGCACCTGAAGGGTGTGTTCTATTTTGTGCCTTTGTGCTTGCACCTTAGAACATTTTTCAGATTGCTTGTACTCGCTTCTTTTCCACCTGCTACATTTTAAAGACACCTCTAAGATGTAACGGTGTTCAAGGATTCGCTTTTTTTTTTTTTTTAAATAATCTTAGAACTTTAGAAAGCAGGTTACCTACTTTGTGCAGTGGTGTCTCATTTTTCTCTGTGGCCCACATAAATGGAATTATAGTATCCCAGGGCTGCGAGGTGCCTCGGGAAAGGCGAATTGCATCCATCCTCCACTCCAGACAGCACGGCTCTCAGACATAGCCCTGCAGGGCATAGCGTAGAGAGAGACACCTCAGCCCTGTGCAGGGACTGCTGGAGGCCTCAAACCCACTCTCCCAACACTGTCCAGGGAACTGTGACTGCTCAGCTTCTCTGTTAGAAAGAAACAAGGTTGAAGTGCGATTCTTCAAATAAATGCATGTCCTCCTATTTTGTTCCAAGGCCTCTGTGGTTTTCTTCGTGTTTCAGCCTTTGTTGGCCCTTTTGCTCCTCTGTCTCTGACGTGTGATATTTCTTTGAACACTTTGTTCCCTTCTCTTTGGAAATCAGGACTCAGGTTAAATGTCTTCTCCTTTGTAAAGCATTCGCAAATCATCTCAGGGATCGCTACTAATGACAATATTCTTTTCTCATAGTGTATCGTATGTCCCAGCAGCTGTCATGTTGTATTTTGTGTCTCTCACCCCCACCAGAACAGAGACCAGGTCTGATTTGCAGTGGCTCAGTAGCTGGTGTGGTGCCTGTTGTGTATAAGACACTTAGAACGTAATTGTTGAATGAATAAATCGTTTAGTCTTTAAAACAAGAAGATAATAAGAAGGCCACAAGTCTTAAGCTTTGTTTTTGTTCTTTTAAAGTTTTCCTTTTTTTTTTTTTTCTTTTTCGTAAGTTTGGGGAAATGGCACTTGGTGTGTATTCTTGTTTTCGTGGACACACTAATACTTATGAGAGACTTACATCTTTCTGTTTAAAAAAAAAAAGTTGTAGAATCCATAGGTTTATTTCGTGCCTAGAATTCAGCTTTAGTGGTCATTTATTCCGGTCTGCCATGGGCAGGATTGAGGTAAGATAAGCGTCACCTACAAGCCTGGCCTTTAGATACTGTGCTCTGTCTAGTTCTAAAGGTATTTTGTTTTGCTTTTGTTCTGTCTGCTTTAGTATTTCCACTAGTGACACAGTGGAGATGTGACATATTTTATGTAATTTTTTTTTTTTGCAGTATCCTTTGTTAAATGCGACTGTAGTGTGAAACTTATTTTCCATCATGTATTCTTCCTGTAATCCAAGGAGAATGGAGAGAAGGCAGTTTAAGAACATATATGTAATTGATACAGCTTTACTTAAAAGGAGACTGTTTAGTGCTACATTAATTTTTGTTTTTGTTTTTTCACCTTTCTGTAAATTATCCTGTGTTTCAGATCAGGGATGTTGGAGTCTGGTATTGACCGAATTATTTCTCAGGTTGTGGATCCAAAGATCAACCACACATTCAGACCTCAGGTGGAGAAAGCTGTGCACGAGTTTCTGGCCACACTCAATCATAAGGAGGACACAAGTGGCAGCACAGCCCCCGATGATGAGAAACCAGACTCTTCCACCATCACACAAGGTGCTTTACTTTCATTCTTGGCCAGTTCTGTTGCTTTTCTTCTTGCACTGATTACCAAGTTAGGGGTATTTAGTTCGTTAAAATATTTCTCTTTTTGGCCATTCTCATGAAATTGTAATTATTTTATTTTTTATTTTTTTAATTTGAATTTATTTATTTTAATTGGAGGCTAATTACTTTACAATACTGTATTGGTTTTGCCATACATCAATATGAATCCGCCATGGATGTACACGTGCTCCCCATCCTGAACCCCCCTCCCACCTCCCTCCCCATACCATCCCTCTGGGTCATCCCAGTGCACCAGCCCCAAGCATACTGTATCCTGCATCAAACTTGGACTGGCAGTTTGTTTCTTATATGATATTATACGTGTTTCAGTGCCATTCTCCCAAATCATCCCACCCTCTCCCTCTCCCATAGAGTCCAAAAGACTGTTCTATACAAAAGAGACTGTGTCTCTTTTGCTGTCTCGCATACAGGGTTATCATTACCATCTTTCTAAATTCCATATATATGCGTTAGTATACTGTATTGGTGTTTTTCTTTCTGGCTTACCTTCACTCTGTATAATCAGCTCCAGTTTCATCCACCTCATTAGAACTGATTCAAATGTATTCTTTTTAATGGCTGAGTAATACTCCATTGTGTATATGTACCACAGCTTTCTTATCCATTCATCTGTAGTTATTTTAATTATCACCCAGATTCTTAAACTGGCATAACAGTTCTTTTTTTTTTAATAACAGTTATTTTAATAATGTAGTGGATGGGTGTGTGTGTGTTTCAGTAGAGGCAATAATAGAGAAAATATTCTTTTTCTGGGAACTAGACTGTTCTCACATTTGCATAGTGCCTAAGATTCTGTATTACAGAGGTAGCACCAGTACCTGAAAGACTAAAAATGTATCTGTGTATGTCACATAAAACTGATGGTGGCAGGTGGCCTTGAATCTGCAGAGGGCTTACCTTCTGCACGAATTTGTTCTAAAGCGTGTCTTTCCCTCCAAGGTGTCCCTGCCCCCGGGCCCAGTGCAAACGTGGCCAGTGATGCCATGTCCATCTTGGAAACCATCACGTCTCTCAACCAAGAAGCTAGTGCTGCCAGGGCTTCAGCAGAGACGTCGAATGCCAAGACCAGTGAGAGAATGTCCAAAAAAACCCCGTCTCAGGCAAGCACTGACGCTGGTGCTGAGAAAGAGAGGACTTCAGAGGACACAGCTGATAAAGACAAACCTACACCTGACTCTGCAGGGGAAGGGCAGGAAGCTGCCCCTCGGTCTGAAGAACTTAGTGATCCCCCCTGTCCAGCTGAAGAAATGAAAAATCACACAAGAGAAAGCACTAGTTCAGTTCTGCTCAATAAGGATGCTCAACAAGAAAGCAGTGACCAAAAAAGCAAATCAGCAGATAAAGGCGAAAAGAAGCCAGACAGCAATGAAAAGGCAGAAAGAAAGAAGGAGAAGAAGGAAAAGACTGAAAAGAAAACCGATCACTCAAAACGGAGCGAAGATGTACAAAGACTAAAAGATGAAAAACAAGCAAAGGATAAAGAAGTAGAATGTTCAAAACTTCCTTCGGAAAAAACCAATAGTAAAGCTAAAACCGGTGAAGGAACAAAAGAAGGTAAAAACTTGGACAAGTCTACAACAGTTTAAAGAACAAAGGGTGTCTGTTGAGGGCACATCAAATTTGCCTTCAACGTTTTGTAAATATATTTGCTACTTGTGTTTTAAAATCCTGAAAACTCATATTCTCTTTGCTAAAAGATGAGCATTAAGCATTTGTATATTTCCTTTCATTCTCATGTGCCAGTTGACAATGCAAATGAACAGAGACACTCTAAGCCTTATAATTTAACTCATAATTTATTCACATACATTATTCCAAGCCAATTAATTGTGTATCCTAACCTTTAAAATATTAGTGAATATTTTAGTTACATAATATTTGCTTTTTGTATATCATACACATCATGAATTATCAGTTTTATTAATTTTATAGGCTAACCTTGCCTTTCTGTTTTCTGAAAACAGCTCTACCTTATTTGATATTGGTTACTAATGGTGAGAGATTATTTCTGAAGTTGAAGTTCTTTGAGTAGTTAAAGCAGAAAAATGTTAATGTAATTTAGGAACCAGGTGCTGTTTTTGTTCTTACCACAAGACGATTTGTTTTCTATGTTTCATTTTCCTTGTAGATTTCTCTTTGATAGATTCTGATGTGGATGGACTTACAGACATCACAGTTAGCTCCGTCCACACCAGTGACCTTTCATCTTTTGAAGAAGACACTGAGGAGGAGGCTGTGATGTCTGAGAGCATGGAAGAAGGAGAGATTACATCAGATGGTAAAGCATTTTACTTAGTAAAGCCTCTGTGAAGCTTCCTGTTGAGCAGTATTTGTATGTTCAGATGGCTGTGTCGTGAAAGACAGTGTGGCGCCGTGGCAGGAGCTTGGGACTTTTAGTTGGAAGATTTGTTTCTGAGTCCCAGCTCCAAGATTGTCTATCTGAGTGAGCTTGGTAAGTTACTAAACCTCAACAGGCCTAGGTTCTCCATCTCTTACCTCCACTCCCTAGGATTGTTACAAGAGTTGGATGAGATCATGTTTGAACATGCCATGTTTTGGTGGTGTTTGGAGGGACACAGTCCACAAGATTGCCCTTTATGGTTTCTTACAGCTAAGGGACACATTAAAATCAGCCAAGGGAAGAGGCAATAGGCTATATAGTCTGTCACCAGGAATGACATAGTCACCAGGAGTCACGAAGCTAGTGAGCACAGCACCATTTCAAACCCACATCCGGGCTTCTAACTAATACCTTACGTTGCTCTTTAACATGTGATTAAATATTTGTTTATGATTTTTTGAAAAGTAAAAAATGTTGAACACTATTTGCAATTGCCTGCAGATAGCATCTGGTAAATTTGCCACTGACTCTTGGATTGAACCCACCTGCCAATGCAGGAGACATAAGAGACATGGGTTCAATCCCTGGGTCGGGAAGGTCCCCTGGAGGAGGGCATAGTAACCCACTCCAGTATTCCTGCCTGGAGAATCCCATGGACAGAGGAGCCTGGCGGGTTGCAGTCCATGGGGTTGCACAGAGTCGGACACGACTGAAGCGACTTAACACATACTTGAATTAGGATATCTGTAGAGAAAATCATAGGCAAGAAGAAAGTAGGAAGTTTTAATGCTGTAAATGTATTAATATTTTTCAGTTGCTCCCATTGTTCATTATTTTCTTAGTATCCATTTAAAAAACTGAATTAGCAGCCTCCAAAATGCAAGAGTAGCACTCCTCCCTCTTCATAATTATCCTCATGAGGTCATTTCTGAGTACTGATGGAAGAAGAGTGCTCTTATCCTGTGAACATTCCACTTTCTCTGACCAAATGGAAATTTTACTTCTAGATGCTTTATTGGGTCTTTTCAAGATTTTTCCTGGACAGGGCTAGATTTTCTGTATGGGATCCAAAAGTAAGAAGACTGCTTTTTTGAGAGTACTAAGCAATACTTAGTACCACTTCATTGCTTCTTGTTGTGTCACGCAGAACTTTTCTTCCTTCCCAGGGTAGAGGGGTTTTAGTATATACTTGCTGTAGGTCCAGTTATTGGTTCTTGCCTCTTCCATAAGTGAAAGATCATAAATGGTCATTAAAATCTCAAGTTTAAAGTGTGGCTTGAAGGGAGTTTGTTCAACTTAATACTGGTAAAGTATTCATGCCAAGTCTGTTGACATACAAATGAGGATTAACTATTTGTCCAGGAAACATAAGTAACTCTTAAGGTCTAATTTTTCTTTTTGATATGTGAGAAGCTGAAAGAAAGAAACAGTATGTGAATCAGGAGGACGTCTTGGTGGTCCATTGGTTAAGACTCTGCGCTTCCTGTTCAGGGGGCATGAGTTTGATCCCTGCCCTGAGAAATTCTGCATGCCATGTGGCACAGCCAAAGAAGCACACAAAAGAAAATTTAAATAAATAAAGATATGAGTTATAGCCTTTAAAATTTTCTGAATTTTCACATACTGATATTTCTCCTGTTGGACCTACAAATACCCTTAAACTACTTTGATACAGCTTTTGCCACTTGATGTCGATATTAATTGCTGATTGACAGAAATGCTCTTCTTTCTACTGACTTTCTTCCAGATGAAGAGAAGAACAAGCAAAACAAAACAAAAACTCAAACCAATGATCCTAGTGAAGGAAAAGCAAAAAATGTGCGGCATGCTTATGTTCACAAACCATATCTTTACTCAAAGTATTATAGTGATTCTGATGACGAACTTACTGTGGAACAACGGCGGCAGTCTATCGTAAGTCAGATCTGAGCTCTTGTTATGTTAACCTATTAAATCAGGTTGGCATACTTGACTAGTCTGTTCACAGGCTACTGGTGAGCATTCGAAACGGTGACTTACAGGTTCCACCTTCAGGAACCTTGTCATTTAGGCAGAATAGATAAAAACATGATGGAGCTGTTCATATCATCATGATTGGTGAAAAACTGGTAACACCTTTGGTGTTTCATAGTATGGAAATGTTTGACCCGAGTATGGATCCAGCCATAAAGAGAGATGGCATCAGCCGTTAACATATTATTAAGAGGGAAGCACAGTCATCCACATATTTCCTTCATTTGATAGTACTTCTAAGATGTACCACTGAATTATTAACAGCTTTTTAGAGAAATTGCTACCTCATTGTATTTATACATCAGTTTTAATAAGTTGGCTTACAATTTCAGAAACATTAAAATGTGAAAAGTTGTGCATCAAAGAATAAGGGAATCCTACTCCATAAAAAATGATTTGAAGGAAGTGCACCAAAATGTTAATGGTGGCTTTTCTCTTAAGAGGTTAGTTGATCAGGAGTTATGCTCATGCTTAGGGTATTTGACACTCTGAGGCTTTGAGTTCTGGGCAGGAAAGAGATGAGTAACACAATGACTGGATCCTCCCTGGTTTAAAATACAAATACAGGAAGCCCCACATCCAAACCCTGGGTCCGGAGAGTATAGCCAGCAAGTAACATTCAATGTAGGACCGTCCGGTCACTTGAATCTGCATTTCAACTTTCTTTGAGAAAATTGGATAATTATAAAGACCTACCTCTACTCTTGATGCTCATAGATATTTTTATAGGTAGCCTTTTAATTGGAATAACAGTTTATTAAACCACCATTTCCCCAAATGATACCTTTAAATTGATGGCATTCTGAAAGTTAGTAAGGGAAAAATGTCACCTTCTGTCTCTTTTGAAACACATGCACACACATAGATGTGTTTATAGTGGTATGTATGCACTTTTACAGAGCCCATTAATTTGTAAGAACATCTGAAGGGCAAGCATATTTTTTTTCAGGGTGTTTTTGCTCTTACTTGAGAATCTGTCAGCATAATTATGAATATTTTGTGGTTTTAGGCTAAAGAAAAAGAAGAGAGGCTTTTAAGAAGACAAATTAATAGAGAAAAACTTGAAGAAAAACGAAAACAGAAAGCAGAAAAGACAAAGTATTCAAAAGCTAAGACTCAAGGTATGAGAGATCTTAACTTTTAATATTTTAAACTATGTACTTACCCCATTGACTTCTAGATATTAAGATAGCTTATGAGATATAATTTTAAAATAAAGTGATAAAAATTGTATCTTAGATTTTTAAAACTATATATTTTAAGATGTTTAAGATTTCCTTTTTAATCTGATGTCTTTAGTCACTTGTTTATTATATTTCTATATCTAAGTTAAACATTCTATCACATACCAGATTATACAACTCACATCATAGCAGTTTATTTTCCAGTGATTATGGAATGAATTATCTCTGGAAAATTTATTGTTAACCTGTGAGTCCTCAGGCCTTGCAGTGATATTAATGGAATTCATCTATACTTACGTTAACTAAAATGTCAAACATTTATCTAGAATATTTCATTGGACAAAATTGAACTTCCTCTGGGCACTCATCTTGTTTGGTGTAAAATACACACATGTACATATATGAGCACTTATAATAAAAAATATAGGACTTCTCCATCTACATAAAATGTTTTTATTCCAATACAACTTAGAGATATTGAAGCTGTTTTTTATTTTTACAGTGATTATAAAATCTTAATGAAGAATAAAGATTACACTGTTTATAAAACTGTGTTTTGAAACATAGTTTGTTGATTGCTTCTTCCCCAGGCAAAAGTAATGTAGACTTAGAAGAATCATCAACAAAAGGTTTGGAACCCAAAGCCCCCCGAATTAAAGAAGTCCTTAAAGAACGGAAAGTTTTAGAGAAAAAGGTAGCCTTAAGCAAAAAGAGGAAAAAGGATTCCAGGTACGTATTTATTTGGCCACATTCACATTATAATATTCTCTCAACAAGCTTTCAGAAGAGAGGCATTGAAAATGACAGGAAAGAGTCAGACCTTGAGTGTATATATTCCATGTTTAAGAAATAACATGGAATAGGGTTTTCTTTTCAGTATCATAATTCATTGTATTAATAGCTGTGATATTTCAAAACAGTGTGTACTAATCTTTTTCTTTTGTGGGGTTGGAGGCATACTTTATTTGATAATCCGATGGAACCACTGGACTCTTTGCCCAGAGAAATGCACGTGCATAAGCACACAGTTGTCCGTAGAGTCTCAGAGAGTGTGCAGACCCTCTGGAAGCACGCGGGAGCCATTCCCCTTCTGGACATTCAGTTACCTCTTACTGACGGCACTGCCTCCATTCTCTAGCCTTTCCACACACTTCACTAGTATCTCGTGCTTCTCTCCGTAAACCAGCGTTCCAAGCCAGACATTGTTTTCAGCACGTCATGATCACGGTTAATTCTGTAAGAATTACAAAGCTGAAGAGACTGAGGGTGGCTGTGTAGGCGTGGGCTATAGCATTGCTGTACCAGCAACATGCAGTTCTGTAAGTTTATCTTAGACTTGACGGTAACTAAATCAGTGATTTTAGCTGAGCCAGTAATCTGCAGAACTCAGTGAGAGGAGGTGGTTCTCATTTTTCTTACAGACTTCAGCCTTCTTGATCTGAATAAATAAGACCTCCAAAATGAAATTGTAGCCGATGTCATATTCATCTTCAAGTGACAAATCACAAATTTTTGTTTCAAGAATACTTTCCTGTAGGACCAAGAGTGGTCCACTTCACATTCGGGATTAGCTCTTCACTGTCAACCAAGAATAGGATTTAATTTGAAGTGCACAAGTCTCTAAGTACAAATTAAGTGTTTCACAGTAAAGAAAAGCTAAGCTTTTTAAAAAATTTTCCTGAGAAATTTAAATCACATTTTTTGGTCCAAAGTTCTTATTTCACATTTTGCCCCACCTAGGAACATTGATGAGAATTCTAAAAAGAAACAGCAGTCTGAAGAAGATTCCAGAGAAACACTCAAAACAAGTGAGGTATGTCTTAATTAGTAAAACCCCACTTTAAATGCTCTTCTGTTAAGCCGTTCAGTTACTTGTAGTAAACAAATACAGTCTGATTTGTTTTTCTACCTTGAATAAAAAGTCTTTTACATTCAACATTCCAGCACTGCCACCCTATTATGGTCTAAATTCTTTATTTTAGCAAGTTGATTCTTATGATCCTTTATTTGGATAATAGTTACTTTTCTTCTCCTCTCTCTTCCCCCAACTCCCCCACCTCTTGTTTCTTAAATTGACGATAACAAAATAGCCAGGAATAATAATGAAAAAGAAAAGGGGGAAAAAGCTAAAATCCCTCCACTAACAAATTATTTTATTATTGTTTTCCATTTCTCACCGACATATGTTCATAATCTTGTAAAGCAAATGTAATCTTGCATAGTGTTTTTAACATCCCCCCATACTCATTTCACACTGTAACTTCCTAATTAATATATTCTGATGATTATATAGCTTACATTGAGTGAATATACTGTAATTTAAGCATTTCCTTATAGTTGAGCACTTAGACTGTTTTCTAAGATGTGATCATTTTAAATAGTAAAAGTATGGAAATAAAAATACCCTCAAAATGTTCAGTAAGTACAATTCTTCTCCTTTTTACTTGTGATAAACTTTTGTTTTCACTGGGTTTTAATCTTCCTATATACTTTCATATTTCTAATTCTATAGCTGAACTATTGAATATCTTAACACTTCTAAAGGAAGCAGTAATGATTTGGTAATTATTTATTCATAGCCAGTAAATATTGATGTCTTTATGTAGATATTAGAGTCATTTAGTATATTCTGATATTCTAATGTCATATTATTAATATTTAATGAGAGATTCCTGTGGAAAATGATCTCGCAAGATTGTATTCACATTAACTGGTTAGCACTTATTGTAAAATTAGGTTGATGGCATCCCTGTTAGTTCTTAATTTGTGGAATTTAATTTTAAAGTATTTTTTAAGATCTTGCTATGTCTCAGTCCCTATAGTAATAGTGTATTAATCTTCATGTTAAAGTGTAAAAAAGGTGCAGTGATAAACTGACCCAGAGGCACAAAGGGCTTTCTGAAGACTTCAGCCCATTGTGTGAATAAGAATAATTATAGCTAGTTCATGAGTCCTTATTATAATAAGTGTCACTGGTCATTAACATTAGTCCAGTCAGTGCCAGACTGTGGATCAGGAGGAAGGTTTGGCTGCTTTGGTCTATTGGTATCTTCCCTTGGATATGAACATGTACATCTGATGTATATGATATGGTTACTTTAGTTACCATGAGTTTCTATGTGCATTTGAAGCTTCCTAAATAAACTGTCTTACAGGTAACCTAAATTCATGAAGTTCCCATAGATAATTTGCATTTCTAAATTAAAATGTAAGAAAACTTTATTTCATTGTAAAAATTTTAATTGCCTTCATTGGGTATTAAGCCTTTGGACTAAAAAGAACTAATGTCATTCTTTCAGCTTCTATTTAATAGTGACCACTGGGCATTATTGGGCTTTAGCAATTTAAAGTCTGAGAATGCCTCCAAATGCCTGGACGCATCTCAGGAGAAAGAAATACTCTCTATAAAGATGCTTCAATATAGTGGGAAGAGTATTAGACCCGGAATGAAATTATCTGAACTCGTTGCTAGGTGCCACATTATTGAACCATCCTGAGTTTCAGGTTCCTGATGCATAGAGATAAGTTAATAATACCTACCAGCTGCTGGCAGAGGTGAAATCAGTAAGGTGTAGCATGTGGTAAAGAATTCACCTGCCAATGCAGCAGATGCGGGTTCGATCCCTGGGTCAGAAAGATTGCCTGGAGAAGGAAATGGCACACCACTCCAATATTCTTGCCTGAGAAATCCCATGGACAGGGGAGCCTGGTAGGCTACAGTCAATGGGGTCACAAAGAGTCACATGGCTTAGGAACTTAAACAACAACAGCAAGCGTGTTACAACGTTCAGCATACTAAATGCACCCAAATTTTAGAATTGAATATAAAAACTGATCTTAGTAGGTCTCATATTGTAACTTTTATTTTCTTACAGCATTGTGAAAAGGAAAAAGCATCTTCTTCAAAGGATTTGAAGCATGTTCATGCAAAGAGTGAACCAAGTAAACCTGCTCGGAGACTTTCAGAGTCTTTGCATCCAGCTGATGAAAACAAAAACGAATCCAAAATAGAAAGGGAACACAAAAGACGGACTTCTACCCCTGTTGTGGTGGAAGGGGTGCAGGAAGAGACTGACACAAGGGATGGAAAAAGGCCAGTGGAACGCTCAGAAAGTGGCACAGAAGAAGCCCAGAAACAGAAGAGCACGCTTAAAAATGAAAAGCATCTAAAGAAAGATGATTCTGAAACACCACATTTAAAAAGCCTGCCTAAGAAAGACGTGAAATCCTCCAAGGAAAAGCCTGAGAAAGAGAAAACTCTGCCAGAAGACAAACCGTCTACAAAACATAAGTACAGAGGTGACAGTGTGCATAAGGCAGGGGATGAGCCCGAGCTTCACTCTCCCGAGAAAGGCTCGAAAGATGAGAATACGCAGAAGGCGAGTCAGCAGCCAAAACTCTCATCAGACGACAAAGCTGAGCGAAGAAGTAAACACCGGAATGAAAGGAAATTGTCAGTTTTGGGCAAAGATGGCAAACCGGTTTCTGAGTATATTATAAAAAGTGACGAGAATGTTCGTAAAGAAAATAAGAAAGAGAGACACGGGTCAGCCGAGAAAACCAAGGCAGAGCACAAATCAAGAAGATCAAGTGATTCTAAAATTCAGAAGGACTCTCTGAGCTCCAGGCAACATGGAAGCACAGTACAGAAAAGAAGCGAAAGTTACTCCGAGGATAAATGTGATAATGACTTGACTAACGCAGATAGTAATTCAAAACCAGAAGAGGCGGTTCACAAGGAGAGGCGAAGAACCAAGAGCTTGTTGGAAGAGAAACTTGGGTTGAAGTCTAAGTCCAGAAGCCAAGGCAAACAGTTGAAAGCATCTGAAACAGAATCACAAGAAAATACCACAAAACTGGCGACCACTCCAAAACCAGAGAAGGAGAAGAACACTGAAGAAGGTGAGCCAGAGAGACAGCGGAAGTCCAGAGTTGAAGACAGACCTTCTGAGGAAAGCGGTGTGGAACCCACGTCAGAGAGTGTGGCCCCTTCAGCACATAGTGTGCAGAGAGAGTCTAGTCACAGAGCGAAGTTGCCACTAGCAAAGGAGAGGTGCAAGGGTGAGAAAGAGTCAAGCTCCACCAGACTCGAGAGAAAGTTGTCAGACGGGCACAAAAGCAGGAGCTTAAAGCACAGTAGTAAGGACATGAAAAAGAAGGAAGACAACAAAGCAGAGGACAAGGATGGAAAAGAAGTTGACGGCAGTCATGAGAAGCCCAGAGGAAGTAGTTCAGTCATAGAAAAGAAGTTAAGTAGAAGGTTGTGTGAAAATCGAAGAGGCAGCGTATCCCAAGAAATGGCTAAAGGAGAAGAAAAACCAGCAGCAAACCCTTCAGGTGCTCCCAGTAGTTCCTCCCTTCAGAGACTCAAAAAAAGTTGTGATCCTGCCCTGATGCCCGAACAAGAGCCAATGGAAATTGATCCCGAGCCAGCCATGGAAAATGCAGCGGAAGTCTGCAAAACCCAAGACGGCAGCAGTAGCTCTCAGCAAGAACTTGACTCAGAAAATGTTATGAAACAAAAAACTACCACTGCAGTCCTAAAGGAGGAGTTACAGACTCCCATGGGAGAGTCAAAAACAGCATCTCCGGCCTATAAATCAGGGCGTGGAACAGGAGCTGTTGGTAATTCCGAAAAGCACGCTGACCATAGAAGCACCCTGACCAAGAAAATGCATCTCCAAAGCTCTGTGTCCAAACCTAACTCCGGGGAGAAGGAGTCCGCTCAACAAGAAACTAACGAAATGAATGTAGACTCCAAAATGAGTCACTGTTTGTTACCCCATGCCCCATCAGAAAGTGACGGGGCACAGAAGAATTTGAAAAACACCACCAGGCCCACCGAAGAACACCTTGCTGCAGGAGACCCCACTCTTAAACATTCCACAAAGGTAGATCCCACCCCGTCCTTAGGCTCCATGACTGCTGGGCCTCAGAAACAGTCTCACGATTCAAGGGTGTCTCCTTTAGTTGACAGAGGAACTGGGTCAGAAGGTGCCACTGCCAGCACCTCGCTCGTCCACCACTCTGAAAGCCCTAAGCAAAGCTGGACTGTTGAGGAACCAGAAGTCCCTAGGGCAGGTGGCAGCAGAAAAGGCGATGCTGTTTCCACAGTGGGTGCACCAGCAGAAGCCAGCGTGGAGAGCAGAAGGCACGCTCCAGAAGCGGCACAGGCCTTTGCACTGTGCTGCAGACGAGAGGAGGCAGACATGCCTGTTGGCAGTGAGGCAGCGGACAGGACAGTGGACAGTGAGAATGTTGACAAGGAAGGTGGCTCGATGGATGTGGATGGGAAAGGGAGTAACTCAAGTTCGAAGCAGACACTTAGGGCTTCTTTAGAAAATGGCCACAAGGCTGGTGTTGCTGTTGATCAGGTGGTAGGCATGAGTACAGAAACAGATACTGTTGGACTTAAGCGGAGCAGAGGCCCAGGTGAAGTCAAAAGCACACCAGCTGATGCTGACAGAAGGCATGGACCCAGTGAGGTGGACACCAGTGCTGAGAGCAGTGCCGTGCCCTCTGTTCTACATCAGAGGAGCGGGGAAGCTGAGATGCCGACAGCCAGGCCTAGCAAAGGAGAAAAGGCTTCCATCGCCAGCAGCACTGAGGGGAAGGACATTGGTGTTCCCCGAAACCCGGTGAGGGCCGGGACTGCCACAACCACATCTGCAGAGATGGTGGAGGGTGGGGTGGCTGTGCCTTGCACAAGCATCGAGGCGGATGAAGGCCTCACGACGGGCAGCTGCTCTGAAAACCACCCTCTTCAAGTCGGGGCGGAAGCCAGAGAAGGCACCGTCTTTGCCGCAGCCGAGGAAGGTGGGGGTGTCGTCACAGAAGGATTTGCAGAAAGCGAAACGTTCCTCACAAGCACCAAAGAAGGAGAAAGTGGGGAATGTGCCATAGCCGAGCCTGAAGAAAGAGCAGCCGACCCCGCGACAGTCCCCGTGGGGACCACCGAGGCTGACGCCAGGAGCGCAGCGACCGAGGAGAAGGACGACGCTGTGACCAGCGCAGGTTCCGAGGGCAAATGCGATGGGTCTTCAGGTGGAGACTCGGAACTCGTGGAAGGAACGATCAGGTTTATCAGTGAGGTTGAGAGCGATGGAGCAGTAACAAGTGCGGGGATGGACATCAGGGAGGGGTCCCTAAGCAACGAAGAGTTGGATGGATTCCGGAGAAGCCCGCCGAGAGCAGGTCCCAAGAAGGAAAGCGAGGGGACGGTGACGTGCACAGGGGCAGGGGCCAGAAGAGACGGCAACGTCCTGTGCTCCGCAGCTGGTGTGGGGCCTCAGGAGGAGCGCAGGGTGACGGGGGTCCCCGGGGGCCCCATAGATACCCCCACACCCACGGCAGCCAGCGCCGCCCAGGAGGAAAGCGGTTCTGTGATGGATGGCCCGGAGGGTGAAAGTGCCGTCACCAGCACCGGGATAACCGAGGAGGATGGGGAGGGCCTGGCAAGCTGCACAGGTTCGGAGGAGAGCGGCGAAGGCTTCGCCCTGAGTTCCGAATCCGAAGAAAACGAAGAGAGTGCCATGGACAGTACGGTAGCCAAAGACCCCACTGATGCGCCGGTGGTGGCCCCCGGCCCCTGCGACGATGAGGGCGTGGTGACCAGCACGGGCGCCAAGGAGGATGAGGACGAAGGAGAGGGCGTGGTGACCAGCACGGGCCGGGGGAACGAGGTTGGGCACGCATCCACGTGCACAGGGATGGAGGAGGAGAGCGAAGGGGTGTCGGTCTGCGAGAGCGCAGGAGGAGACGCTCAGCTCGGTCCTGCGGCGGGGCGTGTGGACGCCGAGGTAGGCGGCACCGCCCCGCAGGCGTACGAGAGTACCGTGGACAGCGTGAGCGGCGCCGAGAAGGACGCTAAAGACGTGGAGATCTGCTCCAGCGCCAAAGGGGTAGTGGAGAGCAGCGTGAGCAGCGGGGCTGCAGGGGAGGGCATGGCAGCTCCCACTCCCGAGGGTCGCCAGGGGCCCATGACCAGCGCAGCTTCAGACCGCAGGGACGGTGAGCTCAGCAGAAAGGAAAAAGCCGACGACACCACGCCCTCCACCGGCCTGGTGGGGGACAGTTACGAGGCCCTCGTGTCCGCTGCTGTCCCAGAACATGAGCCTCCTCACACGTCACCGAGCGAAAAAGATGAGGGTGTCATCACCTCCATAGAAAACGAAGACTGTGATGGCCTTGCGGCTGCCACAGCCATTAACAGTGTCGCCAACCAGGCTGGCGTGGCTGGGGGTTCAGGTGAAGGGAAGGGCTTGGTGATCTCCACCAGCACAACAGACGATCTCACCCCACAGCTCAACACCGTGGTAGACATGAGGGCGGGTCATTCAAGCACCTCGAGACCTGAAGAGAGCGTGGCAGGCCCCAGAGTGAACATGGAGGAGTTCGAAGCCCCCATGCCCAGCGCAGCATCGGGTGACAGGAGCCAACTCACGGCTGCGAGAAACGAGGAGAAAGACGAGTGTGCCATGATTTCCACGAGCATCAGGGAGGAGTTCGAAGTGCCCATTTCCAGCGCAACAGCCCTCCATGCTGCCCAGAGTCCGCATCCAGTGGCAGCCATGGAAGACAGAGCCGAAGGGCTGGCCCCGGTGAGCGCCGACGACTTCGAAGGGCCCATGCCCAGCGCGCCCGCGCAAGCCGAGAGCCCCCTCGCTTCAACCAGCAAGGAGGAGAAGGACGAATGTGCGCTCATTTCTACCAGCATCGCGGAAGATTGCGAAGCCTCTGTGTGTGGTGTGGCTAGGGAAAGGGAGCATGAGCAACCCGTCCTGGAAGAGAAGGACGGCAGTGCCATCATCTCCACAAGCTCGGGAGAGGACTGCGAGGGCCCCGTGTCCAGTGCTGTCGCTCGAGGGGACGCCCAGGCCTCGGTCACGCCGGCGGAAGAGGCGAGCGACGCGGCCATGATTTCCACCAGCACCTCAGAAGGCTGTGAGGCGGTCATGGCGGGCGCCGTCCCGCAGGAGGAGCTGCCCGCGGGCACGGGCACAGAGGACGTGAGCGATGCCGCTATCATCTCCACCAGCACAGCCGAATGCCTGCTGGCCCCCGCTGGCCTCAGCAGGGATGAAGAGGTTCATCTGAGTGCAGGCAATCCCAAAGGAAAGGATGCCCCATCAGCCACGAAGATGAGCAAGCCTGAGGCCCCTCTGTGCAGCCTAATGGCCGAAGACAAGTGTCCGTGTCCTGGGCCCTCCACAGGGGGAAAAGAAGTGGGCCCCGTGGTGGCAGGGGGCACCGGGGAAGGGCATGACCAGGCGTCAGTCAGCATGCTTTCTGCAGGTGTCCGGATTGTGGCAGAGAGCGAGAGGCCTGGCAAGGACTGTGCAGACAGGGTTCAGAGAGAAGATGAAAGGCCCGAGGCAGGGACATCAGGGGGCAGCACGCCAGCGAGGTGCCCAGCAGGGGGGAGCGGGGACTGGCCTGTCGACCTGCAGGGACCAGAGCAGGCGCCCGAGGGCACCTCCGTCGGTGTGCGCTGTTTGACAGCAGTCATTCCTGGCGCTAAAAAAGCTGATGACCAGCGGGGGCCTGAGGAGCACTTGAAAACCACCACTGCTGCGTGTACTAATGGCCAGGAGTCAGAAACGGCTCCTTCCCACACAGCAGCCCTTCCCACTGCCTACAGTGTAGCACGCTCAGCTCCTAAACAGGAGCAGAACTTGACTAGCAGGGGGGACCACCGTGGCCAGTGCACTGTCCCAGCATCCACTGAGAAAACAGGAGAAGGTAACAGCGTGACCAAATCCTGCCAGCAAGAAGGTCTTCAAGTCACTGTTTCTTCTGAAGAAAATTTGCGCGATCGAGGTGAGACTCTTTAAGTGTAAATTTTCATGTTTTATAAAGATAATTGTATGTAGAGGACATTTAAGATGGTTTTGGTTGTGAAAGTGAAATCGCTCAGTCGTGTCCTACTCTTTGCAACCCCATGGACTGTAGCCTACCAGGCTCCTCCATCCATGGGATTTTCCGGGCAAGAACACTGGAGTGGGGTGCCACTTCCATCTCCAGGAGATCTTCCTGACCCAGGGATTGAACCCGGGTCTCCCACATTGTAGGCAGACACTTTACCGTCTGAGCCACCAGGGAGGTTTTGATTCTAGAATATAGCAAAATCACTGTCATCCAACTTGAGAGCCAGGCTTCTCTAAAATCATGTTTAAACGGTTAGTCTTAGACCCACTTCTCATGTGCGACGTGGGCAGTTAGGAGGCTGCCAGCTGTCTCATCGGCTGGACAAGTGTCCAGGGCAAGTTACTAAACATCTTTGGCCTTCAGGCTTCTTAGCAATTAAAATGAAGGCACTTTACAGCAGTGTATGAGATGAGCATTTTTTTTTTAAATCACCCTCATTTTACAAATGAAAGTTCAAAGAGTTTAAATAACTTGCACGGTACTCAGATGCATCTTAGGAAAAAAAAATCACATCTGAGCCTCAGCTTTCTGTTGTGTGTGAAGGGGACAATAGCTCAAAACAAGCCCCGTTCCAGCCCTCATGTGACTTTTTACAGATTCCAGGTATGTGTCAGTTCAGTCTAGCTGGCTTCTTCTCATCGAGGAAGTACCTTATGTTTTATTTAGCAGGGTTTATTGTCCACGTAAATAGGCTAGTTTTTGGCTTAGTATTTGAAGAAGTATTTGAAGAATCTTTGCTAGATTCCAGAGAGTGCCAGTCTTGTTGGAAACTTGTTGGTACTTCTCAAAGGTGTAAGCTTGGAGCTCAGTCATTGATTACCACTCATCCACCCACTTCAGACACGTTATACCAGGTACCGCTGTGGATTCAGAGATGATGGGAAGATGGTTGTGAATCCAGCTACATATTGTATTTAGGCTGTGACACGGCACTGTGACAGGTGCTTAGGACAGGCTTAACAGGATGCTGTGAGAACTCGGAGGGGGTACGTGGGCTGGATAGGAAGTGAGCAGGGATGCTGTCTTCCTCTCCACTCTGTGTAAATGGGAGCAAGCTGCACTTTTAAGCTGAGATATCACCTAAGTGCTACTCTGGAGTCTGAGGCCAGTAGATTTAGTCCTGTTGCTTATGGGGACTTAAGTGACACTAAGAGATGTTCCAAGGTTGAAATAAATGACTTTAAATTTTTCTGTTGACTTTAACTTAGGGTGAGTTGACTGCTCTGGAAGTTTCTATGACTCAGCCATTGCTACAGTCTGTTATTCCTCCTGCCTCCTGCCTCTCCTTCCCTCTGAAGGAGCAGAAATAGGACTTTTAGCAAGGAATAAGCCCACAGCCTACTGGAGAAAGGAAGGGTTTTCTTGGGAGGCGTCTGTGTGGGCAGGTGAGAGGAACAAGTCTCAGGACAGAGGAGAGAAGGAAAGAAAGGGATAGGTTTGAGTCTACCAGGGAAAATTCTGTTCCCTTTTTATCTGTTTCACAGTTTTTAACTTTGTGTTCAACTTTGCTGTGTCAGCACAAGCAAGTAAAGTGAATCTGTTCATAAATCACCGTCTTTATTAAGAAAATGTCTCAGTGGCCTTGAATGTTTTCTTTTAGGGACAAGCTTGATATAGATATCTATAGAAAAATACTTGGACATAAGACGTCCTCGCAAATGATAGGATATCATTGTTTGTGGCCAGCCAGCATAACAGCCAGAAACATTTTTATACACATCCCATCCCCCCAAAATGAGTGAATGACCCCTTGCCTTTTATCTGAGAATTTTCGGATATATTCCCCTTTATTGTTTTCTACTGACAGCAAACTAAAACAGGACGGAGGAGGGCGTAGCATCCCCAGATAACAACTAGACGACATTCTGTTATCTTTTGACTCAAGATGTAGTTTGCAAGCAAATTCTTAAACTGATTGAATGGTTTGCATTTCTTTAGGCAGCAGAGAGTCTCCATCAAATGCTGTGGGAAGATTGGGACTGAAAACCAACTTGACACCTGAGGTATGGCTGATCTTTCAGTTATGCTGAACTGCCAATGGGGTACATACCTTTTCACCATGTACAGATACATGTGCACGAGCAGAGTGCAGTCCCGGCTCTCACTGTACTGAAGCTATTTCAGTTCTGTTACTGACACGTCGTGTGAGGGAAGAGTTCAGAACCTCAGTAGTCTCAGCTGATAGCACCATCATCAGTTCCATCCACTCAAACCAGAAAGCCAAGGGTCACCCTCAGTCACGCCACGTTTCATCTATTGCTGGTTCTCATAGTTTCCATTCCCAAAATGTAACTTGAATCCACCTATTTCTGTTTCTACAGCTGCCACCTAGTCTAAGCCTCTGCCCCGGTAGGTAGTGTCCCCATTCTGCTTCCTCTCCAGCCTTTCCTCCAGTCTTCACCCAGCCCTGAGAGTTAGCTTGAAAAACATAAATTAGGTCATGTCATTGCTCTGCTTGAAATTTCCAATGACTTCTCATTGCATTTAGAATAAAATCTAGTTTGGGAGGAGGTTTTCTGGTTCTTCTGTCACAGCCTATGTGCTTGAAACAGTTTAGTCTCCATGCCCCCTTCCAACCTGATCTCCTGACGCCTTTGAGTCCACGTGACAAGATAGCGGTAGACATGGGGGCTGTGAACGCAGTGCAGAGGAGCTGTGACTCACAGCAGGGCCAGTGGGTGCAAGAGGCTGGCTTGCAGGAGGCCTTTAGAGTGGTCACAGGAAGGGACGAGCCAGTCGTGAGTCCTGGGCACTGCAGTGATTCGGGGATGAGCTGCGCTGAGACCTCAAGCCTCTGGAAGAAATGGGACCAGATCAGGAACGGCTTGTGTGTTGTACTCAGCATTTTACTTGAGCGCAGTAGGAGAGCCACTGATGGGTGAAATATGAGATTAGTTTTACCTTTTTGTTCCTAAAGGTTGACAGGATGCTGAGTGTTTTGTTTAATTCCCTTCAGGTGAATTAAACTTACCTTCTTATTTCAAAAACCTCATTTACCTCGTTATGGTGCCTTGAACTTTTTAGGTATTTGTGCCGTCAGAGGAAGAGAAAAATCATGAAATGCCAGTACCACCAGGAAATCCAGGTGGGAGAAAGCTGAGTGGAACAGGTAAACTCCTTTAGCAGTTGTTCACATTTTTTTTTTCCTTATGTGTGGGTTTATCTTTTATTACCACTTAAAATTTATAGCTAATATGTAATAAAACATTGACAGGCTATATGGATTTACCTATCATTTTTTAACATAGATTAGAGAAAACTCTTGGCTATTTCATTTTTACCTTATACTTTTTCTTCATAAAGCATTAACATCAGTCAAAATCACGTAAGATTGTTGTTTAAATCTGATGTCTCCAAATAATTGTGGCCAAACGAGCTGCTTTGGAGCAGACCCTTGCTCTCGCCCACAAGTGTGTCTCTGTGGCCCTTCCTGTCCCTCCAGGTGCCATCACAAGCTCATTTCCAGAAGGCTAGTCTGCACCCGTGTGCCCACTTATTTTAACCTCACGCTCTTGACCCCTGGGATCTGGCCATTGCTGTGTCACTGAAGCTCCTCCTCGCTTGCAGAGCCTCTTCTCAGTCTCTCTCTGCACCAGTCTTCAGTGTCCACTAAAGGTGTGAAGGGAAAGGTCTCAGCCTCAGACAGGGTTAGGACAGCAGCTCTCAAACACATCGGTCTCAGGACCACTTTACACATGACCTCATCTGAAACTGACCACCCACCAGAGACCCTTACTACAGCACCATCACATTGGGGATTGCATTTTTAATAGATGGGGTGGGTGACAGTATAGTCAGTGTGAAGGGGACACAAACATCCAGCCTGTAGCATTCAAAACACTGAAAAGTTCAGGCAAAGCATGATCCAGGAGCAGAGACCTCTTTTCAAAGGCCCAGTTTCTTACCTTCTCTCTTAATCCCCAGCAGAAGTAATCGCTTTCCCATTCTTGGCCTCTAGGAAGATACGTTGTGCTGTCACTCGTGGCTGAAGTCCTGAGACTTGTGATTCAGCTTAAGTGCCTGAGTTACGTTTTCAGAATTCTTTTTTAAACTCAGCCGTATGTTGTGGGCGTCCTTCATTGTCAGCGTATGCAGACCAGCTTCCTTTGTTTCAATAGTGGTCTGCAACACACGGCCCCCCTGCTGTTGGGTCTCTGAGTGCCCTCCAGTGTGTGTAGTGTTATGTCTATAATCATGTACTTCTCCAATTTTTTTTGAAAAAGCGAACCGAGAGGTCAAAGAACACACATGTTTAAATTTTCATTTCAAGCGCTTGCTATTCCCCCTAATTTGGAGACAAATATTGAAGAACAAGTAGGTGTGTATTTGGTGGACCAGGCAAAGAGAAAGGCAGTGTGTGAGGAGTGGTGTGTATAAATCCTCAACCAGGGCTATCTGGGACTGTCAGGGTGGGGACCTTCCAAGGCAAACCATCTGAAAGGGCAGCCTTCGAAGTACATGACCACAGGAACCTTATAAGCAGAAATACCAGGGGTTCCTGGAAGACCACCCCAAGACCTGGTAAGCCACTCGTCTTGACATGTTAAAACCCTAACGATGACTAATCTTCCCAAAACTTGGATAGATGGTATTAGTTAAAATTCCTCTGTATGTATTATAGTACACATAATTAGTATCCCATTTGTTAATTGTCAAGAAGGTAACATTTTTGGATTCTGAAGTTCTTTGTTCCCAGAGTTGTATTTCAGACTGTGTTTAGGTACAGTTCAATAAGAGATCTACTTACGTAAAAGGAAGTTGTTTAAAAGAAAAATGTGTGTTCTGTCATTGTTGAGTAGAAACAGTAGGCCTTGTACTTCAGGCTTCCAAAGAATATAAATAGACCTTTGCTGTTTGAGGGGATAGGCTCTAACTCTTCATTGGATGGGATTATTTTTAAATGAACCAGTGTTATCTTGTCACCTAACGGTTACAGCACAGGCCTTCCCCACCTTCCTTCCAAGCCTCAGATCGCCAACATGGTTAAATCACTGTAGTGATCCAATGGATCCCTGCTATTACTCTAAAAATGCAGGGAACGTTACTCTTGTTGTTTTTCTGGTCGTGTGACAGAACATAGATGGTATTGATAGAAAATAATTGGTCCAAAATTTATAATTCACAAAGGCAGCTAGGCCACTTAGTGACATAGTCTCACTTAACTAAAAAGCTCTCAATTTGTTTCTCTGTAGTTCAGAACCAGTTTTCAGTTTCCTTATTTCTCATTTTTGTCTTTGAACAGTTGAACTGCAGAGGGAGCCTTCGCTGGCGATTGAATCACCAAATGTAAGTCACCTTAATTATTTGGATTTTGTTGTTATCATTTGGGATTATTTTGGTTTGAGGTTTTGAAAGTGATTACATTTAGGGGAGGGGCTGGCCACGCATTTCTTTAGGAGATGAGGCCATTTGTAGTGTGCTCTCCATTGAAGTTCAACCTAGTCACATCTTTAATTTCATGTTCAACTTTATCCACTGATGTCAGGAAATTTAGTTGCTTTTCTCAGAAAAAAAGGAGTTACTCTGAATTCGACAGCCCTGTGTTCTAGTGGCTCTTTAGGCCAATATCATGAGACAGAACCAAGGAAACAGAAGAAGGTCCAGATCCCTCAGGCTCGGGAGCTCCCCTGGTAATCTTAATGAAATTCTTTGAAGAATTGGGAGCTTTCTATTTTTTATTACTATAATAGGACTGCAAATTGGACTGTGGTGTTTTAAATTATCCTGGTGCTATAGACCAAACCGACTTTAAGAACTTCACTGTATATCTTTAGAAAGTGTTTGTGAATGTATTAAACTGTAATTGCCATGAATACATATTTTTTTCCTAGCTGTGGTTCTCATAATCCCTTTTGTCCTTGAAGGAATTTTTTTTTTTTTTTTTTTTGGTCTGTCTTAATGCATAGAGAAGAGCACATTTTGTAAAATGCTTGTGAATCACAGATAGTCACATTCTTTCCGGTGTCACTAGGAGACTCAGAAGAGTCCTGCTTCCCACCAAACACCTGTGGTGTCAGGGGGCTTACCTCCCTCATACCCAATCTGCTGAGTGAAAGGGAGAGAAGAGCCCCACTTGGTTCTGTTCGGGTTTACTCTTCAAGAGCTCAAAAGATTCGAAATGTGGCGTATCTCCAGGCCTGCCCCGCCGTGTGCTGCATTCTGCCTTGTTTCCCTGAAGCCCCCAGCAGCTGCCTTTTTCCTACCTGAGCATGTCTGTCCTTTCCAAATAGGAAATTCTGTAGCTGGGGCTTAGAATGTTGTAGGAGGTTCTGGGGGCTTCTCAGGGGCACTAGTGTGATAAAGAACTCACCTGCCAGTGCAGGAGACATGAGAAACTCAGGTTCAGTCCCTGGATGGGGAAGATCCCTGGAGGAGAGAATGGCAACCCATTCTAGTGTCCTTGCCTGGAGAATCCCATGGACAGAGGAGCCTGGTGGGTACAGTCTATGGGGTGGCAAAGAGTCGGACACGACCGAAGTGACTGAGCATGCATGAGGGATATTCGGAGGCTTTCCCTCAAAAAATAAAGTAAAATTGACAAGGTTTGCCTGAGGGAAACCTTATAACAGATTGACAAAATCCCTTAACATTTTTTAAAAGGAAAATCATGAAGGATCATTGGATGGGAAGAGAATTTCCAAAGTTCTTTCTCTCTTTATTTCTTATTCTTACCATAACTGCTTTAACAACAAGAAGAATAAACCCAGTAGGACGCTAATTTGTTAAACTGAAACTTCTTCAAAAAGAAAGTGTCCTCTACTCTTGAACTGGGTGAAATTTAAAAGAAAATGTTCACCAGTCTCTTTAAGTGTTCTTATAAATGGCCAGATTATTTTCTAGATATTCAAGATTTTTGTGAGAATATCCATAAACAGGCTTTTCTATTGTGTGTTTAGGTCGAAAATGCAGGCTCAGAAACAACTGAAATTCATGGGAAATTTTATAGCAAAGAAGGTAAGTTAATGAATTTCATAGTATAATTGTAATATTAATTGTAATTGTCATTTGTCGACTGCCTTTTATGTGGCAGGCCCTGTGCTAATTATAATTACTTGGAAAATTTTTAATCATGTAACTCATATAATCCAGTAAAGTGTGTGTTCACAACAGCATCACATCTGTAGTTGAGGTAACAGACATAGAGAGTGGGCCAGTGGCTCGTTCAAGGTCATGAACCTTATAAATGGTCCTTGGCCTTAAATAACAACTAGAGTTTGCCAGGAACCTCACAATGGGTTTGTCCAGTGTGAGTACAAAATGTATAGTCCCCTGTGGTTTGTCTCATAGGGGAGGTTCTGTGCTGCGTAGTTGACTGTGTTGCCTTTCGACTAGCAGCCTCAGTGTGATAGCAGACCAGGGCCATCACGTTTATGTGCTCGTTGCCCGGGAGTCAGGCATTACTCCACGCAACCTGTAGAGACTGCCAGCTCCAGAGGGACAATTCTGTTCTCAGAACAAAATACAGAGTTGTATTTATGCCTACTGATTTTGTTCATTACCTGTTCCAAGAATGGGGAAAGAGGTCTTAATCCCCTGTACAGTTATTTTTTATTTGTATTGCTTCTTCTGTTAGTGAACATTTAGTGTGCAAGTGTGACTTGTCCATGAGTTCCAGAGAGAGCTGCATGCATGGTGTGCTGTGTTCCTTGGACACTTGCTCATGCTCTGCTGCTCAGGAGCTGGGGGGAAGTGGCCTTGAGGTCTGCCGTGTAAATGCCAGTGAGCCTGTCCCGGCCTTGAACCCGCTCACTCATTCTAGAAATGGAAGTCGTGGAACTTAACCGGACGTAGTTGTGTAAGGATCACAACACAATCGCTTGTCAAGTCCCTTCTTCTTTTCCTTTCCCATTCCACACATGTGCCTAAAGTAAGTTTTGAGGTGAATACTTACGGGGGTTTGTTTTTTCTTTCTTCTTTTGTATTTCTTACTCAGAGATATCCAATGGTGGAAAAGACAACACAGAAGCCATAAGATGTCATAGTGTCGAAGCAAATCCTAAAGAGGTGGGTTTTCGTAGGAAACTCAAGCACTTCATGTTTTATGAACAGTGCTTTCTCCTGTGCTAAGCGCTTTAAGCTCTCTGTATAGATGAGAAACTAAATGTATTAATAGGTATTAAGAGTTCTCTATGTCTGTGTTACTTGTTTATGCTTTTGTAAGATTAGGTAATTTAGCAGGTTGCAGGATTATTTGGATATGTCCATATTGTTTTCTAACCCAAGTAAGACGGAGGGTGTTGTGAGAGGGCATCAGAGGGCAGACACACTGAAACCATAATCACAGAAAACTAGTCAGTCTGATCACACGGACCACAGCCTTGTCTAACTCAGTGAAACTAAGCCATGCTGTGTGGGGCCACCCAAGACGGATATGTCATGGGGGAGAGGTCTGACAGAGTGTGGTCCACTGGAGAAGAGAATGGCAAACCACTTCAGTATTCTTGCCTTGAGAACCCCATGAACGGTATGAAAAGGCAAAATGATAGGATACTGAAAGGGGAACTCCCTAGTTTGGTAGGTGCCAAATATGCCACCAGAGATCAGTGCAGAAATAACTCCAGAAAGAATGAAGGGATGGAGCGAAAGCAAAAACAATACCCAGCTGTGGATGTGACTGGTGATAGAAGCAAGATCCGATGCTGTAAAGAGCAATATTGCATAGGAACCTGGAATGTCAGGTCCATGAATCAAGGCAAATTGGAAGTGGTCCAACAGGAGATGGCAAGAGTGAATGTCGACATTCTAGGAATCAGCGAACTAAAATGGACTGGAATGGGTGAATTTAACTCAGATGACCATTATATCTACTACTGTGGGCAGGAATCCCTCAAGAAATGGAGTAGCCATCATGGTCAACAGAAGAGTCTGAAATGCAGTACTTGGATGCAAGTTCAAAAACGACAGAATGATCTCTGTTGGTTTCCAGGCAAACCATTCAATATCACAGTAATCCAAGCCTGTGCCCCAACCAGTAACACTGAAGAAGCTGAAGTTGATGGTTCTATGAAGATCTACAAGACCTTTTAGAACTAACACCCAAAAAAGATGTTTTTTTCATTATAGGGAACTGGAATGCAAAAATGGGAAGTCAAGAAACACCTGGAGTAACAGGCATATCTGGCCTTGGAGTACAGAATGAAGCAGGGCAAAGGCTAATAGTTTTGCCTAGAGAACGCACTGGTCATAGCAAACACCCTCTTCTAACAACACAAGACTCTACACATGGACATCACCAGATGGTCAACGCTGAAATCATATCGATTATATTCTTTGCAGCCAAAGATGGAGATGCTCTATACAGTCAATTCATGTCAATGTATGGCAAAACCAATACAGTATTGTAAAGTAAAAAAATAAAATTAAAAGTTAAAAAAAAAAAATGACTGGGAGCTGACTATGGCTCAGATCATGAACTCCTTATTGCCAAATTCAGACTTAAATTGAAGAAAGTAGGGAAAACCACTAGACCATTCAGGTATGACCTAACTCAAATTCCTTATGATGATACAGTGGAAGTGAGAAATAGATTTAAGGGCCTAGATCTGATAGATAGAGTGCCTGATGAACTAGTTCGAAGGTTCGTGACATTGTACAGGAGACAGGGATCAAGACCATCCCCAAGGAAAAGAAATGCAAAAAAGCAAAATGGCTGTCTGGGGAGGCCTTGCAAATAGCTGTGAAAAGAAGAGAGGCAAAAAGCAAAGGAGAAAAGGAAAGATATAAGCATCTGAATGCAGAGTTCCAAAGAATAGCAAGAAGAGTTAATAAAGCTTTCCTCAGCGATCAGTGCAAAGAAATAGAGGAAAACAACAGAATGGGAAAGACTAGAGATCTCTTCAAGAAAATTAGAGATACCAAGGGAACATTTCTTCCAAAGATGGGCTCGATAACAAGACAGAAATGGTCTGGACCTAACAGAAGCAGAAGGTATTAAGAAGAGGTGGCAGGAATACACAGAAGAACTGTATTAAAAAGATCTTCAAGACCCAGATAATCACAATGGTGTGATCACTCATCTAGAGCCAGACATTCTGGAATGTGAAGTCAAGTGGGCCTTAGGAAGCATCACTAAGAACAAAGCTAGTGGAGGTGATGGGATTCCAGTTGAGCTGTTTCAAATCCTGAAGGACGATGCTGTGAAAGTGATGCACTCAATATGCCAGCACATTTGGAAAACTCAGCAGAGGCCACAGGACTGGAAAAGGTCAGTTTTCATCCCAATCCCAAAGAAAGGCAATACCAAAGAATTCTCAGACTACCGCACAATTGCACTCATCTCACACGCTAGTAAAGTAATGCTCAAAATTCTCCAAGCCAGGCTTCAGCAATACATGAACCGTGAACTTCTAGATGTTCAAGCTGGTTTTAGAAAAAGCAGAGGAACCAGAGATCAAATTGCCAACATCCACTGGATCATGGAAAAAGCAAGAGAGTTCCAGCAAAACATCTGTTTCTGCTTTATTGACTATGCCAAAGCCTTTGACTGTGTGGATCACAATAAACTGTGGAAAATTCTGAAAGAGATGGGAATACCAGGCCACCTGACCTGCCTCTTGAGAAACCTATATGCAGGTCAGGAAGCAACAGTTAGAACTGGACATGGAACAACAGACTGGTTCCAGATAGGAAAAGGAGTACGTCAAGGCTATATATTGTCACCCTGCTTATTTAACTTATATGCAGAGTGCATCATGAGAAACACTGGGCTGGAAGAAACACAAGCTGGAATCAAGATTGCCGGGAGACATATCAGTAACCTCAGATATGCAGATGACACCACCCTTATGGCAGAAAGTGAAGAGGAGCTAAAAAGCCTCTTGATGAAAGTGAAAGAGGAGAATGAAAAAGTTGGCTTAAAGCTCAACATTCAGAAAACGAAGATCATGGCATCTGGTCCCATCACTTTATGGGAAATAGATGGGGAAACAGTGGAAACAATGTCAGACTTTATTTTGGGGGGCTCCAAAATCACTGCAGATAGTGATTGTAGCCATGAAATTAAAAGACGCTTACTCCTTGGCAGAAAAGTTAGGACCAACCTAGATAGCATATTAAAAAGCAGAGACATTACTTTGCCAACAAAGGTCCTTCTAGTGAAGGCTATGGTTTTTCCAGTGATCATGTATGGATGTGAGAGTTGGACTGTGAAGAAAGCTGAGCGCCGAAGAATTGACGCTTTTGAACTGTGGTGTTGGAGGAGACTCTTGAGAGTCCCTTGGACTGCAAGGAGATCCAACCAGTCCATCCTAAAGGAGATCAGTCCTGGGTGTTCATTGGAAGGAATGATGCTAAAGCTGAAACTCCAGTACTTTGGCCACCTCATGTGAAGAGTTGACTCATTGGAAAAGACTCTGATGCTGGGATGGATTTGGGGCAGGAGGTGAAGGGGACGACCGAGGATGAGATGGCTGGATGGCGTCACCGACTCTATGGACGTGAGTTTGAGTAAACTCCGGGAGTTGATGATGGACAGGGAGGCCTGGCGTGCTGTGATTCATGGGATCACAAAGAGTCCGACATGACTGAGCGACTGAACTGAACTGAACTGATACTGTTTTCTTATATACTTCCTTTCATCAGCCTTTTAATGAGCTACCAAGAGAGCAGAAAAATGCTGCCAATTAATTTATGACGTGCCATCAATGCAAAACATAGATTGACTTCAAAGGTGGTAAAATGAGGATATTTTTAACATATTTTAGAATTGTTGATATACATTATGTAGTGAAAAATAGATTTGGATATTTTTTATGGGTTTATATTCAAATCTTTAAAAAGACTCAACCTTACGAATGACTCTAGTCTGAATCTAGATGACAGGAGTATCATTCTAGATTTTTCAAAAAATTTGTCTCAAGGACTAGGAAATAATACAGTGTGCTCCCGTTTAAGCAGAATTGGATCCAGGTTCTACTGCCTTTAATATAGTCACTCTTAATTCCAGGTTGAAGAGGAAGAAAGGCACATACCTAAAAGAAAAAGAAAGAAGCAGTACTTCTCTTCAGAAGATGAACTGGGTATCTAGAATACACATGTTCCTGTTTTAAATGTCTCTGAAAATCTTATTAATTCCACATCCAAATAGTGGGCCAGTAGCATAGAAAATTATTGAGAGTAGTAATCGTTTACAAATCTTGAGTGTCGTGTGTTTCCAGACCAGCCTGACTCCTCCAGGGTCTTTTCTGGACTTGATCTAGAAAGATTGTTCCCGGTGAAGACCCAGCCCTTGGAAATCACAGAAACCCAGGCTCCCTCTGTCACCTGGGCTCCAGGTGCCACTGAGTTCCTTATTTTATGTCATAACTGGAGGCCGCACAGAACTAGTGAAGCACTCTAGTAACAGGCATGTAATAATAACCCTTCTGTGCTTCATGCTGTTGATTTTCTCTCGGTCTGTAACAATGCCAGCCCATAGAACTTGTTCAGAGGTGGAAACGTTCCATATTTGTTTTGTCTACTGGCAGCTACGAGGCACACGACTATTGAGCACTTGAATGTAGTCACTGTAAATGAAAGGCTGAGTTTTTAGTTGTATTTGAATTTAATGAATTTCAGGAGCCATTGTGGCTCCCATTTTGGACACTGCAGAGACTTTTATAGTTTAATACCTGACACAAAATGCAAACTCAGTAAATAACATATTAAATAATATGTGAGAAAAAAATGGATAGTTACAAACTTTACTTTTTTGGTTTGGAACATGTTTAGTAATTATGGAGTTCATACCAAAGCTAGATACTGTCTCTAGTACTTTATACACATTCCCAATAACTATGTGAGTCAGATATTGCCATTTTATAAATAAAGAAATTAAGATTTTGAGAAATTGTGACTTTTTCTCTATCAAGTAAATCTGATTCCCAAGATCATGATCTTCATCACTAAGCCATACCACTTAGACAGTAAGTTGTTCAGGAAGTTAAAAAGTGTGTCTAGAAACTCTATGCCCTAAGCCCTCTCCACAGAACCTCCTGTTTTGTTGGAGTCGTTTATTTTTTGGCTTTGCTAAGGCCCAGGCAATGGCACTGCACTCCAGTACTCTTGCCTAGAAAATCCCATGGATGGAGGAGCCTGGTGGGCTGCAGTCCATGGGGTCGCTAAGAGTCGGACACGACGGAGTGACTTCACTTTCACTTTTCACTTTCATGCACTGGAGAAGGAAATGGCAACCCACTCCAGTGTTCTTGCCTGGAGAATCCCAGGGACAGGGGAGCCTGGTGGGCTGCTGTCTATGGGGTCGCACAGAGTCAGACACGGCTGAAGCGACTGAGCAGCAGCAGCAGCAGGCCAGTGCTCAGTGCTCATGTCACATGACATTATAAATACATTCAGGATTACTTTGGCTTCACTGTATCATAAGCCTAAGAAAGAATCTTAAACTGTCTTGAAATAGAACTGTGCATTTCATTTTTCATTTAGCTTTTATTCCTTTGTGATTCTGTTTAAACTGATTTACAGACGATACCCCAGATGTCCTGGATTCCAAAATAGAAACAGCACAGAGGCAGTGTTCTGGAACTGAGCCACAGGATACGAAGGTATTTTTTCCACATATTAAATTTAAGTTTTAGGAGTAGCCTGTTTACATCACTGTGTATATGTATTTTGTGTATTTATTGTAAAAGGTGTATAGTTTTTAGACTCAAAGAAAAATGTTATGCTTTATAATCATAAACTGCAAGATTGTATTACTATCACAGTTTAGATATAATCATTGCTTAGGTTTTTGTTCAGTGGTATTATTGACTTCTTTAGACTTTCAGGTCCTTTGTTCCCAAGTATAATAAGCTTTATTACAGATATACTTGTATCAGAACAGTGAAATACAGTGATACATGTGATATAAAATTTTTAATACACAGGCTTCTCTTTACCTTACCTCCACAGGCTTCTCTTTACCTTACCTCCAGCCCCTAATACATAGATTGTCCCAGGATGAGGCCTCACTCGTTGCCCTTTTTTCCTGTGGTCTTACTTTCATCTTGTACCTTGGGGAAGTAACTCACAAATATTTATTTCTGTTCTCATCCTGTCTTTTGTTCTAGGCCAGGTTTCTCCTCTTCATAGATATTCTTACATTCCTGAGACTCAATACTTACTGACTATTCCAGTCTGCCTCTATCTTCTCTTTCTCCCTCTTTTCCTAATCTATTTTTTTCCAGCTTGTTCCAAAAATATTAAGTTAGCTTCCAAAAATATATTCAGCTGACTGCCAGCCCACTGAAGCCAGTTTATAGTCTCCTTTTTTCCCCCAGTAACTGATATACTAAGCAAAAAGTAGTAAAAGAAGTTTAACAACCGAAGAGGTGAAGGTCATACATTGTCATGAATTTCCACTGGTCATGGCCAAGGAAAGAAAGAGGTTTTCAAAAGCCCACTCCTTCCCCTGACCTATTGAAAACAAAAATCTCAAGCCAATACTCCATAATTTGGAGCGAAGCAGATTAAAGGGTAGCTTTTAAGTTTTTCTTTAACTTCATATAGGGCTTCCCTGGTGGCTCAGATGGTAAAGGACCCGCCTGCAGTGCGGGAGACCTGAGTTCAATCCCTGGGTTGGGAAGATCCCTTGGAGAAGGGAATGGCAACCCACTTCAGTATTCTTGCCTGGAGAATTCCATGGACGGAGGAGCCTGGTGGGCTACAGTCCATGGGGTCGCAAAGAGTCCGACACGACTGAGCGACTTTCACTTCACTTTTAACTTCATGTAAGGTTTTTAATGTTAAGTTTAAATATATTCTGACTAAATTATTTGTATTTAAAAATTCCATGTATAAAACAGTCCTCTGATTTTAAATTTAGTTTGTATAATTTTGTGTATACATTATATTAATACTGTAGTATAAACAACTGGTTATTTCATGCTCAAAATTTTTTTGCAACTAAGGGCAGATAATATAACCATTGATAGACCGTTTATCTAAATCATCCCAGTTGGACACCAGAAGTTCTTTTTGGCTCCTTCTCCTTTATCCCTTCCTTTTGGTCCCTCCCCTCTACCAGCAAAGAGAAAAATATCTCTTGGAAATTCCTTTAAGTTCTTTCTTTGGAGTTTCTCTTGAAAAGTCCAGGGTCAGCAAAAAGAGCAGTTTCTATTTTGCAGGGGTAAAAATAATGGCCTTGTTGCTTTATAACCTTATCTTGTGTTTTTCTGCCTTCAGAATTTGAATCTTTTTGTATAGTCTGCCAAGCAGCAAAATAGTTACTTTTTTAAAAAAAATGTCCAAAAAACAGGCTAGGAAATTATTTTTGAAGTAATTATATTGAAATGGGTATGAGAAGGGAGCTTCTTGTCTTGTTCAACTTCTCCATAGGAAGAGAACTCTGGAGATTTGGAAGAGTTATCTAAAGCAAGTTCTAAGACAGACAGCACTGCTTCAAGGGCCATGGAAGAAAAAGGTGAGTAAGACATCTCTGCAGTTAAACTGTTTTGAGAGAGACTAATCCTTCAAAGCAGTCAGCACCTCTCTCACCAGGCTTTGCCAGCTGAAACTGCAGTTTGCTGATCTTTCTTCCCTCCATATAGCACAGTGTGTCATGCTGAGTGTAACAGGCTGGAGATTGCTTTTAATCGAGGTCCTGTTCTACACTAAGTGTGCTGCTTACTGGTTAACCAGACGCTGGCTAGTGCACTTTAGTGTGTCTCCCTGAGAACGGAGTCTGTGTGCATGCGGATGACTTGGGTCACTTTGGTGGGCGTCCTGGCACTGAGGCTGAGGGTGGCCCTGGCAGTGAACGAACTCTGCTCTTTCTGCAGATGAATCCAGCAGCAGTGAAGCTGCCGGTGAAAAGGCAGAGCAGAATGACGATGACACCATAAAATCTCAGGTAGAGATGTTTTTCATATTTATTCAGGTTTTTTCAAGTACTAAAAACAGAATGCATCAGTGTGCTCTTACCCGGAGTTGTTCCTAAATGCTTTTGAAGTAGCTCTTTTTTTAGTGCAGCGGACAGCATTTCACGCAGAGCACTTTATCAGTGTCATTTTGATGTATTTTGTCCTCTGTGTCTTCATTTTCTCCCAACATTTGTATGAGACCTCCTTCTGTCAGCCCCGTTCAGCCCAGATCTGTACCTCAGTGTCCATGTCCCTTCCTGACCAGGAAGCTTAGCACAGCCAAGCCAGGCTCCAGCTCAGCACAGAGAATGGGGCTCCCAAGCCCCGGGGTCCCATGGGACGAAACGGGAGCAGCGGCAGGCTGTGCGGAGCGCCGGCCGCAAGGGCCAGCTGGGACCCAGCCTGACGGGGCGAGGTCAGGGACTCCTGAGAGGCTGCAGGAGAGGCAGACCTCCAGTTCTGCTACTCCAGGCCCCTTGGGATTTGCAGACAACCCAGTTGGACACAGAGTCGCAGTGACCTGAGGTGATGGCCCGTAAATCAAGGGAGACAAGCTGTGCCCCAGCCAGATCCTCTAGGTAGCCATCGCCAAATTTGCCTGTCTGGATACAGCTTTTTAATAGTTATGTTTGTCTTCACAGGCCTCCTTTATTTTTTGTAAGGGATGGCATTTGATCACAAGTGACCAGGAATAAATCCACACGAAGTGGACGTGCATATTTATTACAGAAGTAAAAGCTGACCCTGAGCACTCCCATTACCTCATTACCTCATAGTCCTCGGGGCTCCATGAATTCAAAGTGATTGCACTGAGAAAAATGAACCACTGAGCCCCAGGTCACGTGTTTTCTTAAGAGACAAAGCTGGGATTTGAACCCTCTTGGGAGGGAACTCTACATTCCATTTTGAGAAAGCAGCCTATTTGTGTAATAGATGATAGAACTTTTTTATTCCCTTTCCTCCTTAGGAAGATCAACCAGTAATTATTAAAAGGAAAAGAGGAAGACCTCGTAAACACCCTGTAGAAACATCATTAAAAACAAGTAGGTATTTGGTGTGCTTTCATTTCACACACAAGATATTTTCCAATTGATTTTCTAAGTGGGATTTTTATTTCCTGTTTTTCAGAAGATGACTGCAAAACAGATGCTGGCCTTGTCACTGTAAGTAATTGCGAAAGATGAAAACTCTTCAACTGGCTGTTCTAGACCTGAAAGAGTACACTGCAGTATTAGCATTTTCAAATAGCTTTTTTTTTTTAAGTATTTGAAAAGCTTTAAAGAAACTTTTTAAAATAAAACCTCAAATAACCATTCAGATAATATTTTAATTACTAATAACATCATATAAACATAATTATATTCATTGTAATTTAGTTTGACTCTATCCTCACCTGTCAGATCGGCTGTATAAAAATTATCTAGGGACTTATCTTCTTGTCATCCTTGATTAAAACATAGAAAACAGCTTCTTTATGGAACCTCCAGAGTGTCTGTCTTACTACTTTCAATGGAGTTCCTTTTTTATTAGAATGGACACTAGTTTCAGTGCAGGAAAGTTTGATCTTTTTTACCATTCTTTGTCTTTGACCCTGAAGTGTGTACCCAACAAAATCATTGCACCAAGACGTCATTGCATGAGTTTCAGTAATAGCATTATTAAGAGAACAGACATGTCTTCACTGATGACTTGCTCCCAGATGCTGTGACACGGGGCCAGTCACATGACCCTCTCCAGATTCCCATTTCCCTGGATACGAAGAAATCATTATCTCACTAGAATTCGTACAAGACAGCTAAACCAAAGAGCCATATATAAAAGTGTGAGTGCCTTTACTAGCACACAGAAGATGGTTTGCCAGTTTAGGGGATGTTAACTGCAGGCCTCTGTCACCTCCAGTGCTCACAGCAGCAGTAGCATGACTGGGGAGGAGGCGTGTGGCAGCCCTAATCCTTGTGGAAAGACCCGTGAGTTCAGATTCGTAGCCATCCATATTTGCTGGGTCTATTTAATCCACTTCAGGAAGGAGGTTACAGATATTCTGCCTACATAATAAACAGAGGTCCTGAACCTTCTTCACATTGTTGATTGATTTCCTGTGTGATGATCACAAACCAGTGACTTCTCTTTTTTTTCCTTGTTTAAACTTAGGTAGAACAATCTCCACCTGGCAGCAAGCTGAAAGTCATGCAAACGGGTGTGTACCTGAAAGCATCGCTCTGTGTGTAACCTAAGGGAGGGGGCGGCCCCGGGGGAACCGCAGGCTGCGGAGGGTTTAGGGTGTCCTTGTTTCGCAATGAAGTGAGTGGCTTCCTTGGTAAAGGCAGCTGCCCTTGTAGCCGTGAGAGAGTCTAGTAGCTGGTTTTTCCTGTGATCTGAGTCACTCTTGTCTTTGTCAGTCCAGGAAGCCTCAAAGAGGAGGGGGGCAGCAGGGCCACATCCAGACCCTACTTTCTTGGACTTGTTTAAGGGAAAAACTGATGAACCTGGGGACTGAGAGCTCTTATCAGGAAGATAAAATTTCAGCCCAAGAGCCTGTTGTTTTCAGCAGAAGCAGCTGGTACTGCTTACAGAGCTAGGATGCAAGAGATAAAATTGTTTGATGAGGTATTTTTTTCCTCAGTCCAAGGAGAAAAAAATATTCCCAAAATGTTGATAATGATTAGTTCTGTGCTGTCCTTAGTCACTCAGTCGTGTCTGTTTGTGACCCCATGAACTGTAGCCTGCCAGGCTCCTCTGTCCATAGGGATTCTCCAGGCAAGAATACTGGAGTGGGTTGCCAGGCCTTCCTCCGGGGATCTTCCCAACCCAGGGATTGAACCCAGGTCTCCCACATTGCAGGCAGATTCTTTATCTTCTGAGCCACCTTGGTGAAATAATAGGAAGATTTCATATTTTCACTAGTGCCTGCATTTCCAGAATTTTTACATTGTGTATATTTTAATTTCATGGTTTAAATTTTTCTTTTTACATACAAGCAAAAAGAGCCATTGGTGGGCTTTAAGTGTTGATTAGGAAAAAAAAAAGAATATGACAGCTATTTTGGATCAAATAAATAGCATGGTGATATCATGAAATATATATTCTGATCAGCAAGATAACAGCAAATGTGTAATTTGAGAATTTTTCCACATTTAATCCTATGTGTGGGATCTTATGATCATACTTTACTTTTTCTTATCTCTTTGAAAGTTAAGGTTTTCTTTTTAACAAAAAAAAAGAATGTTTTGTTTTTAACCATCTTTTTATCCATAATTGTATGTTTAAATCCACATAAGGAGAAATCTCCATAACTTAAATGCCCTTTAAAGATTCTGTTTTAAGCTGCATAATTATGTTTTCATGCTGTTGTTCAGCAGTAGTTTTCTGAATCTGGGTAATGATGACCAGTTTAAGACTAGATTCTTTGTGGGCCTTTTTCTTGGTTTTTAACTCTGGCATCGTTCGTATAGTGAACTTTCAGAAAGGGCAGCTGTACAGTCTTCATTACTGATAAGTTCACCTCTGAGTTGTTGAGTTGTCTAATCATGTTCATAATTTTGGCTTCTAATAGTGCATTGAAGTAAATTTCACTTTTCTTACCAGATACATTCTCAGAAAATGGTAACATCTACAGGAAACAAATACATAAAAAATAGGTATACACAACCTAAAATAGACTTATCCGGTATACTTTTCTAGATCCCATCATGGAAGTATATGGAGTCCTAAGAATCCAGTTCCCACCCCATGTACAAAGTACTTAACCAGGTTGCTCAAGCCTCATTTTCCTCCCTGTCAAATGGTGCTTGTACTGTTTGTTGCTGTTCAGTCCCTAAGTCATGTCTGACTCTGCAACCCCATGTGCTACAGCACTCCAAGCTTCCCTGTCCTTCACTATCTCCCAGAGTTGGTTCAAGTTCATGTCCATTGAGTTAGTGATACCATCCAACCGTCTCATCCTCTGGTCCCCTTCTCCTGCCCTCAATCTTTCCCAGCATCAGGGTTTTTTCAAATGAGTCAGTTCTTCCCGTCAGGTGGCCAAAGTATTGGAGTTTCAGCCTCAGCATCAGTCCTTCTAATGAATATTCAGGGTCGCTTTCTTTTAGGATTAACTGGTTGAATCTCCTTGTAGTCCAAGGGACTCTCAAGAGTCTTCTCCAACACCACAATTCAAAAGCATCAATTCTTCGGCACTCAGCCTTCTTAATGGTCCAACTTACATCTGTACATGACTCTGGAAAAACTATTTAGAGAGCTGTGTTAGGATTTGAGTGAAGTCTGTAATCCTGAACTGCAGTTCCTGCTGTATCGGGGGCTGCCTAGATACCCTCCTCCTCCTCCCTTTCAAAAGATTCAGATATTTGAGCTGAAAGAGAGAGACCATGAAGGCGTTCTAACCCAACTCCTTCTCACTGATAAAAAAACCAAGGCTCTAGGAATGTAAGTGATTGGCTCAGATCACATAGCTTATTCATGCCAGGCATGCCAGGTCTGAGATGCAAACTTTGGTGTCCTGACTTTCATTCTGATGTGTTCTCTGCTCAGGTATTCCATCTCAATCTTTGTTTGGCTGATACAAGAAAGCAATGATGAATTGTGTAATGATACCTTAATTAGCACTAATTAGGTACATTCACAGACAACAAACTGTTGAAATTTAATTTGACACTAATAAAATATTAATATAGAAATCTTTCTTTTCTTAAAGATGAAGCCAATAAAGAAACACCTAACCTTCAAGAACGAAGTGGAAGCAACGTAAGTGTAAATTTTATGATCAAGGCATGTCCTTTAGAAATAAAACTTAGTAAATGCTCAAGTGACCACCCTTTCCACTTTAACTGTATTTCTTCCAGGATGATAGTGAAGAAAAATCTGTGGCAGGTGTGCGTCGGAGAGGAAGAAAGCCCAAGCGTTCGCTCACGCCGTCAGATGATGCTGGTATGTTACCGGCAAGGTCTTATCATGTCAGAGTCACCTTTTTAAGACTTTTTCTTTGGATGAGGAAAAATCCAGTGGGGTCCAGCTAGTATTAATGCTTCGTAAATATGTGTGAAATGGCTATAATCCTGTGTCAGAAATGGCACATTCCAGATGCTTTTCTGAGCACATGTGAATTTTTCGCAAATGCTGGCTGTGAACCGCCTAAGTAAACTATCCCAAATGTGTTTGAGATTAAGTTAAACAGTTGTGAATTGCAAGTGCTGAAACAAAAAGGAAGTGGAAAACCACTTCTTCTGCCTCCAAGTCCCTAATTTCCTTTGTTCTAAACTCTGCGACTCTGTCCTCTGGAAGTGTCTTTGGGAATTGTACAGTCCAGATGTTTCCCTTCTGTCTGAACAGAATCCTCAGAGCCAGAGCGCAAACGTCAGAAATCAGTTTCTGAAGCGGCTGAGGACAAGAAAGACCAGGAGTCTGAGGAGGAGGAGGAAGAAGACGAGGACGAGGAGCCTTCGGGAGCCACCACAAGGTCCAGCACCAGATCAGAGGCTCAGAGGTAATGGGGCCGCGGGGAGCTTCCAGAACCTTCCCGCTGCTCTCCATCAGACCACAGCGAGGGCTCCATTTCTTTGCCTCACTCGTGCCACAGAGTGAGCCCTCTCCTTGCGTAAAACACAAACCCCACCAGAGAGAGACCACGTGCTCCCAGCCCTCTGACATCTCAGTTCCCCCCCAGGGAAACCTGTTCTCCCTCTGAAACCATTTTCCAGGAGCCCTTTAGAATCGTTGCCAGGCTTCGATGCCTGTTTGGTGGAACCTATTCAGTTCCTTTATGAATACTTATCAAGTACAATTAGATCTCAGAGGCCATGCTGAGCACGGTCGGTGGAAACGGACGCGTACAGCACGATCTGTGTGTGCAGCGTGCTTAGCTGCTGCGAGGGAGAAGGCTGGGACCCGTCCCCGTCGTCGGTGCCCCTCCCGGCGCCGCGTCACAGGTCCATCACAGGAGACCACCCGAGCGCCCCGTTCTCCACCACACGGCTGGGGACGTCCTACGCTCCCCACGGGGCGTGCTTCCACGCCCTCACGTAGCCGGAAGCCTCTGGAGAAAAGAAGGCTGGGCTTAGTGAGTCTGGGGAGTGCCCGTGAGGTCCCTCCTTCTGAGCCGCAGTGTCCACTATAATGCACTTGCCGTGGTCCTGAGGAAGGAAAGCTGCCCAATTTTATCAGTTTTACTGTGCCACCCCCTCTCCCTGTGTCGTTATACCTGGTAGCATCGATCAGCGTACCTTTCCCACAGCACATTTTGAGAAATGTTTTATCACTTTATAGTTTTATAACTTCTGAAGCATGAATATTTCCCATTTTTAATGTGATTCACAAGCTGTTAATCTTAGTACCATCTTCTATAATTTCATTATCCACGATTAGAAAGTTGAGGAATATTGATTTCAAGAGTATCATTAATTAACATCTGTCACTGTAGTATAGTAGTTCTGATGTGTTTATTTATTTATTTGCCTGCCTTTTTAAAAATTTATTTATTTTAATTGGAGGCTAATTACTTTATTGTAGTGGTTTTTGCCATACATTGACACTGATGTGTTTATGTAAAGACTTAAAATCAGCCTATTTCTAATTTCTCTAAACTTGGACATCATTAGCTATCTGTGCCTGGTCAGATTTTTAGAGGCAAAAGATGTTAGGAGCTCACAGGGCTAAAAGTAAGGTTTTCTAGGCGGGGCAGCTCAGATAACTAGAAATCACAAAACCAAGATACTTGCTGACTGAGAAGTGCACCTCACTGTGCACCGAGAGGGTGGGGGCGCCTCTAGATACAGACCCCCAGCGCCGCCACGCCCTCTGTGCGTCACGGGAGATCACCCAGTGGAGCAGGGCCCGACGCAGGACGCGCCGCGGGCCGCCGAGGCACCCTCGAGTGAGCGTCGGCAGCAGCTGAGACGTGTGCCTTTCCAAATCCATTCTTCCAAAGTAAATTGTGTTACGGTTCTGGGATCCCCCGGCTCATCGATGCTTCCCGGCTCACTGCGGCAGCCTGTGGTCTCTACATGGGCCCTTCTCACCTTAGACACCTTGGCGCTGGAGCTTCGGCTCTAGGCTGTGGTGCCTGTGTCATCTCCCAGGTGCTCAGGGTCGCCTGGGGTCTCTATGGGCCCATCAGGGTCTCGATAACAGTGCCCCAGCTGCTCTGGAAGAGTCCTTCTGCTTCTGCGTGTTACCTAGGGTGGGAAAGATTTTCTTCCGTGTGTAGTGGGCACTGGCCTCCCCATAGCTTCTGCTCTCAGAGCCTCCTGTACCACTTTGGCTTAAACACCGGAGGGCAGCTTCCAGGTCTTCTCTCGCACTGGGCCCCTCATCATCCTGTTTGTTCTCATCAGTTTATCTATTGATTATTCTCTTTACGAAGCAAATGTTGACTCCAGGTGTGCGCTGACGGATCCAGAAGAGGACTTTCCGCCTTGTTTCCTAGAGACCAAGCTCAGCCTGCATCCAGCTTGCTGGGCTCCCTCCGCCTGGGCTGCGCACCAGCTCAGCGTGTCCCTTGTCCCCGTGAGGCACACCTTCTCTCACCTGCTGCTTGTGCGGGCCCCGCTGCTTAGACTCGGTCCCCGGGCCTTCACACTGTGCTTTCATCCCTCTTGGCCCGCCTTCTACTCTGGTGAGCATTGTGGGATCTTACTTCATCAGCCAGTATGTTTTCTGTTTATCACAGGTTCATCTTTCTCTCAATCATGGTCAAGTATCCCACACAGTGAAAGCAAAGCCGGAGTCAGGGAAGCAGTTAGTCTTGGGTGACATGAAGTTCTGCTCATCAGCCAAGACCCAGAAAACCAGGCATTTTCCTGCTTTTCGTCCCCATCTCTAACCTGCCCACAAGGAGCCTCGCCCTTTCTAGTCTCAGGGACTGGGGTGTTCAGTGCTGCCATCGCCCAGGGTTTCTGTCATCTGTTTCAGAAAGCAGCATGGAGAGCTATCTACATGCACAGCATCCAAACTTGGGAGCCCAGGAATAGTTTCTACTAGATATCACCAAAAATTAGCAAAAGAAAAATTATCTGCCAGTGAAGAAGTTAGTAAATTTCCCCCCCATTAGGAAGGAAAAGTCTCTGCTGACACTTGAAGTCACCCCCTGAAGCTTTTTGTGGTGCACCGATACTTTTTCCCTAAGTTTCTTTAAGAGTCTTGGCTTGCCGCGCAGCTGTCTTTGGGGGTCCTCAGCTTCCCAAGTGGAAACCTACTCTAGACAGAGCAGGAGAGACTCCCAGAGGGAGTCTCAGTGGCCTCGCCAGGCCTCCCTGCCTCACAGCACTCCTGCACCAGCTTTATCCTGTGCTCCTTGCCATCAGCTCCTGCCCCTCAGGACCAAAGGCACGCCTTGTTTCTCCTCAAGTGGGCACAGTGCTGGGTGCTAGGTTAAAGCAGTGCAGCGTGGTCGAGCAGGTTACAGCCCAGAGCCAGCTCTCTTTTGCATAGAACACTGGAGAGGCGATGGGGTAGCAGGAGGGCACCCGCCTGAGGCACAGCTGCGGGCCAGTGGGCACCTTCATGCCACCCGAGTCACCTTCCCACATCCTGCAGGTTGTGCCAGTTCTTCCCTAAGGAGCACGCTCGCCACCAGCCCCCCCGTCAGCAGGTCCTCCGTCCTGCACACACACCCCCTGCCTGCTTCCGCCCGGCCGCATCCCCGTCCTCTGCCCTTCCAGCCCAGCCTGTGCGGTGGGCAGTGGCATGTGACGTTGCTGTGGGGGTGTTCGTTTTGTCTTCCTCCCTGGTCAATGAGCTTCTTCCTTGAGGTCAGGGACTTGACTTACCTTCTGTACATGATAGCATCAAAAAATAAGACTTCCAGTATACAAAGGCTGTTTAGGTATCTTGAATCATATTAGGTCTTCACAGCATATGCATGTGTGTGCACGCATGCGTACTATTATTCCCCCATGACAGAAAGGGAAGCAAACTGGAATGCCAGGCACCTTTCATGTGGATTCTCTCCCATTATTCCTCAGTAAGTAAAACATAGTATTTATCTTTATTGTGTATTTGAGAAGAATCTCACAAAGGTCTGGTTCGTTATTTCTTAAACTCAAATGTACAGGCCAGTCACAGAGGCTCTTGCTGAGATACAGGCTCCACTTCTGTAGTGTTGGGGCAAGACCTGAGAGTCTGCATTGCTGATCAGCTCCCAGGTGCTGCCAGGGCCGCTGGGCACAGGCCACCCTCTGGGCGGGAAGAGAGGGCCTGCCTGGCCGAGCTCACGCCCATGGGCAGAAGCCGCTGTGCCAAGCTTCTGTTCTCCACTGCATGGCGTCAGCACTGTGCTGGCAACACACCCACTCCTGGATAAACAGCTGGTCACTCTGGCTGGTGGCTTTCCGTGGACACAGCTTGAAATGGGATATTGACAAGCAACTGCTTGTTAGCCGTTCTCAACACATGCTTAGATAATATTACGCTAAAACTGCATCGTATACAACAATACCTGACTCAGCTTTATCTGAGTCAGTCTGAGCGTATTTACCTCTGCTGTCAAAGGAACAGCGAGTAGACAGGTCTTCACATCAGTGAAGTCCCATTTCTCCATCTTCTGTCATTTTAGTTATCCAAGCATCTTCATTCTTTGGTATAACATTTATTGCTCGTATACACAGATTGGGCTTTTACTAGGCCTTGGAGAAAGGAAAATGAATAACCTCTGTAGCTGCCCTAGAGAAACATCCTGTCTTAACTGGGGGGATGTGTGTGTAGCTGGTTTTCAAACTCCCTTGACAGCAGGCGGCTCACAGGAAGAATGTCTATTGCAATACTGCCTCTGTCACTGAAACAAAATTTTCATGTCCAAACTGAATAGACATGGGAAGGAAGGAAGGAACGTCGCTCAGTCGTGTCCGACTCTTTGCAACCCCGTGGACTGTAGCGTACCAGGCTTCTCTGTTCATGGGATTTTCCAGGCAATAGTACTGGAGTGGATTGCCATTTCCTTCTCCAGCGGATCTTCCCGACCCAAGGATCGAACCCAGGTCTCCCGCATTGTAGACAGATGCTTTACCGTCTGAGCCACCAGGAAATAGACATGGCAACAATGGTATTTTCTATTGTGTTCTGTTAATACTTTGTTTTAAAATAAAGGCTGTAACCTGCAATTAGGAAAACCCCAGTGGACAAACGAACAACCAGAAGTGCAGTGGTGGAGACAGAAAGTGCTGTCTGCAGGTTTTCCGAAGGGCAGGTTGCTCTGTGATGAGAAACTGTTCCCAGAAGGAGCTGTTTTTGAACTGAAGCTCCAGAATGAAGTTTGCCAGATAGAAGATGTGGGGTATTTTTAAAAATTGCGTGCACGCTCAATTGCTTCAGTCGTGTCCAACTCTTTGTGACTTTATGGACTGTAGGCCGCCAAGGCTCCTCTGTCCGTGGGGACTCTCCAGGCAGGAATACTGGAGTGGGTTGCCATGCCCTTCTTCAGGGCATCTTCCCTACCCAGGGATCAAACCTGTGTCTACTGTGTCTTCTGCACTGCAGGCGGATTCTTTACCGTTGAGTCACGGGGAAGCCAAAAAAAATTACCTGCCCAAGTAGACAATGTGAAAGAACACTGCGTGTTAGGAAACGAGGCTGCTTTGTCAGGGCTGCAGTCCAAGAGGGTATCCCGGGCAGGTGGTAAGGGACTCTGTTGGGCTCCGGATGGTTGTGCACTGAAGGCATCAGCCTGAGGATGGAGATAAACAAGATGATGACGTGGATGTGATTAACTTGACATTTCCAACAAGTCATTCTGCAGGCAGGACGGAGAGCAGGGCTAGGCTGGGCTGCTGGCCGGGAGACTGGATGGGGAGCTCTTCTTGAGTTCCCACGCCCTCTCTAAGACTGCCAGCTCTCCTCTGGGAGCATCCTCTGAGCACAGGTGTGCGTGTGCTCAGATCATGCCATCCGCTGTGTTCATGATCGTTTCAACACAGGACTGGTTGTTGATGTCTCTACTGTAGAGATACCAGCACTAGGTGCTCGAGAAGAAAGTGGACTTGACCAAGGTCAACACCCACCCAGAACCTCAGCTGGGGCTTCCTGACTCCTTCTCATGGCCTGTTAGGAGTGAGGCTGTCGGTAGACAGCCAGTCAGCACAGGCTCTTCCAGAGTCCCCTTTTCCCATGTAGCCCTTATCCAGCTTTCCTCTTCTTGGCTCTCAAGTTCAAAAACCTTCCAGTGTTTGAAGAATTCCCAGATTATTTGAAGCAGGTCCTTTTTGTCGAGTCTTAATCACAGCCTTGACCTCTGTTTCCTGCAGATCGAAGGCACAGCTCTCCCCTTCTGCCAAGCGCAAGAGAGAAGCCAGCCCCCCCGGGGCACGCACCAGAGGCCAGCAGAGGGTGGAGGAGACCCCGGTGAAGAAGGCAAAGCGGTAACGGGACCGCGGCCACCCTACCCGGTCCGCAGGGGCCACGGGGCCGAGAAGAGGGACGCACCTCGGGGCCGTGGGCCGCAGTGTTTAACCGGGGGAAGGCCGTGCATGTGCGCCAAGAACCTTGGTGCAAGCTTTTTCTTGTTACGTTCTAAACAGCTTTATAAACTATTGTTCATAGAGGTATTATGTACATTAATTTCAGATAAAGGAAAATAAGTTTACTTTGTATCTGAACACAAAACAAAGTAGTTGTATATTTTAACATTCGAAATTGGGATTTCCCGATGTGACACATCACTCATGTAAACCCTTCCAGCCCATCAGACACCAGGCTGCCCACTGGTAATCTGTGTACAATATATAAACATGTAAAAATAGGTTGTATTTTACTCTATGTATGATGCTAATCAATGAACACTTTATTTATTTTACAGAGAAAACTTATCTGTGAACTTTATATCTGTTTATTTTATTTTATTATTATTGTTTTTTTAATAAAAGGGGGGTTTTAAATGCTATGCAGTCATCAGTAGAGATGTTCTAGGGCTCTGCCTCCCCCGTAAATACCTGAATCTCATCTGGCAGGAAATACAGACGCTTCTCGCATGTATCCGAGTAAAGTAGGTTAGCTCAAGAAAGGGTCTCCGTTGCTTTTCCTTTCACAGTTGTGACTGTGTTTTTTAAGAATGTAACTCGTTTGTAGGTGATGCTCACATCTGTGACTTTACTACCAGCCCCTCTGGCGTCAGGGGTTCTGGGTCCGTCACCTGCAGCAGAAACCCCGTCGGTACCCATGTCCCTGTGCTACCCTGCATCCTTCCCACAGTGTCTTTTTCAGCAAAGAGAAATGCATTGAAGATTAGGTCACCCCTGTCTGTTGAGCTTCAGGATTATATGTTGTTTTATACACAATTATTTCAAGATAGAACCTGGCTTTATTGCCAGATTCTTTTTTAAACATGTTTTAACTCCCATATGAGCAAACTGTCCAACTTAAGTTTTTCATAAAATTAAACTTTTCTTAAGATCAAATTTGTCTCTAGCAATGATGTGATGAGTTGCCAAATAATTGAGATTATTTTAAAATGTTTTGTTCATATTCTTGTTTTATAATTAAAATTTACATTCAGTGTGTGTGAATTTTTTTTTTTTGACTCTTAATGTAAGGTGGATATTTCTGTCATTTTACATTGTTTCTTACTGAGATTTTATATATAAATTATAAAATGTTTCCCAAAACTTGAGTGTCAAGATTTTTTTCCCCCCTATTTTAAAATGTCTCCCTCTGAAAGCTGTTTCATCTCTTTAAATAATTGGTCTTATTTATTCCATTTTCACATTCAGACTTGAGTTGGCTATGGCCTCTCTCAGTAGAATTAATGTTATATCTGGAAGGGGCTTCAGAGACAAGGAACATGATATGTTTGAATTTAACCAAAGCTCAAAATTCTAAAGTGATCTGTCTTAGAGTTAGTTAAGGATAAGAAGCCAGACCGTGTTGCAAGACTCCATACTCCTAGGTGAACCATCTTTGCACTCGATGGTTCTAGGTTGGTTCACCAGAATTGCTTATCCAAGGTGTTCTCCACGTGTTACTCAGTTTAGGACCGCCCACCCCAGCCTTACCAGATGGCGTAGCTGGGCTGTAAGGGGGTGCAGCTCTTTTAACAAAGCTGAAAGCAAACATCAGCGCTGCATAAGGACTTGCCTGCTGGAGACCTCAGCTGGGCCACCGCAGCTCCAGCAGTTCTGAAACCCGTGTTTCACCCCGAGAGGCTCTAGAAATGCATGCAGGCGGTCCTTGGCATCATGATGTTTGGCAACACCGGTCCACGTTTGTAGGAAGGAGGAGGTTTGAAGTGCCGCGCGTCCTGCAAGACACAGGACAGCCCCTGACCCCACAGCCCGAGGTTCCAGGGGCTGCCCCCCGAGCGCCCCCTGAGAACCCTGGCACACCGCTTCAAACTCACGTTTCCCTGGTCTCAGCTTAGTGACAACCCCCATGCCTCCCTGCTTCTCCATAAAGAACCTGAACAGTGGCCCATCTGAGGAGCTGACATGAGGCTGGGCCCATCCGGCGAGGCGTCCCGAAGGAGCAGCATGTCCCAGAGTGAAAGTGACATGGCCAATTCCCCTGCAGCAGAAGCTGGCCCTTGCCACCCTGCTTCAGGCCTCCTTCCCTGGGGTGATCCTGCTAGACCACCATCACATGGACCCCTTCAAGACTAGACCCTACCAGCCCCAGAGTGCCAAAGCCACCCATTAGAAACGGCGATCTTGTGATCTCACAGCGGCAGCCAAGCTGGGACAGCCCTCCTGTCTTCTAACCCCAGGTCTGGGTTCTTTTCTGCCAAGCCCCACGGGAGGGAAGACAGGTCTTCCTACCTCCACAGCAGCTCACTGACAGATGGCCAGACCATGAGACAGTGGAGGTTTCCCAGACAACACGCTGATAAAACCTACCTGATCTGAGGTGGAGTGGGAGCTGATTCCAGCCCAATAATGTGTGTGTGTGTTTTACTTTTTTTTTCTTTTCATGTACCACACACCATGTGGGTTTTGAGTTCCCCAAACAGGGATTGAACCAACCCATGCCCCCTGCATTGAAAGCACAAAATCAACCACTGGATCACCAGGGAGGTCCCCTCAATGGTTTGATTCTCATTTGCTTTTTGTTTTTTTTTTTTGCACTGTTCATTCCACGTGCAAGAGCATCTTTCATTCCCTAAAACTGCTGCTGAGCTATTTGTGTGCAGCCAAATCAAGAACAAGAACTTTTTCAGCCAAATCAACAACAAGAATTTTTTGACCATACCCTGACAGAGGCATTTTTCTCAGAGGAAGGAGATGGTTGTGTAGGCAGCGTCTTCCCAACTTCCCACTGGGCCCACTGGGCGGGAAGAGGCACATCTGTGCTGCTCCTCACCCAGCACTGGGGCTGCAAGTGTAAGCCACAACCATGAGGGTGGCCAGACAGGCAGCACACAGCTGTGGGGCACTGGGCTGCCACCCAGCCCCAGAGGATGTGTTCAATCAAGGGGACCCAAGGGTTTTCACTTCCCCAGGGTGGGGGCTCCAATGCGGGGGAGCTGTTGCTAACCCCATGGGGGTAATTTACGCTGCCTCGTTCAGCAGGTTGTAATCTGTATATTTGCAGTTTAATACAGCAGCTACAGCCCCTAACACATTGAAAACATAACGCCAATACTATTATTAACTAACACCTTGACAGTTTCCTGTATGCCTCCAAGGTTGAAAGTGAAGTCGCTCAGTCATGTCTGACTCTTTGTGAACCTGTGGACTGTAGCCCACCAGGCTCCTCCATGGGATTCTCCAGGCAAGAATACTGGAGTGGGTTGCCATTTCCTTCTCCAGGGGATCTTCCAGACCCAGGGATTGAACCCAGGTCTCCCGCATTGGAGGCTGATACTTTAACCTCTGAGCCACCAGGGAAGCCCTCCAAGGTTACCACCATTCTAAACACAAGCTTATCACATTACTATATATATATATATATATATATATATACACACACACACACACACACCTGTAAGCAATATTTTAAGTTTTGAATACATTTTTAAACTATAAATAGAATCCTATTTTAAGGTTCATTTGAGTTGCTTTTTCCTTCTATGCTGTGCTTTGAAATTCATCCATAGTAATGTGCATAGCTCCGGTTAGTATATCTTCAAGGCTGTATAGGATTCCATTCAAAGTCCACATCACAATATACTAAGTTGTTCACTTGCCTGTTACTGGCCTTTAGGTTGCTTCTGTGAATATTCTATGATATTTTGTGGGCAGAGCCTCCCAAACTAATCATTGTACACATAGAAAATGACATTTACTGTCACATCAAGGAAAGCAGAAAGAGCAGGCTGGCGGCTGCCTGAGGTAACCATTAGCCTGTGAACCAGAGGCCACTCAGCCACTTCAAAGGCTAAAGGGTTAATATATGTCCCCATTTTCCACACTGAGACACACCCAGCTTTCTGCTCCAGTGTCTGACAGCCGATTCCTAGAAGATAATGCCAGTTTGTTTCCCAAATGCTTTTGCTATGTTGGACTCCTACCAGCAGTGTGTTTCCTTCCCTTGATGTTCGGTGAGATAGGACATCCTGATTTTCGCCTATGGAGTGGATGTGAAATATCTCACTGTGTTCTTCATTTGCGTTGCTTACAACCAGTTGCATTGGATGAACATCTTTTCATGTGTTTATTTTCTATCCTTATTTCCTCTTTCATGATAGGCCTGTTCATGTCATTTTCCCAATTGGTTCTTTGTGTTTTTCTTACCGACTTGTAGGAGCCCTTTATATATTTAATATAAAGATATATATTTAAGCATTATTTTATATAAAGTTATATTGAAAATATCTTTATATTGCTGTTGCTACTGTTTAGTCGCTAAGTTGTGTCTGACTCTGTAACCCCATGGCCTGTAGCCCACCAGGCTCTCCAAGGGATCTTCCTGACCCAGGGGTTGAACCCACGTCTCCTGCCTTGGCAGGCGGATTCTTTACCACTGAGTCACCAAGGAAGCCCATGTCTTTATGTATTGCACAATAAACCTTCATGTAAACCTGTTGCAAATACCACCCTGCCAAATACACACACACACACACACAACAAGGGTTTATCTTGCCACTTTCTTTACAATACTTTTTGATTAATTTTAATGTAATTGAATATAAATTTCATTTTGTAATTAGATCTTGTTATGTCTTCAGAAAACTAAGATCATGGCATCCGGTCCCATCACTTCATGGAAAATAGACGGGGAAACAGTGGAAACAGTGGCTGACTTTATTCTGGGGGGCTCCAAAATCACTGCAGATGGTGATTGCAACCATGAAATTAAAAGACGCTTACTCCTTGGAAGGGAAGTTATGACCAACCTAGACAGCATATCAAAAAGCAGAGACATTACTTTGTCAACAAAGATCCCGTCTAGTCAAGGCTATGGTTTTTCCAGTGGTCATGTATGGATGTGAGAGTTTGACCATAAAGAAAACTGAGTGCTAAAGAATTGATGCTTGTGCACTGTGGGGTTGGAGAAGACTCTTGAGAGTCCCTTGGACTGCAAGGAGATCCAACCAGTCCATTCTAAAGGAAATCAGCCCTGGGTGTTCATTGGTAGGACTGATGTCGAAGCTGAAACTCCATTGGCCACCTGATGCGAAGAGCTGACTCATTTGAAAAGACCCTGATGCTGGGAAAGATTGAGGGCAGGAGGAGAAGGGGACAAAAGAGGATGAGATGATTGGATGGCATCACCAACTCAATGGACATGGGTTTGGGTGGACTCTGGGAATTGGTGATGGACAGACAGGAGGGCTGGCATGCTGCGGTTCATGAGGTTGCAAAGAGTCAGACATGACTGAGTGACTGAACTGAACTGAACTGATGTCTTAAGATTCAACAGCAATTAGCTATCCTCCTAAAAGTTTTGATGTTTTTGCCTCCCACGTTTATATTACGGAGAAGAAAGCAAGAGCTATATCAGCCCATGACCCAGGCAAGCCAAGTCTACAAAAGAATTCAGGCCAAACTCTCGCAGTCACTGCTCGATTGTAAAAGAGACTCCGAGGCTGGAAGGATCTGGCTGAAAACAGCTCTCAGCCTTTCAGTTGTCTGAGTCACTCCTCTGTCCTGGGCTGGCTGCTATCTCACCCTGGGTCTCCTCTCACCACTGTCCCGGGGATACCCTTCTGCACTCTCGTGTTTGGGATCCTCCTAGATCCGTATCCACATCTTCCTCTTGCTTGTTTGCTGCTGTATTTTGATGAAGCTGCAGTATATTCTGAGAAATGGCCTCTCTGTTAACACAAAGGACAAACTGTCAAAGCAGACCCATCAGAGATCTTAGCCAGCACCAAGACTAGCAATTTCAAGGACATAAGTAGTTCAGCACCAGTGAAGCATAGGGATTGCGGACAGCCCAGTGTACTCCCCTTTCTTGTTGGGACACTGATGTGCACAGATCAACACACGGAGCCTCTAAAAATATACCTGCACCTACAGTACTTACACAGGAAAAAGCCATATTGGTTATGGAGCATCTCTACCTAGATGGTTACCCAGCTTGTGTGATGTTTTCCCAGGAGCCATGCCCCATAAATCAAGGGATTTCAGAGGGTTTTGTGTGTGTGTGGTGCTGTGGCTATAAGCAATCCTGGAGAGACCAGATATATCCTGCTGAAAGCATTTCCTAAGGACCAGCTCTCCTACTAGCAAACACCATTCACTGTTTGCCTGGAGTCCAATCACTAGCAAATTTATAAGAATTTTTAACCTCAGATCACCTGTCTTTCTCAGAAGCAGCCCCTCAGTGCTGGATTTGAAGGCCTGATGCAAACCATATTCTTCTTATGATGTTACAAGAGATAATTTCAGACCTGTTTAAGTTATGGTCCAGCTATTGGAAACCGTATCAGTTATTTATTGGTATTAACACTGGCAGCTGATTTCAATACATGTTAGAGAACTCAAAAACAAAAGGATAATCCTGATATGATGCAGAGTAACTTCAGAAAGCAACCATCATCCCCGCTCGGCTTGGGCAACAGAAAGGTTGAGTTTGGTAGGAAACTGAAGGAGAAGCCAAGCAGTGGTGATGAGCAGATCCCTGAGGAGTGTGGTCAGGGTGGGGCCAGGCCCCCCGAGACGGGACACTGCGGCTCTTCCTAGAGCGGGAGACAAAATGGGAAACTGAAGTCACCGTGGCTGCCATCAACTGCTACTGCTGGAGTGCAGAGCCACTGCTGGGGGGAGGCTAACAAGAGTGACCTGACAAGGGGAAGCAAGTCCCTTCACCAACTCCAGCCTCCCAGTCTGTGCTTAGTACCCACAATTGGCAGGAAGAAGCCAGAGGGCCAGCTGGCTAAGGAGAAGTGGGGTTTGCAAGAGTCCCAGTTCAACCACCACCGTGGGAAATACAGAAGGTAGGTTTGGAATTAAGAGACAATAGCTTAATAACCAGCACTCTTCTACACATACTTCAGCTTCAGTATAAGAAAAACTGGCTTGTGGATTTTCTTTATTCACTAGCAAGCTCAGCACTGCAGTTTAAGGCTGCAATTCAAGTTCGTAATTAATCTAACATCTGTATGCTTTGCTGCATTGGAGCCTTGACAAATACCTCATATGCCATACTTTCTAAAGTGGAAACTCTATATTAACTTTTCAGATTCTCTGCAGAAACTGTCTATGTTCTCATCCACTCAGTTTTTATCTCCTGAAGGATCAGCCTCTCCATTAGCTTTTAATAAATGTGCCCTCTGTGACCATTGGCAGAATCTGTACCTCGCTTTTTTTTTTTCAAATGTCATCTTTTCAAAATAAGTGTATCATCAAGGCTCAAAACTGTGTTTATTTGCTGAAACCAATTTGTCAGTCTTCAACAAGTCTTACTTGAAAGAGTCAAATAACATTTTTGTTTCATCCCAAAGTAAGTATTCATCAAGAATTTGCCTTTCCCTATTTTGGGCTCATGTGTCCCTGTTTCCCCTCAAACACTGTTATTCATTTCATCCCTGTTATTTTGGGGTCCCCTGGTCCTTCAAAGAGATTCTTTCCCCAGTAAACATTCTTGGAATTTAAAAGGACATATAAGTGGTCATTTCAGATTCTTTTTTTTTTAATTTTTATTTTATATTGGAGTATAGTTGATTTATAATGTTGTGTTAGTTTCAAGTGGATAGCAAAGTGATTTAGTTAGACATATACACATCCCTGGGTCAGGAAGGTCCCTTGGATAAAGGCATGGCAACCCACTCCAGTATTCTTGCCTACAAAAACCCCATGGCCAGAGGAGCCTGAAGGGCTACAGTCCGTGGGGTCACAAAGAGTTGGACATGACTTAGTAAGTAAACAGCAGCAGCAGCAGCATATATGTATCGGTTCTTTTTCAGATTCTTTTCCCATATATGTTATTACAGAATATTAAGTAGAGTTTCCTGTGCTGCAAGTAGGTCCTTGACGACCTCTTTTATGTATAGCAGTGTGTAGGGACTTGGTAATCCGATGGTTGGAACTCCACTCGTGCACTCTAGGTGGTACAGATTTGATCCCTGGTCAGGGAAAGAAGATTCCACAGGCCATGAAGCATGGCCAAAATATTATATATATATATTATATATATATATATAATATAAATTATATATATAGTATAAATTATATATATAATATAAATTATATATATAGTATAAATTATATATATGTATATATATGTAATAGTAGTGTGTATATGTTAATCCAACCTCCTAATTGATCCTTTCTCCTCCCCCCCCCCCAACTTTCCCCTTTGGTAACCATCAATTTGTTTTCGTAAGTCTGTGAGTCTCTTCCTGTGAGTTTTGTAAATACATTCATATAAAATTAAAAAGAAAATCTAGCCTTTAAGTGAAATTCATGTCCAATAAATCTGTCCACCCTCCACCTCCGGGACTCCTACTTCCTCCCAAGCTGAACATGGATGGCTTCTAGAGAGAGGGCTTTTCAAACTGGACTCAGAGCCCTTTCCTGAATGTCCCCATGTGTCCCCAGCCATGCACGTGCTCAGGGACTGCTTCTCCCTTTGACAGTTGCCAGGGCAGCTCGGGCCCATCTGTTCACTCGACGTTCCATTAAGCGCAAGGGCTGCCCCCAGATCCTGTTTGTCTCTTCCTGTCTCTTGCCACACTCCCTCAGACAGAATGACAGAACTTGCTGTAAAGCCTTGACATAAATCTCCCCCCGCCCCAGACTAACCCCCTTTCTCTGAAAGCACAGTCTTCTGGGCCTTTCCCCTTCAAAACCCAGTCCAAAACATCCCACGATGGAAATAAACATCTCCAAGTTAGGCCTCAGAAGATGATTTAACAACAACAAAAGAAACTGAAATATGTTATTTGTGTTAAAAGGCTGAGGGAGCAGCTATGGCAGTGAGGAGAATGGCAAGCAGGCTGACTCAGCAGGGACCCCAGCACAGGGGCCGCTTCTTGAGTAAATCACTCAGCCTGTCTGCATCTCAGAGCCTTCATCTGTAAGTGGGAATTCTCATACCTGTCCCTCTGGTCTCAGGTTGTGTGAGGATAAAAGGAAACCGCTCATTCAATAAATATCTGCTGAGTTGGACCATAAGGAAGGCTGAGCGCCGAAGACATGCTTTCAAATTGTGGTGCTGAAGAAGACTCTTGAGAGTTCCTTGGACTGCAAGGAGATCAAACCAGTCCATCCCAAAGGAAATCAACCCTGAATATTGATTGGAACAACTGATGCTGAAGCTGAAGCTCCAAAACTTTGGCCACCTGATGGGAAGAGCCGACTCCTTGGAAAAGACCCTGATGCTGGGAAAGACTGAAGTCAAAAGGAGAAGAGAGTGGCAGAGGATAAGATGGTGAGATATCATCACAAATGCAATGGACGTGAAAATGAACAAACTCTGGGAGACATGAAGGACAGAGGAGCCTGGCATGCTGCATTCCGTGGGGTTGCAAAGAGTCGGACACTACTTAGCCACTAAACAACAAAGAGCCCACCATCCCAGGCCCATTCCAGGCCCTGGGGATGCCTGGGTGAGTGTTCGCAAGGCTCATCCCGACAGCTGCCTCGGAGTGGCTCATGCTCATGACTGACTCGCATCCTATGCTGTGAATGTACCACACCTGCCTTATCTTCCTCTTGATGAACACTGGAGAGTTGCTGGGCTTTTGGAAACTGGAAAATGAGACTACGAGCATTTTAGCACACATCTTTTGGGGAAATCTCCTATACATTTCTGTTGGGTCAGTTCCCTTTGAGTCTTCCTGATTGTGTCAGAGAGAAAGTCTCAGGCAGGTGCTGGCATGCTGTAATGTCTCCCTAGCTCTGGTCCATCTGTCATTATAACAGATTGCCAAGCCCAGGCCCAGAGCCTTCAGCATCCTATTATATCAAGCCAGTTTACCAACATCCTTTTATTGGCATTGCATACGTATATTTTTGAAAGATTATATTTGGTAAGAAATTATCAATGCACTACATATATATTTATCAGTTCAGTTCAGTTCAGTCGCTCAGTTGTGTCCGACTCTTTGCGACCCCATGAATTGCAGCACGCCAGGCCTCCCTGTCCATCACCATCTCCCAGAGTTCACTCAGACTCATGTCCATCGAGTCCGTGATGCCATCCAGCCATCTCATCCTGGGTCGTCCCCTTCTCCTCCTGCCCCCAACCTCTCCCAGCATCAGAGTCTTTTCCAATGAGTCAACTCTTCGCATGAGGTGTCCAAAGTACTGGAGCTTCAGCTTTAGCATCATTCCTTCCAAAGAAATCTCCTTCAGAATGGACTGGTTGGATCTCCTTGCAGTCCAAGGGACCCTCAAGAGTCTTCTCCAACACCACAGTTCAAACGCATCAATTCTTCGGCACTCAGCCTTCTTCACAGTCCAACTCTCACAAACCTATTTATTTGTTACTTATACAAACTTAATTTTTTTTTAATGAGTTGTTTTTAAAGTTTAAAAAGTCGTCATTTGGACACAAATGAACCTGTCTACAAAATCAGACTCACAGAACAGACCTGTGGCTGCCAAGGGGGAGGGGAGATAAGGGAAGGATGGAGTGGAAGTTTGGGGTTAGCAGGTGCAAACTAGTATATAAGGAATGGATAAACAATGAGATCCTACCATACGGCACTGAGATCTATACTCAATATCCTGTTATTAGCCATAATGGAAATAATATAAAAATGCATATGTATGTATAACTAATCATGTTTCTGTACAGCAGAAATTAACACAACATTTTAAATCAACTGTACTTGATTTTAAAAAGAAAGTAGTCATTTTTTTTAAAAAAGTAGTCATTTAAATAAAGATATTAAATAAATAAAGCCTTCCCAAGTGGCACTAGTGGTAAAGAACCCACCTCTCAATGCAGAAGAAATAAGAGACTTGGGTTCAGTCCCTGGATTGGGAAGATCCCCTGGAGGAGGGCATGGCAACCCACTCCAGTATTCTTGCCTGGAGAATCCCGTGGACAGAGGAGCCTGGTGGGCTGCAGTCCATAGGGCTGCAAAGAGTTGGACATGACTAAAGAAAACTTTACATGCACACACACTAAAGAAATACAGATTATAGATAGATACATGCAGAGGGCAAAAATGTGAAAAGAGGTTGCGAAAGGTTGCAATTTAAGAAATACTACTCTAAAAAATCACTCTTTTGAATTACACACTTTTTTTATCATCACTGAGTGGCAACTTGCCTAGATGAGTCAGTTAAGTTAAAGTCAAGTTGCTCAAGTTGGAGACACAGATATATCATTCTAAAATAGTGGGTTTCCACTCTTTCTCTGCTCAATATTACGTAACAATCTAAATGGGGAAAGAATTTGAAAAAGATTAGATATATGTATAACTGAATCACTGCTGTACACCTGAAACTAACACATTGTTAATCAATGTCTGTGTGTGTGCGAGTCAGTCATGTCTGACTCTTTGAGACCCCATGGACTGTAGCCCTCCAGGCTCCTCTGTCTGTGGGGTTCCCCAGACAAGAATACTGGAGTGGGTTGCCGTTCCCTTCTCCAGGGGATCTTCCCAACCCAGGGATTGAATGTGGGTCTCCTGCATTGTAGGCAGATTCTTGGCCATATAAAAATTAAAAAAAAAAAAAAACAAACAGTGGATTTCCTCATTTTGAGAAGGAACAGGTCACAGCAGGTAGGGAATGGGAAACTCCCAAAAGGACTTAGGACAAAAGGAATGTTCGAGCTGAGCCAGGCAGGTGGAGAACAGTATTGTGTTAAAAATAGCACATTTTCTTGTTTCCATTTTCCTTGCTGGACCTGGTGGGTCAGTAGGTCTCGACAATGAGGAATAGGACAGCATGTAGGCAAGAAGAACAGGAGCAAAGGTTTTGAGAAGTTTCAGAGGAACATCAGGGAGTCGCTCGACACCTCCAGAAGTCACTGCCTCTGCCATCATCCTTCACCTCAGTGTCACTGATAACCTGTGGGCCTCTTGGAACTTGACCCAAATCGCTGACCACTCCTCCTTCCAACTCACGTCCCTGACAGATTCCAGCAAGTGTTGTACTCTTTACAACTTCTAACCCCATTGATCCTGAATTAATCAGTCACTTTCCTTGAGTCATTATTTTTGCCCTGATTCAGCTTAGGTTCCATGATGCTAAACCCTCTCCTTAACTCCTTGGCTGTTGTTGTTAATGGTCCATAATGCTGGACACGGAGTAGCTCAAGTGTCTGCCCACCCTACACTGGGGTTGTGTGTGTGTGTGTGTGTGTGTGTGTGTCCCTGAGCAGGGGGATATCGCTGGAGAAATGCACACACCTGCGCTGACCAGTCACGCTTTAAGGTCACAGATGTGAACCTCAAATACACCCTCACTCCTGCTCAGCTGCTCCGCATCGCTACCCCGATTTCTTCCCCGCCCATTGTTGCAATGGCTTTTCACACCTTCCCTTTGTCTCCTGAATCATCCTGGCCCCATTCTGTAATCAGCTTGCCTCATAGTTGTTGAATGAATTAAACAAAGAAGCATTAAAAAAATTTTTATTGAAGTGTAGCTGATTTCCAATGTGTTAATTTCTGCTTACAAAAAAGTGATTGAGTTATATACTTGTGTACGTTCTTCTTTTTTATATTCTTTTCCATTATAGTTTATCACAGACATGAAATATAGTTCTCTGTGTTATACAGTAGGACCTTGTTGCTTATCCATCTTATATATATTAGTTTGCACCCACTAATCGCAAACTCCCAATCCTTCCCTCACCCACCTACCTTCCCCTTGGCAACCATGTCTGTAAGTCTGTTTTGTTTTGTAGATTTGTTCACTTGTGCTATATTTTAGAGTCCACATATAAGTGATATCATATGGTATTTGTCCTTTTCTTACTTACTTCAGTTAGTACAATCATCTCTGGCTGCATCCATGTTGTTGCAAATGGCATTATTTCATTCTTTTTAATAGCTGAGTAATATTCTATTGTATATATGTACTACATCTTCTTTATCCATTCATCTGTCAATGGACATTTAAGTTGTTTTCACATCCTGGTTATTATAAATAGTGTTGCAATGAACATTGGGGTGCATGTATCTTTTCAAGATCGTACGGCAACTCTATTTTTTGTTTTTTGAGAACCTTCCATACTGTTTTCCACAGCGGCTACACCAATTTACATTCCCACCAATTGCGTATGAGGGTCTCCTTTTCTGCACATACCTGCCAACACTTGTCATTTGTTGTCTTTTTGGTGCTGGCCATCTTGACATTCTGAAACTCCAATACTCTGGCCACCTGCTGTGAAGAACTGACTCATTTGAAAAGACCCTGATGCTGGGAAAGATTGAAGACGGGAGGAGAAGGAGATGACGGAGGATGAGATGGTTGGATGGCATCACTGACTCGATGGACACAAGTTTGAGTAAGCTCCAGGAATTGGTGATGGACAGGGAGGCCTGGCGTGCTGTAGTCCATGGGGTCACAAAGAGTCAGACACAACTGAGTGACTGAACTGACTGATTCTGATAGTGCTATTTTAACAGGATACTGGTCTCCACCTGCTACAGTCCATGGGGGGTCACAAAGAGTTGGACATGACTGAGCAACTAAGCACAAATAATTAGTTATGTTGAGGGTCCTCGAATAACTTCAAATATATTGATTTTTTTTTGGCTCACAGGATCTCAGATATCCAACCAAGAATTGAACCTGGGCCATGGCAAGTGAAAGCCCAGAATCTTAACTGCTAGGCCACCAGGAAACGACCTCAAATAACTATGTTTTCCATAAGATCTTATAGAAAAACTCAAACGAACTTTTTGGCCAGTACAATACAAATAGTTACCATATGATCCTCCTGGCTATACAAATGAAGAACACAAAAAGCCTAATTTGAAAAGATACATGTTCATAGCAGCATTTTTACAACAGCTAAGTAACCAATCTGTGTCCAACAACAGATGAATGGATAAGGAAGACGTGATACACACTTGCACACAAACACACGAATATCACTCAGTCATAAAAAAGAATGAAATTTTGCCATTTGCAACAACACAGATGAACCTGGAGAGTATTGTGGTTAGTGAAGCAAATCAGATAGAGAAAGACAATACTATATGTTTTCACTTATATGTGGAATCTAGAAAATAAACAAATAGCATAACAGAACAGAAACAGACTCACACATACAGAGAACAGAGCAGTGGTTACCAGTGGGCGGAGGGATGGGGAAGGGCATCAAGAGGTACAAACTAGTAGGTGTAGAATAAATAAGACACAAGAATGAAATGTTCAAGCTGGATTTAGAAAAGGCAGAAGAACAAGAGATCAAATAGCCAACATCTGCTGGATTATCAAAAAAGCCAGAAAGTTCCAGAAAAACATCTATTTCTGCTTTATTGATTATGCCAAAGCCTTTGACTGTGTGGATCACAATAAACTGTGGAAAATTCTGAAAGAGATGGGAATACCAGACCACCTAACCTGCCTCTTGAGAAACCTGTATGCAGGTCAGGAAGCAAGTTAGAACTGGACATGGAAAAACAGACTGGTTCTAAATAGGAAAAGGCTGTATGCTGTCACCTGCTTATTTAACTTATATGCAGAGTACATCATGAGAAACACTGGGCTGGAAGAAGCACAAGCTGGAATCAAGATTGCTGGGAGGAATATCAATAACCTCAGATATGCAAACGATACCACCCTTATGGCAGAAAGTGAAGAAAAACTAAAGAGCCTCTTGATGAAAGTGAAAGAGGAGAGTGAAAAAGTTGGCTCAAAGCTCAACATTCATTGGGTCATTTATTTTTTTGGAATTGAGCTGCAGGAGTTGCTTGTATATTTTTGAGACTAGTTGTTTGTCAGTTGCTTTATTTGCTATTATTTTCTCCCATTCTGAAGGCTGTCTTTTCACCTTGCTTATAGTTTCCTTTGTTGTGCAGAAGATTTTAAGTTTAATTAGGTCCCATTTGTTTATTTTTGCTTTTATTTCCAAAATTCTGGGAGGTGGGTCATAGAGGATCCTGCTGTGATGTATGTCGGGGAGTGTTTTGCCTATGTTCTCCTCTACGAGTTTTATAGTTTCTAGTCTTATGTTCAGATCTTTAATCCATTTTGAGTTTATTTTTGTGTATGGTGTTAGAAAGTGTTCTAGTTTCATTCTTTTACAAGTGGTTGACCAGTTTTCCCAGCACCACTTGTTAAAGAGATTGTCTTTAATCCATTGTATATTCTTGCCTCCTTTGTCAAAGATAAGGTGTCCATAGGTGCGTGGATTTATCTCTGGGCTTTCTATTTTGTTCCATTGATCTGGTGCACTGAGACAACTCAGAAGGATGGTACGGGGAGGGAGGAGGAAGGGGGGTTCAGGATGGGGAACATGTGTATACCTGTGGCAGATTCATGTTGATGTACGGCAAAACCAATACAATATTGTAAAGAAATTAATCTCCAATTAAAGTAAATAAATTTTTAAAAATTGAAGCAAAAAAAAGTTCAACATTCAGAAAACTAAAATCATGGCATCCGGTCCCACCACTTCATGGCAAATAGATGGGAAAACAGTGGAAACAGTGTCAGACTTTATTTTTCTGGGCTCCAAAATCACTGAAGATGGTGACTGCAGTCATGAAATTAAAAGACACTTACTCCTTGGAAGGAAAGTTATGACCAACCTAGACAGCATATTAAAAAGCAGAGACATTATTTTGTCAACAAAGGTCCGTCTAGTCAAGGCTATGGTTTTTCCAGTGGTCATGTATGGATGTGAGAGTTGGACTATTAAAAAAGCTGAGTGCCGAAGAATTGATGCTTTTGAACTGTGGTGTTGGAGAAGACTCCTTGGACTGCAAGGAGATCCAACCAGTCCGTCCTAAAGGAGATCAGTCCTGGGTGTTCATTAGTAGGACTGATGTTGAAGCTGAAACTCCAGCACTTTGGCTACCTGATGCGAAGAGCTGACTCATTTGAAAAGACCCTGATGCTGGGAAAGATCGAAGGCAGGAGGAGAAGAGGACAACAGAGGATGAGACGGTTGGATGCATCACCGACTCAATGGACATGGGTTTGGGTGGATTTCGCGAGATGGTGATGGACAGGGAGGCCTGGTGTGCTGCAGTTCATGGGGTTGCAAAGAGTCAGACACGACTGAGCGACTGAACTGAACTGAAGAATGTAATGTACAGCACAGAAAATAGAATGAATATTTCACAATCACTTTAAATAAAGTATTTACAAATACCAACACTATGTTATACACCTGAAACTAATGACTCTACTTATGTAAAGGCATAAGTTTAAAAAAGAAAGAAAAGGAAAGAAAGGAAAAAAAAAGAAAGATTTTAATGAATAGTCCAAATCACCTCTGTCATATCACTCTAATTTCACATCTGCTGTTTCCTCAACTGCTTTATGCAGGCACTGTTTTCTTGATGGTATTTCTCCACCCAAATGTTAGCCTATTAAGAGTAGCACCTTACAGGGGTGGTGAGCCCAGCACCTGGAACAGTGCTGAGACACAGTAGGCACTCAGGACACACTCGTTTAACATTAAGTTAATGATAGAAACTTCAGGAAGGGAAATTGGTTGCAAAATTTTGTAAGAGGAACCCAACACAATACCACGAAGGCCCCGAGAATAGTTACTTGAGAGAAATACTACAGATTCAGAAGGCTTTCTTGGTATTTCACAAGTATCTCAAGCTCAGTACAAGTAACAGCATATAGCATTATCCCCCTTATTCAATCACCTGCTTCTCCTTCATAACCCTTGCCCAAACAGCACCACCACCCATCCACTGTCTGATAACCCAAATGAAAAATATAATCCGAGAGACAAGACGGGCTTGTTTGCAACGCCTGAACTTGCTGGTGTTTAGGGTGAAACACCCCCATTAGTCTTATGAAGAAGTTAAGTTCTGGAAAAAAAGAAAAACCTGCCTATGACTCCGGTATATCACATAGACTGTATGTACCTTAAATTGCCATCCAGCGGGTGCTTGGGTCCAGTTCTCAAAAGAGGCAGCAGAGAAGAATCCAGATGTTAGAACAAGAGGTCTCCAGTTCCTACTGCAACCGACCCACCCCCATCTTTTCCCCCTGCCTGTGAAGGTGTGAGTCTTCAGTGGGGTGCCAGATGGTGTCTGAGTGAGTTTTAAAATGCAACACCTCGGCTATTATATCTCTGATAACATGAGACTGCGTAAACATAAAAACTTTCCATGTTAATGAAACCAACATTCTCTTTTGGTTCTACTTAACCACTGATGCATGAAGGAAATGGCAACCCACTCCAGTGTTCTTGCCTGGAGAATCCCAGGGACGGGGGAGCCTGGTGGGCTGCCGTCTATGGGGTCGCACAGAGTCGGACACGACTGAAGCGACTTAGCAGCAGCAGCAGCAGCAACCACTGATGCTGAAGCTGAAACTCCAATACTTTGGCCACCTCATGCGAAGAGTTGACTCATCAGAAAAGACTCTGACGCTGGCAGGGATTGGGGGCAGGAGGAGGAGGGAACGACAGAGGATGAGATGGCTAGAAGGCATCACCGACTCGATGGACATGAGTTTGAGTGAACTTCGGGAGTTGGTGATGGACAGGGAGGCCTGGCGTGCTGTGATTCATGGGGTCGCAAAGAGTCGGACACACCGAGCGACTGAACTGAACTGAACCACGCTTCTCCAGGAGAAGGCAATGGCAACCCACTCCAGTGTTCTTGCTTGGAGAATCCCAGGGACGGGGGAGCCTGGTGGGCTGCCGTCTATGGGGTCGCACAGAGTCAGACATGACTGAAGCGACTTAGCAGCAGCAACCACGCTTGTCTACATTGGTACCAGCACATCCATCAGAGGTGTCCGCTAGATGGCGCTCGTCCTCCACTGTACCCAGGCCGGGTCGGGAGTGCGTACGTTTCTTTGTAAAACTGAGAGGGGATTTCTAACTTTGGCTTTTCACAGGTAAGAAAAGTAGCTCCAAAGGAAACACGTCTTTCATAACGCCTTATCGCATCGTCTCAAAGCTTCGAGCAAAACTCAGGTCCCCGTATTTTCGAGCTTAGTGAAATTTCATCACCTGGCTGTCTCCCCTCAACACATGATTTAGTTTGTTGATTAGAATAATAATGGCGTGTTTCTTTCTTTCTTCATAACAAGGTTTAGGTTCAGATCCACAGGCCTTGGGCTTCCCTGGTGGCTCAGATGGTAAAGATCTGCCTGCAATGAAAGAGACCCGGGTTCAATCCCTGGATCGAGAAGATCCCCTGGAGAAGGAAATGGCAACCCACTCCCGGCTTCTTACCTGGGAAATCCCATGGACAGAGGAGCCTGGCGGGCTACAGTCCATGGGGTCACGAAGAGTTGGACAGAACTGAGAACATGACTGAGCACCTGAGCCAGCGATTAACACTTCACCTCACCACCGACCTCAGCATTATTTTCGAAAGTACCAAACAGAAAAAAAAGGGTTAGATGTGACTGCCTAAATTCTTTGATTTCTTTAAGTTTGAAGTTCCTTTCCTGATGACTGTAGCACAGAAATAAATAAGGAAAACGATGGGAAACCTTTAATGAGAATAAACATGAAGGTTTATGGGGAGGGGAGAGCTGTTAGAATAGAAAACACAACTGGGTTTGCATTACAAAGTCAGATCTGAATCTTGATGGTGAAGTCATTTAAACTCACTCCATGAGTCTCAGTTTCCTCATCTGTAAAACAGGGATAATAATGTTTTCCACCCTCAGGGAAATGTAGATAAAACTAAACAATAAGCTGCGATCCTGGCACATTGTTGGTGGGCGGCAATTGCTTAAATATGAAACTTCCTCGGCCCATAGTCTGATAATACACCTGGACCACGTGCGTGAAAAATCCTTGCGGGCCTTAATGAGGATGACTTAGGAACCCAGGAGCCAGGGTCTGCTGGCCGGCAAGTGGCCTGTCCCTTGATGCCCAGGGTGCCTCGGTCGCGTGGAGTAACCTCCAGAGGCTGCGGACGGGGAAAGGGGGTAATTCCCAGGTTCAGGCTGCCTGGATCTGGCTCCAACGAGGCAGTCCTGCGCGGAGCCCTCGCGGAGCCCTTTCCCCGCGCGTCAGCCCGCGCAACTTAGCATCTACCTCGAAGAGAACCGGGTACAAACCCTCGGGGTTAAAGGACTGGAAACCCTGGCCCAGAGACAGCAGGTGAATCCGGCCACGGCCACTGGCGTCTGAGAGACCCGCGTGGCCTCCCACTGCGAAGCAGCCTCCCGCGCTGGCCATCGCGCCTGCCGCGTCTCCCCGCATCCTGCCCGGGGCGCAGGTGGAAGGCGGCAGGGGCGCGGCGCACGGGGTACAGCGGGAACATCCCGGCGGACGCTGGCCCGGGGAAGCCCGGGGGCGTGAGCGGCAGCTCGCGACGCGTGCCCGTCCGAGAGCTGGGGTTTCTCCCCCATAGCCGACCCCGCGGCTCTCCCACCCTCACTGCGCACGGCGCCTGGGCCCGCGGAAGCCTCACCCTCCGACGGCGCTTCGGTGGCTCGGGGTTGGAGGGTACGGCACGCAGGCGGCGTGCAGGAACCAAACTGCAAAGGAGGAAGGGTGGTGGAGGATGAGGATGGAAAGGAGAGAGAGAAGACGGAGACAGAGCTGGGCGAGGGGCCCGGGAGGGCGCAGAGCGAGCCAAGCGCCTCTCCGAAGCCCGGCCGACTGCCGGGGGCTCCCGGGCTCCGCAGATTCCCAGTTCGGCCCGGGCCGGAGCTCGGAACTGATCAAACCTCGGGCGCGGTCGGGCAGCCGTGGATTCCCCGGAGCTCACGGTCAAGCGCTCAGCAAATAGCCCTCTCTGGGCTGCGAGCGGGGCCCCCGTGAGCCCGCACCGACGCACCCCGGTCCCCCAATCTCCAGCCCAGCGACAAGCGCTGACTTGCTGCGCCCTCGCCACACACATTCCTCCTCACTCGCCGGCCTTGATTCTGCAGGGCATGTACCCGGGAAACCTCTATGTATCCGTCCACCTCAGCTCACCGGCCCCCAAAACCTCCTTGTTCCCACCCAACCCCACCATCAGCTTGTATTTGTAGTTCCAGACCTGCGAGCTTCCTCTCCGCCAACACTCCCGGCCCTGTCTGCAGGCATTCCCTGGACCTAAAGGTTAACTGGCCGCCGCAGTGGCCCGAGATGACTCCATCTCTCGCTGTGCGCTTCCTGAAGACTCTTATACCACGGGCACACACCAAAAAACAAACAAACAAAACAAAACAAAAAACCAGAGAGCTCAAAGTCACCGAACTACATCTTTCTAAGCTTTGAAAAATCTCTACTCAAGCCTGTGGCACGGGGTATAGGCTACTTTGATTTGGGATTCTTTAAAAAAAACATTGGGTGGGGGGAACTAAGTGGTGGTTATATATTCAAGTAAGTCTTTGTATAGCTCCCAAACTCACTATAACACTCGGTCATTCAACCCCCCAGCATCTTTGCGTGTTTGTCTCCATCAAGTCACAAAGGGATGGTTGTCTGCGAGACACAGTTCACACCTGCTCGTTTCTCTCCTTCTGGGCGACTCTTGTCCATCTTCTCCTCAACTCGCCCCCAGAGAGGAACAACAAATTGTCTAAGGTGGTGGGAGGGGGGCGTAACTTAAAGGGTAAATCAAGGTCAGCCAGAGGAAGGAAAGAATGGTTTTCTTTTGAAACATCGTGTGCCTTCTCTTCTGTTCCCCTCCGGGCCTGAAGAGCGTCCTGTTCCTTACACTTGCCGCCAATGGACACCAAATTGAAACACCTTTCCCAGAAAACTGAAGTAGTCGTATAGAACTACTAAAGGGCAATGACCTCTCCAAGGGTAAGGTTTTCTTCCTCCTTCCCTCCCCAAACACCACAGGATCTGCACTGGAGTGTGTTTGGGATGCGAAAGAGCATCACATGGCTGAAATGCTGTAAAGTATAGATGCTGCGAAGCCCTCCACTGGCCCTGCAAACTACCAGTGTGTGGATTTCATCCTGTGGTGCAGAACAAGAACCACAAAAAAAGAAAGCTAACAAGGGCGAGTGCTATTTGTTTTACTAGTACCAAAAATACCAATCCCAGCAATTTCAATTAAATTAAAATCACTGAAATAAAATCATAGCTCTTTAAGCTTATTTAATGGTTCAAATTGTGTATTTGGTTTTAAACCTCCCGCAAAAATTTATAGCAGACAATGAAGTGTGTTCCTTGAGTAAAGTATTTATTTTAAAATTAATAATGAAAACAGTAACAAATGTTTTTACATACCCACAATATTTGTGTTTCTTAGCCTGGCTTCTACTACATAAAACAATTCACTACTCATTTTTAAAAAGAGCATTAAAGTCATCACTTCAGGATCTCTACTTTGAGATCCTGAACTTTGGTAATTCCCAGATATTCTTTTAAACAAAAAATGTTTTTCAACTCACAAGTAGCAGAATATTTCAAGAACGAACAGAAAACTTCAATGTTCTTCCTCGTGTAAAACTGTACAAACTACTAGTACATTCAGTATTGACCGCCCAGGGAAATGATCGCTTAATTTCCAGAAACTCCCAAAGATGCCCTCCAATTTCTTGTCTGACTTTAGCTCTATCTGACCCATCTTTTCTTTTTTCATGCCTCTCCAGAAACTGAATCAAATACAATCCGGTGAGGAAAGAAAACTATTTCTAGAGTGACTTTTGGTTCATTCATTATTTCAGAGAAAAGAATGAGCCGTAAGGAAGCCGCGAAGCTGGAAGGGGGAAAGAAGCAGCAATTTATTCTTCGAATCTATAAACCTCCCTAGAGAACAGAAACTAAGCGCATGATTTAAGGAACTGCATTAACCTGGGTTTCCCTCCCAGATCGGACTCAATTAAATACCGCGTTCCATAAAAGTGCCAGAATAGGTAAGAAGCCGTGGTCTAGGTGGCTGAGCGTCCCTGCGGCTAGAGTTTGATGCTTCGAGGACCAGACTTGGGAGAAAAGGGGTTAAGTCAGACCCTGACTTTCTCCGAGCAACGTGCCCAGTTTTGTCGGTTCAAGTCAACGTCGCCCAGGAGGAGCCAACCAATGGGCGGCCGGGAAAGCTCGGGACCGCCCCCCGAAGGGGCGTGGCCTTATGCTGTCACTCAGCAGTGAGGAATGACACCCGGGCGGGAGGGGGGGTGGACGGTGGAACGCTGGGGAAGGAAAGAGAGAAGAAACAGATAAAACCAGGACAGGGGGTAACAAGGTGCCCCGCGCCTCTCGGAATCCTGCGGCCGTCGCCGCCGCCGCCGCCGCCGCCGCCGGGGGTGGGCTCCGGAAGAGCCGGCCCAGCAGAGCTTGGAGACGACGATCCAAGGAGCGAAATCCTGCAGGCGGGGAAGGAAGAGACCAGAGGCGCAAAGAAAAAGTGACTCGGGCCGTGCGCCCCGGAGGCGCTGGAGAGGGGGACTGCAGTCGCGGAGAGGGGCCTCGCCGATCCTCCCCTCCCCACCCCAAGTCCTCCGAGGGCCAGACCCCGGCCCACCCCTAAGGGAGATTAATCCAGCCGAGCTGCGAAAAGGAGAACTTCTGGAGCTGGATTGGGGGGGAGGGGGGGTCTCCGGGTGGGGTGGGCCTCGGAAGTGGGGGTGAGGGTCGGCGCTGATCCGGGGCCCGTGGGGGGCGGAGGCTGCTAGGCAGCGCAGGAGTGGGCTGTAGGGGCCTCGCGCGCGCGCCGGGCTCACTCGCGCTGCAGCGGCCCCCGAGCGCTCCATCCAGCTCGGAGCTGCCCGCGCGTCCCAGCCGCCCGCCCGGCCGGCCGCTCCGGCCCGCGGCGCTGATGGCTGTGCGCGGCGCCAACACCTTGACGCCCTTCTCCATCCAGGCGATCCTCAACAAGAAAGAGGAGCGCGGCGGGCTGCCCGCGACCGAGGGGCGCTCGGTACCCGGGGGCACAGCGGTGGCAGTGGCTTCGGCGCCCGCTGTCTGTTGCTGGCGGCTCTTTGGGGAGACAGACGCGGGCGCGCTGGGGGGCGCCGAGGACTCTCTGCTGGCGTCGCCTGCGGGGACCAGAACGGCTGCGGGGCGGACCGCGGAGAGCCCGGGCGGCTGGGACTCGGACTCGGCGCTGAGCGAGGAGAACGAGGGCGGCCGGCGCTGCGCTGACCCGCCGGGGGCCAGCGGCGCCTGCCGTGCAGGGGCGACCCTGAGCCTCGGCCAGCCGGTCTGCGAGCTGCCCGCCGCCAAGGACCTGGAGGAGGAAGCCGCAGGCCGGAGCGACAGTGAGATGTCGGCCAGCGTCTCAGGTTCGGCCAAGGCTTCGCTGGGAAAGGGGGCCGGGCTGAGGGCCTGGGCAAGGAGGGCAACCGTGCAGAGCGAGGTGGGCGCGCTGTGAGCACCCCGCGCCCTGGGCCCCCGGCGTTGGCCAAGACACTTAGCTCTGCGCGCTGGCGAGGGCTGCTCTAACCCTTCGGCCACTGAGCCGTAGAGAGGGCGGATGGGGTGAAGTCTCAGAGGACGACCTCGGGCAGTGTGCTTTAAGAACCGAGTGGGAGGGAACCACCCTAGCTTTGAGTCCATCGCCAGTGCCTTAGGTTGAGTCTGTCTCCAAATCCCTAAAATCAAGGAAAGGGAAGAGGCAGCGGCCCAGAGACCTTGGGGAGCCAGTACCCTGGGCCTGGCCCAGAGAACAGTTATTGTTTATTCCTTTAAGTCCTGTTCGACTCGTTATGACCCCACGGACTGTAGCCCGCCAGGCTCCTCTGTCCATGGGATCCTCCAGGCAAGAATACTGGAGTGGGTTGCCATTTCCTTCTCCAAGGCCCAGAGATCAGAGATGCTCCCAGCCTGAGGTCCCAGAGCCTGGATGGGCAGCTCAAAGATAGGTAGCAAGGTATAACATTCAAGTGGGCCAGAAGGCAACCAAGCCAGAGCTTTGGGAAGAGGGTTTATGTAGCTTTCTCAGACCCCAGGCGAGAGAGAGCTGTGCTGGGCTGAAGACCCAAGAGCTGGAGTAACCCCGAAGCCAGCAGGAGGCAGCCGGGCTCGATTTAGGTCATCCCAGACCGAGAGGGGAGAGGGCCCTCCTCAGCCACGAGCTGGCACGCCCTTTGGTCAGAAAGACCTCCGCGCCGTCCCTTTCGGTTGGACGGTGTAGGCCTCAGCGTTGGCTCCAATCGAACAGTATCTGCTGCAGGCCAGAGTGCTGGACCTCTGCTAGGGTGCAGCCGGGGGGAACAAGGAAGGGACCCAGGAGCAGGCATCGGATTAAAGTCTAAGGATTTGAAGCAGGGACACCCCTCAATCCCCAGCCTTCCTTTTATCCCCTTTCGAAGGGCGAGGGAGAAACCTACCCACGGCCTGGGCAGTAGCCTGTTGCCACAGCCCGCGTGTGTGCTGTTGAAATGCGTGTGCGCGCGCGAGGTGGCGGGTGAACCCAGGGAGAGAGTCCCGGGGTTCTAGGGCTGAGAGCGGATAAGGCTTTGGGGGACGCTCAGGCCCAATGTCCCCATTTGCTGAGAAGCGCCCGGAGGAGCTCAGAGAAGGCAGGGAGCTGGATGTTGGCCGCACAGCGTTGATACAGCGGCTGAGTTCCTTGCCGGCTCACAAGACTAGAAAGAGGCGGGAAGAGACTGGGGCAGAGTTGTAAGACTCGCCTCCCGGACCGCGGCTTCCAGGCCCACCCCACCACTCCGGCGGGATCAAAGTGTATATCCGCCTCCCAACCCAACCCCCAACCCCCACGCCAGCGGTTGAGGCCAGACCTCACTCCTCGGCGGCGCTGACACTCTCTTGTTTCTGTTCCCACCGGGTCCGCAGGCGACCGCAGCCCGAGGGCCGAGGACGACGGGGTTGGCCCCGGAGGCGCACGCGTGCCCACGCTGTGCGGCGGCGGCGGCGGCAGGCCGGCGGGCGGCGCGGAGGAGGAGGAAGGGCCCGCCGCGCCCAAGCCCCGCAAGAAGCGTTCGCGCGCCGCCTTCTCGCACGCGCAGGTCTTCGAGCTGGAGCGCCGCTTCAACCACCAGCGCTACCTGTCCGGGCCGGAGCGCGCAGACCTGGCCGCATCGCTGAAGCTCACTGAGACGCAGGTGAAGATCTGGTTCCAGAACCGTCGCTACAAGACCAAGCGCCGCCAGATGGCTGCCGACCTGCTGGCCTCGGCGCCCGCCGCCAAGAAGGTGGCGGTGAAGGTGCTGGTCCGCGACGATCAGAGACAGTACCTGCCCGGAGAGGTGCTGCGGCCGCCCTCGCTGTTGCCCCTGCAGCCTTCCTACTATTACCCTTATTACTGCCTCCCCGGCTGGGCGCTCTCCACGTGCGCGGCCGCCGCGGGCACCCAGTGAGCCGGCCTGCGGTGAGGCCGCGAAGGATCCCAGTGCCCCAGCTCCGGACGGGCGCCGATGGCCCTGCAGGGTTGTGCCCGGTACAGGGGCGTCCCGCCGAGGGGGCGGCAGGTGGAGGATGAAATCCAGCCCGGCTCCTCTCTTTAGGACCTGAGCCCTGGCCGCGGGGACTGGGTCTACCCAGAGGGGGTCGCCTTTTTTTCTAGTTGGAACAGAGGCATCCTATGGCCTAGGGACCCAGCGTCCCCTCGTCCCCACCTGCTGGGAAGCCCTCGGACACTATTTATTACCACCGCACTATTGGATTTGGGTTGTGTCTGCGTGGGGATGGCGTTTCCCAGAGCGGAGAGAGCTCCTGGAGAACACGGAAGCCTGAATCCCAGCATGTCAGGCCTGCGGGAGCTTCGTGCGCTAGGCCACACTAGTTCATGGTATCCATGCTACCGATCTATGTATATCTACATATCTATTATTTTTGGAAATCGCATTTGTTACAAAGGGGTACAGAACACGGGCAGTCCCCAAGGAGCCCCAGGCTAGGGGTTCATTGAACCGTGAAGTGCTTGGTTTGCGGGCCCTCTGCCCCATCCCTCCCCGCTGTCGCAGCTCGGGTGGGGGCGCCTGATTGGGTGCTGAATGTATGGAAGGGAGCCTCTGGGCACTGGGCAGGGCACCAGCCTGGTGTCTTCGCTCTCGGAGTCCCGGGGCTGCGACCAACCCCGGCAGCTCCTGGAAGCCCCTGAACCAGGAGAAAGAGCAAACCAGGAGTCCTTCAAAGAACTTTCCTTTCTTTTTCTTTCTCTCTCTTTTTTAAGGAGGTTAAAACTTGTAGCACTTTGCAGTTGTTTGTATTCAAATGACGGTTATTTTTGTATTCAATGTGAATATCCTCTCCACCCTCTGTGACTCCTGCCTCCGGACCCGGGTTCTCCCATCCCTGTCCCTAAGACAGGTGACCCTGTCAACCTCGCCGCTTGTCGCCTCCTTAAGGGCATTGTGCACTCAACTAGAGTATTAACTTTAAAAAGATTTGTGAAATTTGGAAACTCTATTCGTTGTATTTTTTTCCCCTTTTAATTTATAAACGTTTAGTTTAACATGCCCTCCTGGACGCCGTGTGTTCTCTGAGCCTCTCTTGGTCCAGCTTTGGGGGAACCGGTAACGTGGGCTGTCTCCCATTCGGTTCTCTCCAGGAGTCCTCTCCCCCACCACGGAAGACACCTGGCTCCTCACCTCCAGGAAGGGTTTAAACCCACACGGCTCAGGGAATCGCTATTTCTGGGACTTTGCAGGAGTCACAGAGGAATCCCAGTGAATCCGGAGCAAATGCCTGATTCCCCCCCCCACCCCCATGGGCACTAGTGTGTCAGAGCCTAGGAAGCGTCCAGAGTTGAATGAAAGCCGCTCAGTCCTGTCCAACTCTTGGCGACCCCAGGGACTGTAGCCCGCCAGGCTCTTCTGTCCATGGAAGTCTCCAGGAAAGAATACTGGAGTGGGCTGCCATTCCCTTCTCCAGAGCTGAACCCGCTGCCAAATTCCATGCCCACCCCAATCCAACCTGTTCACTTGTCCACCTGCCGGTACCCTCTCCGCTTTCAATTTTCTGAGAGTTTGCTCCAAGTGATCCTATTATTTCATTTCCAGACTAGGCTAGCAAAAACTCTCGCTGGAATTCTGAACTGATTAGGGGCGAAGGAAGAGCTAAAAAGATGTCTCCTGCACTTTGACCCCTGCCGGGTGCAAATGACTTTGCACCTTGCTCCAAAGCGTTCCCACTTACTCCTCCAAGGACACGTCATCATTTGATGTGCAAAGAAGCCCACCAAGGGAGCAGAGGATGGGCAGGGCAACGCTTATTTTATTGCCCCATTTTAGAGATGAACTGCGCCCAGCCAGCGTTCCCCAGAATAACTCACCAGATGCCAAGGACTCACCGGTGCCAACCGCTCACCACTACGCGCCCCTCACGCCGGGGCGAGCCAGGAAGAGTTAATGCCACATCGCAGGCGCCCAGGCCTTCAGTCCGCGGCCCAGCTGGGAAAACGCTGAAACGCAGGCCAGGCTAGCTTTCAATTTCACCCGGAGCGGGTAGGCCAGCACACTCTCCTCCCCTGTCCGCGGTCTTTCCCAGCCTCTGACCCTCCGACCGAGGCACCCACATGCCTCGGCTTCTGCCACCCCTCCTCGGGCGGTGCCAGCGATTCGAAGGAAGGTTTTACAAAAAACAATTCCTGCCTCTGCAAACAGGGAGACGCCAAGGAAAAAGCAAACGGCCTCAGCATATGCACGCCCTGGCCCCCAAGTCCGGCTCCCTTCCAAAGGGTTCCTGCGGTCATTTGGTTTCTTTTCGATACCTTTTAAAATTCCATTTTAATCGCGTCATTAATCCTGAATGCCTTTTCCTTACATAAAAGTAGAACATTTCCGATAATGCTAGAACCTCCTCTCTGCTCTCCAGAGATCTTGGGAGAGGAGGGGAGGTTTTTTCCCCCTCCTTCTGAAAACCTCAGTAGTTTGTGGCCACGTCCTGAGACTGTAGTTTGTTCTGCATCCTGGCGAACTTGGAGTCCAGAGGACTGGGGAGTTTTTTAGGCAGGCGGGGTCGCCCCCTTCCCTTCCTCGAGCCTCTTGGGGCTCCTGGCCTGGGCCGGTTCTACTGGGCTGGCTCGAGTTGCCTGGGAACCTGACTCAAACAAATTCAGTTTGACCCGAATTGTTGCAGTTTCACTCAGCTGCCCCGCTGCTGGCGTTGGCGCGAGGCCGTAAGATCTGATTCCAGGAGCCGGAGGCAGCCTCCGGGTCCAGCCCGCCCTCCGACAATTTCCCACCACATTTCACGACCCAAGATGGATGTCTTTACCTGGGCCCCAGGCCGCAGACGTGGCTTTTCTGTTGGAGATTTTCGGAATTACTTTATTTCCTTTTCCTTCTCGACTCCCACCCCGGCCCTTTCTTTAAAGGCGAGAAAGTCAGTCTTGCTTTCTGTCTGCCCTACTTCCTGTCCAAGCGGATCTTCCCTCATCCACTCCCTGTGACCCTGGGCCCTACCGAACCCTCTGGGCCTCGCCAGGGCCTGGTCATCAAGAGTAGCTGTCACTGGAGTCCGGGAGCCTTTTGACTTCACCTTTCTCAGTCCTTTTCAGCCATTAGTGAATTTCAGAGCTGGCGAAAAGATCACTGGGTTCGACCCACACACTTAGATGGGAGCTGTGGCTGGGTAAGTAGGCAGAACATGCTGTGACCTGTGCTGAAATCAGTCCCAGGGGATCAGGCTGAGTCGACAAATCTTGCTCGGGGCTGCAGATTTGGGATGGTAGGCTACCAGATGTCAGTGGTGAGTGTGTGCATGTGTGTTTAACCTGAACTCCGGGGCCTGTTGACGACTATTGCCGTCCCAAGCAACATCTCACTCAGACGACTGATTGATTTGCGGGGTTCCCAGACCCCCAAGAGTATCTCCAAACAGTAGAGAAAGTTTGGGGATGGATTGCCTTTCAGAAAGTAAAGGGTTCCCAGGCCTCAGTGAACCCCACTTCTCCACTTTAGCAAAGGGTGGGGAATCTGACTTCACTGGAGAAGATCAGGAGAGTTCAAACACGATGACCGAATGTCTCAGAGAGTCATGGTAGTCGTGCCTGAACCCCAAGAGGCTGGGCCGGAGGAGGAGTGGCGTTTGGGGGAGCAGGAAACTGGCTGAGCGTGATAAAGTCACCCTAGCCTCCCACCGGGGCAGGACCTCGTCCCAGGCCTGCAGACGTCCACGGGGCGAGGACTCCAATGGCCTCCACTCGCCTTTCATCACCAGAAGAAAGCTGGAATCTGGCCTTCCACGTAGTTCACCTTGCCTTATAGAAAGGCTCCTGCCTTGGGGAAAGCTGGGAGAATCACACATTCCTGGCAACCAGTGAAGTGGCAGAGAAACCCTTGGACTCAGAGGATGAGGAGGGGAGGGAGACACCTGAGCTGGGGCTCAGGCCTCTGCAGGCACTGCAGGGCTTCTGGCTTGCTGGCCACCAGCTCCCCGCTGCTAACAGGCTTCATTAGGAACCACACCGAGCTCCCTGGACACAGCAAATGCTTAAAAGCGCTGAGGGCAGGCATGGCAGATTCAGGCGCCCGTGGGTGATGCAAGGCTGCTGAAGAAGTCAGGCCACACCCAGAGCCACTAAAGAAGCAAGAGTAGCGCCTGGGAGGAGCGGCCAAACAGTCATACCACCAGCAGCAACAATCATAGTAATAATTCCTCTAATTCTAGTCCTTTTGTCCAGGGCATCATTATTGAGTAAGTGCTTCCTGCATCCTGTCCTCCACTAGTAGTTCCCCGAGGCCGCCTTTTAGCTGGGTGGACATCACCTCCCCATTTTGCAGATGAGGAAACTGAGGCTCAAAGAGGGGAAAGTGCCCCTCCCAAAGTCACAGATGGTCAAGAGGCCAAATCAGCGTCATTCAAAGCTCAGAAGCGTATTTTAGAATTCAAGGCAGCAGGGTGAATTGTCCTTCAGCAGTCAGAGCCAGCATCCCCCAGGTTTGGCCTCGGGTGTGGTTGGCTCACAAGAGGGTGGGTGTGCTTTGAAATCCATTAAGCACCGTGCAGCTGGTGTGGACCTGCTATTATTGTTGCCATTATTATATTTTTATGAACTTCTGGGCAATGCTGAGTTGGCTGATCTGCAACAATCTTACTTGAACTCCTGCACCCTCCACAGGGTTCCAAGTGCTCTGCGGTGCTCAGGGAAGGGGCCCACAGAGGGGTAGAGACCCTGGACCTCCTCCAGTTTTGGAGTCTCCTGATAAATGTTTTTGCAACGAAGAAACGCCAAAACAGGATTGCAAAAAAGAAAAGTGTTATATTGTAAATGGTTACATCATGTAATAAATTAGAGGTTTTCCCCCTGTAGTCACACATATAAGTTATTTAACACAAATTGGGTTGTTCAAATTATTAGAGTATTCATTTATTTTTTTTAAAATTACAATCCGGGTAGTCTGGTGTGGGGTCCAGGTTAAGGAGAACGATGAACTTTTTCAAACCTGTTAGATGTATCTGAAGTTGTGCCTCCTAGGAAGGAAGGAAGCATCAAAAAGCGCATTTTTAGGGCAATTCGTAAGAACTGGGCAGCTGATTCCGCGGCCCCGCACCCCTCCCGAAGCGGCAGCTCCCGCTGCAGTTTTCTGGCTTGGAGTAGGGCAGAAAGACCAGAGCGTGGCTTCGGACCGGCCCGGAGCTGACCCGGCACCTCGGCACTGGCGAACAGCACCTCTCTGTTCCTGCTGGAATGTCAAGTTCAAAGGGACCATTCGGTAGCTGCGGGACCAGGGGCGTCGCCCCGGGGCCTCTGGAGAGGTAAGCTCGGTGCTGGGCTCCACGTTCTCTCCAAGTCTGAGTGGGTGAGCGTGACACACTCCCCCGCGCGAGGCCCGCGATCTGCCCCACGCGCCCCACTACAGGGGCCGGGGTTCTCTCGTTCCGCGCCCCGCCCGCAGTCCCGGGTGCGGCCCGCAGCCCGGCCGTTAATTCGCCCTCGGAGCCAAGAGCTCGTGGTCTCTGCACAGGCCTCACGTCTCCAGCGAGCGCCTGCAGCCTTCCCTGCTGTTTCTGCAATTGCAGCTTTAGTTTCTGGCGTGAGGATCCAGCTTAGGGGCTGCTCCAGGCCTCGGGGCTTGTCAGTGAGTCCAGGCAGGGTGCCTCCAGCAGCCACATTTTCAGGCCTCGGGCTGAGCAGCGCTCCCTAGGACTTGGATCCACACCCCGGCACCTAGGGCAACCCGGGTTCTGGAGGTGTGGGATGACAAGGTGAGGGCTTCTCTCTCCAGCCTCGCACTCGAGGGTAGAAGTGCTCAGTGGCCTCATAGATGCCTAAAGTGATTGTCCTTCCGACCTGGAGTCCACAGGTGAGAAGCGGCTCTGGCCACTCCCTTGAGTCTTAGGAAATTCATCTCTTCTCTGAATTTCTATTTCAAAAATTAAATAGAGAAAAGAAAGTTGTGAGATGCTCCTTCAGGCTTCTGGATAGCCTTTAGGGTCTACACTCACTCTCAGCTAGAAGTAGAAGAAAGGACAAAGCCTTTCTATATTTTACTGTAAATAACTGCCACCCCCTTTGGGAGCAGGGTTTCTTCCCCTCCGGGAGGGAGTTTGAAGAATCTGGGCCTCCCCAAGGTCATTATCTTGGGGCCTCCTTTATCTGCTGTCCTGGCCTGGGTGGTCAGCTGTTTTGAAAAGTCCAGCCTTTTCTGCTGCGAGGACTTCTCCCCACCCACCAAGCTTGGGAGAGAGGAGGTCTGAGGCCATTCCACGTCTGTGGCTGCGCTGAGCTCCAGCGAGTCCCATATCCTTGGGTAGAAAACGCAACGTGTTAAGAAAAAAAAAATTAATGGCACAAGTGTTTTCTCTGCCGTGGTCCACCAGAAAGCAAGGGTGGGCGGCACGCTGTAAAACAAGAGCCAGTAAAGCCGCTTATTTTAATAAGCTTATTAACATTTTTGAATGGTTTCCCTTGTGTGCTCCGAGGCTTCTCTCGGCGGCGTGGTGGAGCTGGGCGGTCGGGATTTTTACGCACAGACAAGCATAGCAGTACGCACCGGTGCTGCCGCTCTGGCTACCTGGGGTCTGATTGGGTGGCGAGTGGGGCGGGGGGCGCTGACCGGATGGCCCCCACAGTGCCAACTCTGGCCTTGGGCGTCCCCCACTGGTCCACGCCTTGCTGCGCGCCCTTAGCAAGACCGCGCCTATCGGAGGGTATAGGGGTTGCCTAGGGTCAGAGGGCGCAAGGGGGCTCAAGTGACCCTAGGTCTGACCCTGAATTGTGCCCATAGCTTCGAAGGACCGGCAGATCTGAGGGCTGGTCCTGCTTTCTCACGTTTCTGCTCTGTTTTTGCAAAGGGTACTGATGGGATTGGCCTCCCTCCCTGCTCGGGTGTCGCTGGTATTCCCGCTGGCGGGGGCCGGCGCATCCTGGACTCGTGTTCGGGTGTCACCAGGGTGACTGACTTCCGGGAATCCCTCCTCCTTAAGGAGGCCCAGGACGCTGTCCCTCCTCTCTGCGGGAGAAGCTGAGCGACGTGTCTTTGGCCCCTGCGGACCGTGGGAAACGAAACTATAGACGCAGAGACAGGTGGTGAGAAAGAGTGGAGAAGAGATGCGCGGACACAGGGCAGGTGAGCGATAAGGTGGGCTCACGGAAGACCTCCCCCGGCGGTGAAGCACTCTCCTTCCAGCTCTCAAGCGATCTCAGGCCTTTCCCTAGCAACGCTCCCCGCCACGTTTAGATTAAAAAAACTCCCAAATCTGTCCCCATGCCCCGGGCCGTATCGCTAGCCGAGAGGATAAGTGATATTGGGCCCTTGGTGTCGTGACCCCAAGGAAGAAAGGCCCGCAGTGGCACTAAGCCCCCAGAGCGGAGTCTTTCGCTCTTTGTCGTTCAGGACGTACGAACTGGCAGGACCGATGAGTGAGGACGAGATCCTGGGTTTAGTCCTTGCCTGTCCCGCCCACAGCCTACTCTCACCTCGGACTTTGCGTGGTCACAGGAGCACGCGCGCGCAGATCAGTAGGGTCAGCGGAGCTTTCCCGAGCTTCGGCAAATTCTTTTCTCCCGGCTGGTCTGGCGCAGGCCCTGGGGAAGGGCTGAGTGTGAGATCCGGGCGTGCCTCGGGGGTCAGCTTATTTCGCCTCAGGCTCAAGGTTCTTCCCGGCGCTTGGGCAGCCCTCGTGGCCGACAGCAAACTCCACGAAGCGCATCAACCTCGGATTTGATCCTCTTTAAAAGCCCATCAAGTGCACATACAATCTGACCAGTTAAGGGCTGAGCTAACCATGGCCCTGAATAAACGTTCCCTGTCTCTGATTTATATGGGAGGCCTGCTGGTGGTCCAATTTTGGAATTGGACAGACGCTGTGAATGGAGAGGGCCCGCTGGCCAGCAGGGCGCTGAGACCCGGGAAGGGCGTGTGCCAACATCCTGGGGCTGCGGTGTGGCAGGTGGCAGGACTGAACTCTCAGCGACTCTGGGCAGAGAGGCTTCTCCAGACTCAGAGGGGTGACCAGCCTCCCGCACGGCTGGCAGTCTCCTAGTTGGGATCGCCCCTTCCAGCAACCACCCTAGGTCTTTGGACTCCCAACTAAGGGCCTGGCACACTGTAAGCACGCCAACGTTTTTAGATTCCTGCTGTCTTGCACCTCATGTTTCCAGAACGGATTCTCTGGGCCACTTCTGTTGAGTCTCAAGACTGTTCTGGTTGCATGAGAAGGCGCGGGAGTGGGAGAAGGTGGTGAGTTCAGAAGCGCTCAGCTAGAAAGGCCGAATCCAGATATTCCAGCCTGGGAACAAACTTTGGGAGATAGTGAAGGACAGGGAAGCCTGGCCTGCTGCAGTCCATGGGGTTGCAAAAAGTCGGACATGACTTAGCAACTGAACAAAAAGAAGGGAAGACAGTGAGCGCTTCTGCTTGAAAAATCCTGTAGGAACAGAATGTGGATTTGGAACCCCACCCTTCATGAAGATCCAGCTTAAGCTTCAGGGCTGAAAATATGAATCATCACCCCCGTATCCCACCCTTGGCAGCCGTAGAATAATTTAAGAACCCTGTACTTCCGAGGCAGTAGGTGCTAGGAAAAGTTCAGTAAGTTTTGCAAAGTTAAGAAAAGGACATTTAACATAAAAAAAAAAATATGGTGATGGTAAGGGACAGTCAGGGAATGTTGAAAGATTGTAAAAATCACCAAAGGAGCGAGAATGGTCAACCCCGACTGGAAATCTCTGAGACAAGAGGTTCCCTGCATCCTTTAACACTGCAACTATAGTTTTTAAATAAATTCAACACGGAGACTTTTAGGGTTCAGAAAAGCAATCTGCTTTCCAGAGGATTCTTTCTGCACAAGAACTTACCTGCAGAAGCGTTTCTTTAGAAACAATTCTTTTCTAAGATGTGCAGTTTATTTGATTAGTGGCAATTGTTTTCCACACCATGCTGATACCCCGTGTTTGTGGGAGGCCAGTGTTGTGCCTTCCGGTGGGTCAGTCCAGAGAATGCACCCCCAGAACAGGTAGGGGAGATGGCGGCAAGATACACAAGAAGGCCAGCTGGGGTCCTACCTTCCCAAGTGCTCAGCCGGGGAAGGACCTCAAAAGAAAGCTCCAGGGGAGCCTAAACACAGAGTTTTGAGGTGGGGGTGGTGAGGAGGAAAATCTTGGTTGTGGAAAGGCTGTCTGACCTTCTCGTTCCCCTCTGTTTTGTCCTTCTTTCATTTGTTCAGATACTCAGCTTTATTTGTTAGGCGCCTGCTCTGCGCTGGCATAACAGAGCAAAAGGGCCCCGCCCCGGTGGAGTTGGCCATCTAGTGGGAGACAAGGGATGGGGGTGCCAGGAGGACCGTACAGCGGGCTGTGGGTTCGTGCCGGCGAGTGCCCGGTGTTATTTGGGAGGCTAGTCCAGGGAGGTCACTGGCGTGCCAAGTGTTCGGAAGCGCGCGCTCGGCGCGGCCCGACCTAGGACTGGGTCGCTGCCTCTGTGACTCCATCAGAGGGTCTCTATTCTAGACCAAGTCTCCGGCTCTTCTTTTCAGTCCTTCTCTGAGCTTTTCTGCGGGTGCGGCGACCAGGCCGAGAGCTCTGAGCGCTCTTTTAAACACACGCTCCTTCTCGGGAGGCCTGCGGGAGGGTCTGGGAGGCGCAGCCGAGGACGCCTTCGGGTCCCAATCACCCGCACTCGGAGAGGCTGGAGACGCCAAGAAGTTTCTGGAGGAGCAGGGGCAGGGGTGGGGGGTGGCGTGCCACTTCTCCTTCCTCGACGGGAGCCCTCCAAGCCTGCATGGGCATTCACCAGCCCGGTAACCCGCGCTTTATTTAGCGTCTGATTAGTTCGCGCTTAATCGTTGTCCTTAAATGCTTTCCGTGAATTATTTCATTCACCCCTCCCCGCAGCTCGATGGCTGCTCCGCCGACGCTGGAGATCGACCCCTACGCTGCGGCGCTCGCTGGCGGAGCTGGGGTTCGAACTACATTGTCTGGCTCCAAAACCACTCAGCTCCGGTCACATTTCCGTCACCTTCCCCACCGCAGAGTCGCGGTGATGAGGATCCCACTTACAGAGGAGGAAAATGAGGCCGGGGGAGGGTAAGCGGTGTCCGGCGCCGGGCTGGATGGTTGATGCTGCTTAGCTCATTTAACTTTCCGAGAGGCGGGATTCGTGTACCCGGCAGCAGAGGAGAAAAGAACTCGATACGGGGTGGTTAGCTGGCCTTGGCTGTGCGGGTCGAAATAGCAACCTGGTGTTAAGGCCTTGGCGGCCCGGCCAGCCTTGGCTGTAGCGTTTGCTTTTTCCTCGCTTCATGCATGACCTTTGGACGAGTGTCCTAACCTCTGGCTCTCATTTTCCCCATCGGAACGATGGGACATGGGTTTGCTGGAAGAAAAAGAACATAACGTAGTCAAAGCCCTTGGAGTTGGTGCTGGCCCAAAGCAAGTTCTCAGTGGTGATGAGGATGGAGGCTGAAGAGGAACCAGCCTTCCTAGCCTCTCCCTGGTCTTTCCCCCTTTCCTTTCCATCCACAGAAAGGGAATAATTTTCCCCAAACTCCTTATTAAGGAAGCACTGCACATAGGTGCTTGCGCTCAGTCCTGTCTGACCTCTTTGTGACCACATGAACTGTAGCCCACCAGGCTCCTCTGTCTATGAGCTCTTTCCAGGCAAGAATACTGGAGTGGGTTGCCGTTTCCTCCTCCAGGGGATCCTCCGAGGGATCGAACATGCATCTTCTGCATTGACAGGCGGATTCTTTACCGCGAAGCCACCTGGGAAGTCCCTAAAGGAAGCATCAGGGGATAGTAAATTGCCTTTTTGACTCCAGAGGGGTCTGAGACACAGCCTGTAGAGGATGAAGCCTTCTTAATCCAGGCTCCATTTACTTTGTTCTTCTCCTTGGTGACAGTGTGGTTCCCAACACATCATAGATCCTTGTGGGCTGATGGCTGGCCCAGGCCCCATAAGCAGGGTGGAAGACTCCACACCCCTTTTCCTAGATATTGTGAAGGGGGAGAGGTGGTAAGATGTACAGAAAGCACAGCAGTTGCTGTGAATTCAGCCCTCCCTCTCTTGCTTTCTCAGCGCCTGATTGGCAAGAGCTTCTCAGTAGCAGTCACTCAACCCTGATCCCCAGCCCCTCTGAACACACAACTGCAGCCCCCATGAGCAGGGTCCCAGGCAACAGAGACAGCAAGAGAAAAGGGGTCACATAGGTCCAAAGGGCCTCTGCTGTTCAGCTCTGGCCGTATTTGATCTCGTTTCATCCTCAGGAGAATCCCATGAAGTGGGTGGGATTATCTGTCCTTAACAGATGAGGGAGTAAAGTTCAGGAGGGTCAAGTGACTAGGGCAGGGTCACACAGCTTGTAGGGAACTCACCCAGGGGACCTAGGACTTCAAAGATTCCAGCTACTGCCTGGGACATCCACATGCCCCGATCCCACTCCTAGGGTGGGGTCTTGGTGGTGGGCAGAGGAGGCGGAGTCCCACAGGGAATGAAGAAAGGGGTATTAATTCTCTGGGCAGTTTCCTATTAAGAAAACACATCTCTCTGGCCAGCTTCTTCCCAGGGGCTGCAGCTCAGCCTCCCGAAGGCGAGGCCTGTATATTTGTAGTTCGATTCCGCCCGTCAAGGCTAATTTCTCCCTACAACTTAATGGACTTGGCTTGACATGCGTAATGATTCCTAATCATGAACATTATTTTCGCTAGCCGGGAGACATGTTCCAGTTGTTGTGACAGATCGCATTTCAGCCATAATGACGGAAAATTACCATTTCTAATTCTCCGGTTTTTGACACCTAAATCCACAGACCATATGTGGCAACAGGAACTCTGGGCCCCTCAGTCCTCCCTTCCCGCTCCAGCCGAGATCTGCAGTTGGTGCTTCCACCCCGCCCCCTCAGCCGCACCCAAAGTTGGGGGAGCAGGAGTGGTCCTAGGGATTGATGGATGGGTCTCTGCTGGCAACTTGGCCTTCCGGTCACTCCTGCCAACATGAGACGCTCAGTCGCCAACGACAAAAGCCGGAACTTGGAAGGGACCTGGGAGACTGATGCGTTTTCAGCGACCCATTTTACAGATGGGAACACAGAGGGGGCAGAAAGGGGAGGGCAGGATTGTCTTAAGATCTCACGACGGATCGTGGGAGGCTCAGCTTTTCTCAGAACCATTCCTGGAGTTTACCAGTCGTGGAAAGGGAGACGTGGCTGGTCCCTTTACTTGCAAGCCTCAAAACCATGGGTGAGGCAAAACTTGTGAGGTGAAATTGATGAGGGCTGGGGCAGAGGAAATAGTTGAGGCACAGAGAGGTTAAATAAGTTGCTCAAGATCACAGCGCTGGTGGAGGTGGAATTGGACCCAGTGCCCCTGCTCTGAACTTCTTAGCAAGGTGCCACAGTTCACCTTGACCAGTCACCCACCATAGGTGTGAGGAAATTGAGGCCAGCAGGCAAAGAGCTGAAGCCAAGACTCCCACGTCCTCACGCAGGTCTTGCATACTTTTGAGGCTGGGAGCCCTGGCAGGGATCCTCCGTCCCGCTTCAGGAGTCACTTCCTCTTCGCCTTCCACAATCCCCACTCCAAGTGCCTCCAAGGTCTGAGGCTAGAGAAGGGAACAGGTAGAACCCCCTCAGGGCTTCACAGTGACAACTGTTGGTCATGCACACCTAAGGGGCCTAATAGCTCCCCATGAGCTTTGTTCTAGAGAAGTACGATCGTCCACAGGGCACAAGGAGTGTCTGCTCAGAATTTACTAATCCTGCCTTGGGAATTCGTCACAGAACCTCAGATTCACCATCCTCTGTAAGAAGAGGGTGAAAATGCCCACCTCCGAAATGGCTGAGGGGTCAGGGGAGGCCCCCTGTCTAGGCGAGGGGGACCCTTGCAGGGACCCTGTCCCACTGGGTCCGAGAAGCCCCGGTGCCAACTCCCACTGTGGCGGGCGGGGGGGGGGCGCAGCCGGTGCCAAGGGGCGCACCCTGATCAGTCAAGGAGGCCTCGAGCTTCCCTGAGGGCTTTCTGTCTGTGAACCCCTGAGGGTTTTCTGTCGTCCATATGGGGCCCTGAGCCGAGCGTGTCGAGAGCACAGTCTCCTGGGCCCCCTCCCCGCGAAGTCCGCTCTTCGAGCAACCACGTGGGTTTGCACATCCAAGCATGCAGCTCCTTGTGCAGAAGCAGCGACGACCCAGAAGGGTCAACCAGGCCAGGGCACTCACCCCGGGAACTGAGAACTGGAGAATAGCAATCACTCGCCAAGGTCTGAACTCTGGGTATGGGTCTCTACCATCCAGTAGACAGACAGCTGGCCCTGGCGCATACAGCTCAGCAGGGCGCATCTCGCTGGCATCTGCCCCGCCCCCCCGTTCCCCTTCGACCCACTCCGCCCCCGCAGATCAAACCCCTCAGGGCCCCTTTTCCCGCATCCAAGGTCTGTTGGGACCACGCTCTGTCCTTACCAAAGCGTCAATTGATGTCTCCATCTCAGCGTCTTTGGAGATGCCCAGGGAAGCCGTGGGGTGTAAATGCTAAAGCAACTGTCTTCTCCACCATACCTAACCTACCCTACCTTGATGTCTGCCTTTGTTGATTAAAAAGAAATGTCTTGAGAATAGGTTTTTCTAAGATACAGCCAAGTTGAAGGCTTCCACGGAAGGAAGTTGAAGAACGCTATTAGGATAAACTAGGAAGCTTTGCTCATGCCCTTGGTCAGCTGGAAGCCCGAGTGGTCACCTCGACAGAAATTCTGGGCTTCCCTTACTTGCTAAACATGAAAAAGCAACAGATTCCTCTTCAACCCTGCTTCTCAACAGAGGTGCAAACGAAAGGATATTTGTGAAAGGGCTTTGGGCTGCTCAGGGTGGCTCAGATGGTAAAGAATCTGCCTGCTATGCAGGAAACTTGGGTTCCATCTACCCAGGCCAGTGTTCTTGCCTGGAAGGTTCCACCGACAGAGGAGCCTGCGGCAACTGAGTGACTAAAATCCCACACTCCTTCAAGGCGTATGTTTATTCTATTTATTTATAGGCACCTCTTCTCCCATTCTTTTCATTGGTAGCAACCTCCTGAGGGTGGGTCATGCATTATTAGCACTGATTCAGACTGGTCTGGTTGGCTGAGAGTTTGCTTCACAGCTGCCATCTTGCCTTTTTTTGTTGTTTGGTTTTTGGTAAGCGGAAAGTTATGCAAAGAGCCTGTGGTTGCAGTTCACTTCTAGGGGTTGCCCAGAGTCTGAGGAGAACCCCCTTGGCCTTCCTGTCATTCCAAAGGGATCTTCCATTTTCCAGTCCAGTACAGAATCATTTATAGGCCAGACTACCTGGGAGTCAAACTCAACTCTTCATTTTCCTGGCTGTAGAACATTGACATTAGTATGCGTGCATGCTAAGTCGCCTCTGACTCTTTGGGATCTGTGACTGTTTGTGTCCTGCGACCATATGGACTGTAGCCTCCAGGGTCCTCTGTCCATGGGATTCTCCAGGCAAGAACACTGGAGTGGGTTGCCATTTCCTACTCCAGGGAATCTTCCTGACCCAGGGATCGAACCTGTGTCTCTTAAGTCTCCTGAATTGGCAGGTGGGTTCTTTACCACTAGTGCCACCTGGAAAGCCCCATATCAGTATGTGTATGCTTAGTCATTTCAGTCATGTCCGACTCTTTGTGATCCTATGGATTGTATCCCACTGGTTCATGGGATTTTCCAGGCAAGAATACTGGAGTGGGTTGCCGTGCCCTCCTCCAAGGGATCTTCCTGACTTAGGGATCGAACTCACATCTCCTGCATTTCAGGCAGATTCTTTACCCACTGAGGCATCAGGGAGGCCCATCAGTATGGTCAGTTGTAAATTGGAAGGAGTAGTGGAATCTACCGCATAGGGTTTTGCTGAGCATTACATGAGTTAAAACTTGTAAATGGCTTAGAATGGTGCCTGGTACTCAATCATAAGTGCCCAGTCTCTGGTGTCTGGTGTATAATCTGCTACCAGTATATGTTAGCTGTTTTCAAAGACACCGGGGCTCACATGGGAAGGATTCTCAGGTCTTTGCCTGGATTTAAACAAACAAATGGACTTCCCAGGTGGCGCTAGTGGTAAAGAACCTGCCTGCCAATGCAGGAGGTATAAGAGACATGGGTTGTATCCCTGGGTTGGGAAGACCCCCAGGAGGAGACCATGGCAACCCACTCTAGTATACTTACCAGAGAATCCCATGGACAGAGGAGCCTAGCGGGATGCAGGCCATAAGATTGCAAGAAATCAGACATGACGGAAGTAACTTAGCATGCATGCAAACTAACAAATATAGAAGCTATCACAGGCCAATGGGGCCTAAAGACATCTGCAAAGAGATGCTTCAAGTATTGCCTAGAATGGCAGTTGGATGGTGGTCTTTCCAAACTGATGGATATCAATTTCAGCTCTGCCACTTAGGCAGGTGGCCTTAATCTATTTGTGCATCAGTTTCTTCTTTGTAAAATAAGTTTTAAAAGATAGGTATAAAATATTTATCTCACTGCCTGACAATAAGAATTCAATGTTGTCAGCTCTTATTCCTTGTTGGTATATAAACTGCCTTACAGACACTGCCAGCATAGAGGGAGACAACTCTGGTACCTGGGTGTGACCCCTCAGCTCAGGGCCAAGGAGTTTAGGCATAATCTGAACTCCAGGCTGACAAGACCACTCACTGGTGGGTGGTCTTGCTCCAGTCACAGCCTCATTGAGCCAGCTGTCACCTCTGCAAGGAGGATAACAATGATTTTCACTTAGCAGCAGAGACTCTAGAATTTTCTAATAGGAAGGGTTTTAGGGTCCAGGGGCTTTGGAAGATTGCCTTAAAGCTGTTCTGGCAGAACAGGCAGGCTCCTGACTTAGACTAGGTGTGTGCTTGTGATGCGCTGGAGGAGAGACGGAGTGCCCTTTGCTGCTCAGCCCATTCAAAGAGAACAGAATGCTAAGCTAGTGTTCTCATTTCAGGTCTGTGGGTGGGGCAGATAGGGCGGATTAAAGTCCGATTAAGTAGAGGGACTTGCTGCTTAGTCCTTCCTAAAATGCCCGGAGAAGGGCAGAATTCATTTGGGGTTCACAAACTCTTCTTCTAGAAGACAATATTGATCAGAAATCCTCCTGATTACTTACTATATCTTATGGACCACTTCTGGAGAAGGGAATAGCAACCCACTCCAGTATTCTTGCCTGGGAAATCCCATAGAGGAGCCTGGTGCGCTATAGTCCACGGGATCGCCAAAAACTACCCCCCACCCGCCACCGCCCTCCCACACACACGGACCACTTACAGCGTGTCTGCAAGATGCTAAAAGGCTCAGAGGCTTCAGCGCCTATTTTGCAGATTTAGAATTAAAGCATGTAAAATGCTTGGCGATGTGCCTAGCAAGCAGTACTGGAAAAATGGGAACCCCTATTATTAAGTCAGATCATAAATGCCTGAAATAAAACGGCCTAAGTAGGACCTTCTGGGATCTATTCTATGCATTTTAAAGCCCTCCCGGAAGAAGCTTTGCAAGGCCCGCGGTGCGACTTCTGTGCATTTCCCTAAGGACATCCTGAGGCTTGGAGACCTTTCCTATTGGAGTCTCAGTCAGGTGGAAGCCTGTTCTAGGGGTAGATTTCAGAAGAGACGCAATGCGGGTCTCTTGGCGCTTGCTCCGTGGCTCCCCAGTGCCCCGCGCCGGGGGAACAGTGCGCAGCTCCACTCGTGCGCTCTGCGTCTGCACCGGCGGTTAGCTCTGGGGCATCTTGTCCGCGCCCTGTGCTCAGAGCCCTAGGGGATCGCCTTGATTCATAGGCAGAAATGCGAGGGCTGGGAGAGTGAGCAAGGCCTCTGTGCTTTGGGCTTTCTGGTCCTATAGGCAGGGGCGGAGGGTTGGCATCCGCTCAGCGCCCAGCTTCCAGCGGGTTCCTCGGTGCGTTTTTTTTTTTTTTTTTCCCTACGTCTGCATCCCTTTGCCCTGAAACTTACGGAAAGGTTGTTCGCAAGACCGGTGGACATCACGTTGCATTTTGAAAGGGTAAGGAGAGGGACGGCTCAAGATTTGTTGAGCTTTCCTTGTCATCATGACAAGCTATCTACTTCTGCCCGTTAAAACATCTGTCACATCTGTTCTGTGAGGGATGGATGTAACCTCAACATCCCGAATTTACAGTGACGAGGACTGAGATACAAAGTACTGCATTTCTTTGTGGTCCTACAGTTAACTAAGTGATGGAACTCGGATTTTGAACCTTGACGACTCATGTCCCTAACCACGCCGCCTCTCTACTTTTTCCTGTGTCGCCGGGGGCCAGAATGGTGGCCGACGTCGGTAGGCTTCTCTGAATATTGGTGGGAAAGGAGGCATGGTTCTTCTCGCCGGACCACGATGCAATAGACAGAACTACAGAGTCAAACCCGGCCGGGAACAGAGCCCAGGCCGCTTTGTCGTGGTCTCCCCTGCGGTTCAGGTGGCCTCGGCGATGGTCAGAGGACTACTAGCCTGAGGCATCCTTCAGTTACCCGAGTCCTTCCTTCCCCAGAGGAGGATGAGGGTCTGTGAGGCAGGTCTCTCGGCCTGGAGGGCAGAGGACGCTGAGTTAGTATTTTTTGAGAACTCCCATCCAAAGGCTACCCCCGGGACTCACCGCGGACTCAACAGTTTCTTCAATCCGCGACCCCCCAACCCTGGGCGGGTCCGGGGTGCTGGAGGCCAGCGGCGCGCTCAGATCGGGAGATTGGAGCGGGGATGCGATAATCCCATCGTTTCCCCGGGCGCCGCGGACAGAAAGAATCAGGCCGAGAATCCTGAGCGACTGGCTGGAGCGGCTGGCCTGGGTGGCGGGCGTGGGGAGTGGCTGAGGCCGGGCGTGAAAGGAGTGGAACCGGGCTAGGGGCGGAGGCTGGACGCGGGTGGCATGCAATGAGGGCCGGGGCCGCAGGCGCAGCTGTGGTTTGGGAGTTGGGTCGAGAGGTGCCGCCGACCCTTCGCGGAGGTCACCTGGCCCAGAGGCGCAAGTACGGGCTAGCCAGTGGCGCCCTCTCCCCCGGGCTACCTGCCCCCTGGCGGGGGTCTCTGCCAGGCGAAGCTGGCTGTAACCGGCCTCTGCCCTCTCTGTGGGGCCCCTCCTTCCCCACCCCGGCAACAGCAGCCGCGTTCGCACGGTCGCGGGCGGTCCAGGCCCGGGTTGGGGGTGCAGGTGGAGGGGAAAATCGGTTCAGGACTCGGAGCTCGAGGGGTCAGTCTCCCAAATCTCAGCAGCGCAGAGCCGACCCGACGCCGCCCGGATGCGGAGAGAGCCCCCCGCCCCGTCGCGCTGCTTCCTCCTGGGGCCTTGGGTACCAACGGGCCTCTTGGTGCTGCGGGTCCTTCTCTTAAGACAAACCTGAGGATGTCCCCTCGTCGAGAAGCTGGAGAAGGGCACAGCTGCAACAAAAAAGCTGCAGTCGGTGTCCGGGGCCCAGCCCGCCTCCAACTTCAGCGGGCGTAAACATTTAGTGGGGAGTGCGCTTGGTTTCCCTGGGGGCGGGAACTGGGTGGGAGTGGGGACGAGACAGGATCTGTATTTTTACCTCTCGGGTGGCCCCAGTATACGCGGTTCAGGGACCTCAGGGAGAGGCCAGACCTGCGGGGCGGAGAGGCGAGGGGGGTGAAGTCTGGCCTTGGCGGGATCAGCCTGTCCTCGGACCGTCGGCTCCGAGGGCACTGGGGACACGGGGGCGGTGAAAGACCTGCGCTCGAGGAAGGGACAGCGCGGCAGTGAAGTCAGGCCTGGGACCAGAACTCTGCGTTTAAGCCTATTCCTCCAGCAAGGCCGCCGCGCTGTGGTGCGCGTGTAGCTCCGATGCGCCACGCGCGCCTCTGCCCCGAATCCTCGGTACCTCCAGGCCGCCTTGGTGCGGTTGAGTCTGCGGGGCTGGGGATCCCACTGAGACTCTGCGGGGTGGGGGCAGCGCAGAGCACTTCGAGGAGCATCTTTGCAGACCCAGTCCGGCGAACGATGTGGCCTTTGCCAACTGGGAGGGTGATCAAGTGGCTGGGAACTTGGAGGGGGTTGAATTTTCTCTAGTTTGGGTCTTGGCGCCTGTTTAGACTCAGAGGGTAAGGCATCTGCCTGCCATGCCGTGGACCCGGGTTTGATCCCTGGATCAAGAAGATCCCCTGGAGAAAGAAATGGCAACCCACTCTAGTATTCTTGCCTGGAGAATCCCATAGAGGGAGGAGCCTGGTGGGCTCCAGTCCACGGGGTTGCAAAGAGGACTGAGCGACTCACTTTCTTTCCTTCTAACCTGGGGTACAGGAGCAAACTGGGCCCCAATGTAGTCGACTCGATGAGAACAGGGGCGTCGCTTCCTGCCCGCCTCCGCGAAGGTCACGTCAGGCTTTCCAGGCAGTCGGGTTTGCGCCCGGCCTTGCAGCCAAGGCGAGCCACCTGCGGAGGCCGGAGGCCGCGGGAGAAGAGTTGAGCTGAGCCCACACCTGGAACGTTCCCCTCCGCAGTTCCCTCCTCAAAGCCCTTTCCTTGCCCGTCTGAAATGAAGCGAGAGTCTCTGCCCCTCCCTGGGGTTGAAGGCAATGAAGTTGTCAGAGATTCGCAAGCAAACAGTGTTTCCTTCCCTTTACCTATCCAGGTGAATTATTTGCGGTGACTTCTAATTTCCTTCCCCCAAAGAAAACCATGTCTTCCCACCTTGCCACCTTTTTTCCCCCCCTTTAAGCTTAAATGCTTATGAAAAATTGATGGAAAAACATCTTCAGTGGCCTTTGGGTTCTCCTAGAAAAACAACCCAAACCCAGACCTCACTAGTAATAGTGAAAACTGTAAAATTCAGCTCTTTATCCCTGGCTTCCCCAGTTTCCAAACTGACAACTCAAACATGTTTGGACTTCAAAATGTCAAGCTTGATATCTGGCTCTTTTGCAAAAATGGCTTGGCTGATACATGACTGAAAATGTAAAATGGTAATTCCAACAGATTTGGAACCCTTCTTTTTGTCTGGTTAATTCCACTATCAGCTGGCTGAATGGCCGTGCTAGAACTGAAAGTTTTGTCAATGTATTGGCAGTTTATAGAAAATTTTAAAAATGTAGGCCATTGAGCTAATGACATTTAGCAAGAATACCATTAGAATTTTCCCTTATTTGCCATCCCTCCCTTGATTCTTTTACATGGAATTCCGTGTAAAATAGAAACTATTTATATGAAAGTTTGCAGAGTGTTACAGTAACCAAAAATACAGGGAATGAAACAATTAAGGAGCACATACAGGCATATTAATTACCCCACCTTGCACAGGCAGCTATGTTTGTTCTACATAGAGTTTTTCATTACTACATGAGCTGTTAAATGCATAAAATAGGTACATTTGTGGGCACATTAACACACTATGAGAACTTGAACTTGTTCATTTCCTGGCTTTTATGGGCCTGGTTGGGCTGTATGGGCTTGCTTTGCACATGCTCACATGCCCTGAACTCACATTGACTTCTAGAGTCCCACCTTCATGGGAGAGGGAGACAAGAAGAAATGACATACACCGCATGGTTAAGTGTAAGCTTTGTTGTCATAGGTGCTGTTTTCTATGCCTGTGTGACACATTCCACAGTGTGTCTGGCCCAGGACAGAAGGAAGCCCTTGACTCCTTATGAAGCTGGGCCTGGGGGCCTTTGTTCAACCCATTGTCTTTTCCGAGACCACATGATAAGTCCATCATTACCTTGGAAGTTTTTATGTTTTTGCCATTGGTTCGCCTAGGCTGTTCTCCTAAGTTTACCTGTCAAATATGAAACCTGAAATGAAGGTGTCCTGCTCCCTCAGCAGAGTACCTGTCCTCATCCTTTGTACAAATGAGTTTGAAATAATTCTCACCCCTTCTCTCCACACAATGAGCCACCTGTCACTCTCACCTGAGCTTCTAGATGCCTTTATTCTCAATCATAAATTTGAAAATAATGTTAATTGGATGATTGTGCTGTGTGCTTAGTTGCTCAGTTGTGTCCAACCCTTTACAGCCCCATGGACCGTAGCCCACCAGGCTCCTCTGTACGTTGAGATTCTGCCAGCAAGAATACTGGAGTGGGTTGCCATGCCCTCTCCCAGGGGATCTTCCCAACCCAGGGATCAAAGCCAGGTCTCCCGCATTGCAGGCGGATTCTTTACCATTGAGCCACCAGGGAAGCCCATTAGATTCCTAGAAATGGATTATTTAGTAAAGAACAGGTAGATTGGCATAGAAATGAATAGTCTTGGGTGTTGCAATAAATGGAATTAATTTACATTATCTCTGTTGAAAAGCACTGCTTATGTATTCAAAACTGTGGAAAAGACTGCATATCTCTATATTGCATGTGTATGTATTTAATTTTTTTTGGAGTATAGTTGCTTTACAATGTTGCATTAGTTTCTGCTGTACAGCAAAATGAATCAGTTATACATATACATAATTTCACTCTTGTTTTTAAAGTCCCTTCCCTCCACATATTTTTTTTTTAGTTTTTTTTAAGAAATAAGAATCTAGCAAAATGTAGCTTGTTTGAATCTGAAATTAAGATAAAGAACAAGACTTTAGATTCTACTTGACAGTGTCTTAGATAAATAAAATTTAAAGTCAGCTTCAAGATAAATCTTGAAATAAATATTTAAAATATGATTTGGCTTACATGTAAATGTCACATGAAGGAAAATACCACAATTGTTTTAACGATGGCAAATGGCTTTGAAGAAAAGTGAAAAATGTCATTTGTCATTTTTATATCCTATTTACAGGAACAGATAGTCAGATATTTTGACGGGGAAAATATGGTGGTTTTTTGGTGTGTGAGAAAGTGTTTTATGAACAGTCCACATTTTCATATTTTATCTGCTGGGTATTGGCAGTTTATAATGGATGATTGGGGTCTGAACTGAATATAGATAGTTTTAAAACACAGGACTTGTCATTTTTGTCTAAAACTACTACATATAATTTTTTTAAAGGTTCAAATCAAATGTGGAGGTAACAGTTATCATTTGAAAGCTTCTCATGTGCTAGACACCATGCTTCATATCTTATAAATACTGTTTCATTTCCTTCTTATGAAAATCTCTGATTTTTACCACTTAAGAGATAAGAAGATTGAGCCTTTGTGAGTGTAAGGAGCTTCTTTACGGTTATATAGATAACAGTGGAACTGGGATCAACTAACTAAGATTCAAATTTTACTCACTACTCTAAGCTGCATCCCTCCATTGACATGAATAACCATGTTTCACTGAACAGTCTTGAATTCACAGAACCTTGTATTTAAAAAAAAAAAGTGTTTACTAAATTAAATAGTTCAAGTTGAAATGGTAGAATTGGCTATGAACTTGTACTTTGAGAAAAATTACCTGGCTTTCAAAAAGGTGGTCTTATTTGCTAGGCCTAAAATGTTTTACTTTACTGTTCTGTTTTGAAATGTTATGTTTTGGAGCAAAACCAGTGGTAAGGTTCAGAAATGGAGATGCCAATATAAAGGATGAAATGCTGGAGCTTTTTCAGCTGTAAACTGGAGGGAGCTGAACTGGGGGAGTTAATATGTATATCAGTTTTCCTATCAGACAGTTTCATATGTCTGATAGATTTCGTATAGCCCCTTTCTGCTGAAAACATTTTTATTTAACATTTGTTTGCTGAAAAGTGCAACTCCAAGGGCCAAATTCCCTGGCTTGTGTACTGAAGATATTCAGCGTTTTGAGTGTTAAGAAGAGCTACAAATTAATCCCCGGGAAAAATTCCTTCCATTTCCAAGTCTGCCAATGCAGGATTTTCAGAAAGGATAGTTGACCAAGTAAATTAAACTCCCTTTGACTGTGCAGATGTCAAGAAAGAGCATACTTTTCAGAGCAAAATTATGAAACAGAAGAATTTTTTTTTCTTCTCTTTGAAATACATTTTCTTCTTGCTCTCGGTATCTATGTAAGTTTGAGTTTCCTATGCAACTTTTAGTTTCTTTATTCTTTGTTACTGTGTGGTACTGCCTTTTTTTTTAATAGCCCAGGAGCAATATTATATAAGGAAAAATGAAAAGTTCCATTACAATCTCCAACTCTCCTAAATTGAAAAAAAAGTAAACTGGAATGAACATACATGCTATTGAAGGTTGGAATTTTAAATTTGGTTTTAATAGTCTCAGTACTTAGAAACAGCAGAATTATTTTGTGGTTGAAGATTCTTTATTTAATAATATTTATAGAATGTGGTGAACACTGGTTGAGCAGGTTAATGTGCTGCCTTTTTAATAGGGAGCTATTGCTACTGGTTTCTCCTCCATGAGGCATGTACTTGGAGTTGTTTTTCAGTGCTGTGAGTGCTAATGAAGGCCAATTTAAAGCAATTTTCTTCAAGATTGCTGCTCAGCCCTGTCTGACTTCTAATTCCAAAACTTATGCCAGGCAGGAGGGTGTAGCGAGGGGTTAGTAAATACAATTATATTAATACTGGTCTTATTTTAGTTACTTACAGCTTGGTTACCTTGAAGGCAACCAGTCAATGAATACAGACCTGATACTTTCAGTGCATTCATTATACTAATAAGTCTCGCATTGAAACGGATGTTGAAATTCAGTGTGTGAGAGAGGGTGTGTAAGTATTTACGTTCGGCCGGAGCTTGCTCTGAGCTGATAAGTGACGGCCAAAGCTTCTCTTTTAAAACTCTAAACTGCATTAGATGAGTCACTGGCCTGTGTTATCTCAGCTATGTCACTGCTACGCTTGCCACAAAATTATTCTATTGTCAGTGCATTTGAGAGGTAAAATTATTTTACTCTGCTATAGATATTATTTCTGTCTGTCTTTTCTGAGCAGGATGTGCTCTTTCGGGACGGATTTATTAACTTGAGATCGGCTTGAGTTGAATGTTGTGAATGTACATCATTCAGACTGAGGCTAGTTCAGTGATCTTTGCACAGTGAAAATTCAGTAGGATGACTTCATTATAAGGAAAATAAAAGAGAAAAAATGACTTTGACACAATCTTCTGTCATTTTGTAGCCTCTCAGTCGTTTTCAGGTTTCACTTTTCATTTTAAAAACAAAATTTTACAGGCTCCCATCCAAAGTATGTAATTTACTTCTGGCAACTAAAAAGAAATAAGTTGCTTTTAAAAACTTAGAAAGGTACCTCTAGGATTGAACATAATATTGCATAGGACTTAATTGGGTATAATGTAATATTTTATACCTTAAATTCCCTTGAGACCAGAAACAAAACATCTTCTCTAAAGGACAAAAGATAAAAATGATTTTAAATGCAACTAAAATGTAATTATATAAATAAGGCACTTATGTTCTCTCTTATTTTTTAATTATGTCACCTTGTCTAAGACAGGATGAAAATTTCCAAGGAGGAAAGTTTAAGGATACCTAATTTGCAATCAAAACTAGTAGGTTGATATTTGCAAATTCTTTTGTAAGTTTTGAGTTGTAAAATGGAGATCATTTGATTTCTCAGTGACATTTTGTGGGACTTAAAAAGAAAATGGATGGTGAATGCTACATAAATTTTGGTATTTGAAGAAAATTACTTAACCTCTTTCTCCAAGTCTCTCTTTATATCGATATATTACAATGTACCCTTTTATATGAATGCTGCAATTATAGAGATAATGTAAATGAAATTTAAAATGAGGTAATTTAATTTTCAAGATTAAGTCAGTAATTTGCATTTTTTTCAATAATTTAATTTTTCATATTTGACTAATGATGAATTTTCCACATTGGGCCTTTTCTCTTCTAGTTTGTATTTTGACTTACCTACAAAACAAATGCATTCCAAAAATTAAGACTTTGTGGTTGGCATTCAAAGCTTCTTTGAATATTAAGAAAAATAAGGTATTTTATGAGTGTAATGAGCACTTTTCTGGTGTTCATTTGGAAAGAATATTGGGTTCATATCGATGCAAATACTTTGAAGAGATTTTATTAAAATGTCCTCTCTCTCTGAGTTACCCTTTGTCTTCCCATTTACATGGAGAATAAGGAAGCATATATAATTTATTACTATTAAGGAACTTTATGAATGGCCTTTCTCATATTTCCCCCCTGGAAGCCATTAGATAATCTGTTTTTGTAATACTGAGTCTAACATTTGGTTTAGTATTCTTTTTTTCAGAACAGACCACATAATCATAGGATTATTATACATCTCATAATTTTTAGAGGTTGTCTTAAACCCATGCACCTTTATTCCAATGCTGAATTTCCTAAAGTTACAATCTTTAATTCTTGTTCTCAAAAGCAAACAAACAAAAAAATGTTACCCCAGATGCACATAAAACATGCATTAAAGGCGTTTCCTACTCTATGTTTTTTTATTATCCCTCTCCCTTACCACCCACCAGCCTTGTGGATTTAAGAGAGTCGACATAATTGAGTAAGTAAATTACCAAAAACCTAGGCAGCTGCTGCAGACACCTAGCAACTGCCTGTTCCTTGGTTCTAATGTTCTCGTATTAGCACATTAAAACAAGCAGAAAGGGGGCTCTTAATTACGCCTTGCTTTATGGGAGCACAATAAATTCCTTTTGTTGACCTTACTGCACACTCAATGGTGTTTTTGTGCAGCGTTGTATTAAGAGATATCAAAAGTCATAGATTGAAGGATTATTCTGAGTATTTAAGGAACGTGTAAGTAGGTAGTAATGAACCCCCAATACAACCAAATCTGCTCGTCTCAATGCTAAAGTACCAGTTATTCAACATTTCAAACTGACAGCTTGTAAATGTAAATTTTATTAAATGCACAGCAATAAAAATTTGTAGGTTTCTGTCACTTTGAATTTTAGTGGCTCAAAATGAGGCCTCTAGCCTTTTAAATCACAGCAGGTAAAAGCAGAGTTCTCAAGCATTCAGCATTTTGAACCTTTTTTAGGTTTCACTGTGTGCATTTGCTCACATAATATCCTTTGCAGGATTCAAGAATGGATGTGTTATGTCACTAACAGGCCCACATTTTCCATCTCCTTTATATCACAGTTCACAAAATGTTTCTCTTACAACCCAAGAGGAGAGAGAGTGACAGATTTTGAAAGAAATAAGTCACAGAGATTTAAAAGAAAACATTAAAGCAATTATCCTCCAATTTAAAAGAAATTAAAAAGAAAAATAAATTAAGAAAAATAAGAAAGTGCAACAAATAATATGAGTGAACTGATCAAGCTCATTCTCATGGAGATAATGGGAAATACAAATAAGCATGTAAAATAAGCATATGGTGAGACAATATAATGGGGAATAAAATCTTGGTTAAGATTTCCTAAAGATTTCTAAAACCTAGAAAGAAAGTGAAAAAACACACATATTTCAAGGCTCACTTTATTGAACAAAATGATAACCGGTGTTTCACTCAAGGAAAGCCCAAAGCTAGATTTAAATGACAGTTGTTTGCTGTGTTCTAAACTTAATGACAGGAGCATTTCATTTCTCTGTTTATTGTCCTATAGAGAAGTAGTCTCAATTGATACCTGACCAATATCAGAATTTAAACACAGTAATTGAATATGCAGTTTGTCAAGTAATATTACTTTACCTTACTGAATATTATTGCTATAAATGACTTTTCTGATGAGACTTAGGAGAAAGCATTTGGCCACCTGTGGTTGTTAAATATCCCCCTGGCACTTTTTGTAAGAGTTGAAGTATTACCCTGGTTTTGGCCACATTCCAGTTTGAGCTAATGGCATTCGTCCTTTCGAAGTTGCCTTTGCAGTTTTAATTGGGTCTGACTCTTTCCTTCACTCTAAGGAGGCTTCACCCCTAAACATTCTCATTCTGGCAGAGAGGAGACAGTCATCCTTCTTTGTCTAGATTTCTGGAGAGTATTACAATGTTCTGTGCATTATCAAAGTAGTTAAAGATGAACTTCAGCAGTGCATGTGTACGTATTAGAGGGGTTTGTTGATTAGTCTCTCAATCATGTCTGACTCTGCAACCTCACAGGACTGTAGCCCACCAGGCTCCTCTGTCCATGGGATTCTCCAGTCAAGAATGCTAGAGTGGGCTGCCATTTCCTCTTCCTGGGGATCTTCCGGACCCCGGGATCCAGTCTGTGTCTTCTGCATGGGCAGGCGGGTTCTTCACTGCTTAACCACAGGGGAAGCCCCCATTCGTGGGCTTTAGCATTTATAGAATCTAAATGTTATTTGCTGCGTTCATAGAATCTTTCTTCAAAAGATTTTACTTTTAGAGTACTTTGACAGATGATGTAAAGTGGTTTTGTTAACTTGAGTTTCAACAGCTTATCTTTGAAATGGTGGAAATCAAGAATGCTTTATCATAGTTCAAAATGTATGTAAAAATTATAATTACCAAGATAGTAATCACATTTTGTGGGGTTAATTTTTCTTTCTATGTTAAAAGTCAAAGTCCTTTCTCAAAGACCTGTGTGGATGAGCTAACATGTCTTTGACGCTGTTTCAGTTTTAATGCCTCTTTCTGCTGCTGTATTCACTGAATCACAACGAGAGTTAAGTATAGAGGACACAGTAGTTGAATGGTTCTTAAGGTTTCCTTAGCTAATATGTTTAAATTCGAGAGGTAATCACTCTCAAGAATATTTCTATTTCTGTCTTCTTATCTTCCCCAATCACTTCTCCCTGTCTTATTAGAACTAGCAACATTTTGGTGTATAGGTGGCTGTCCGAGGGAGGGAGATGAAATAAAAATAGAGGTGTGGGCTTAAAATCATGGAATTTCAGAGTTTGGAATGTAGGAGCTCACATGTAGCCTGCTCACATCTTAGTCCACTTCATGGTTTTTTTCTTTTTATTTTACATATGTGATATGTGGCTATTTAAAATATATAGACTGGATAAAGTAAAAGAATTTACTTTCTTTTCTCCTCTATCTTGTGTGCTGTGCTTGTGGTTTCCGACTCTTTGTGACCCCATAGACTGTAGCCTGCCAGGCTCCTCTGTCCATGGGGATTCTCCAGGCAAGAATACTGGAGTGGGTTGGCATGCTGTCCTCAAGGGGATCTTCTCAACTCAGGGATCTAATTGGGTCTCCTTAATTGCAGGTGGATTCTTTACCAGCTGAGCTACCAGGGAAGCCCCTCTTCTATTTTGCTTCCCCCAATCCTAGAACCCTCCCAGTGATAATTACTTATATTACTTTGGTATTGGTCCTTCCATCCACAAATGCATTTTCACACATAATTTTGTTTCGTGTGATATATTTCGAACATAATTGGAATCACACCACATCACTATGCCATATGCTTTTTTTCACCTTGTAATGTTGTCTAAGGAGCTTTCCATATTTGTACATATAGATATACCTAATTCTTTTAAATTGGGGCATGTAAATCCATACTATGAAGCACCTCCCAACTGTTGATTATTTCATTTTTATAACCAGGTCCCTTTACCCTTTTTATATAAATGGGGGAATTATTGCTCTAGAGTAAGTACCTGATTGACTGATTCAGAAATATTTGATGTTAAGACTTGACTCCCTTGTTTCAACTTGAGAAAACTCTGAAGAACAGTTTGTAGGGTGGGCTGAAGCCTCAGTAGGAGCTGCATTCAGGGTCAGCTTCTCACTCCACCCAATCCAGAGTTTCTTATAGAAGTATTCCACCAGAACACTTGCCAAGAAACCTGTGTGCAGTTCTCTGGTTCAAAATCTATTTCCAGGGAACCCAATCCAAGACACCTTATGGCTTCATGTGTTTCTTCCCTAAATGTGAATAATATGGCAACCAACTTTGGCAACTACTAATCTGTATCTATGAGATACGGTTGTTGTTTTTTTTAGATTCCACCTATAAATGATATTGGGCTTCCCTTGTGGCTCAGCTGGTAAAGAATCCACCTGCAATGTGGGAGACCTGGGTTCAATCCCTGGGTTAGGAAGATTCCCCTGGAGAAGAAAAAGGCTACCCACTCCAGCATTCTGGCCTGGAGAATTGCATGAACCATATAGCCCATGGGGTCGCAAAGAGTCGGACATGACTGATTGACTTTCACTTCCACTTCCACCATAAGTGATATCATACAGTCTTTGCTCATTCTGTCTGACTTATTTCATTTAGCATAATGCCCTCTAGATCCTTCCATGTTGTCACAACTGGCAAGATCTCCTTTTTAATGGCTGAGTAATATTCCTTTATGGGTGTATATAGTGGAAGTTCAGAGGCAGAACAAGTTCAGAGGCAGAACAAGTTCAGAGGCAGAACAAGAAATGCTTCAGAACTGAGGATTCAATTCCGAGATGATTCAGTTGTTCAGAACTGGGGATTATGTCAATGGAATCCATAATTCCTATAGGCTCTAGGAGTCAGTCTAAACATTCAGGGTTAAGCCCTGTATGCAGTTAATACTAGAAGAAAAGGCACAGAAAGGATGCAGGGCAAGATGTAGAGAAGAGGAGAGCTGCTTCAAGTCGTTTGGGGGAAGAAGATAAATGTTGATAAATAATAGATGAATAAGGATGGAGGAATTTTGTTAATCAGAATTAGTTTCAGGTATATGACTATCTTTTAGGGACAATACAATGATTAGTATGAAGCACCCATTTCCAAACCCCTCTCTTGCCCCACACTCAATCCTAATATGCAGATGTAGGCTGGCAAAAAGAGCATGTAGGAGAAAGGAGGAGAAATCTAAAGTTCTACGGGAAATTTGGAAGAAGGAAAAAGAAGCCAGGGTAGCTGGGGGCTGCCTAGAAGAAAGAGGTTAGAGGAGTGGCCTGGGTAGAAAGAAGGCTGAAACATAACATTTGAAGAACAAGAAGGTCTAAAGGGAGATCTGCTGTTTCCCATTTATTATGCAATTTCAGCCATCTTCCCCTCACCCTTTCTTAGATGAATGTCCTTCCCTGCCAAAGACCCTGTCTGCAACCCTGCCCTCCAGCTCCTGTTGGTTAGACCTGGAATGGACCCCTGAACTGAACCAAAGCAGTCAGATGCTCTCAGCGATTTCGAATTGGGATTCAGAGACAGAGAATTCATCTCTGTGTATAATTAGAATTACAGTCATGCAAGCCTGAAGGCTGAGGCATGGCTGTCTTCCAGAATGGGGCGAGAAAGCAGAGAATACCAGGCTAAATGGAGTGGAATAAATTATATGCCGAGAGAAATAAATACAAGAGATAGAGTCTCTCTCCTCCTTATGGATTTCTAGGTCTTGCTTAAAAGTCCTCCTGTGGAACTTAATTCCATTCTTGTCCTTTGGTTCTATAGGATACTCCTGTATCCCAGTAACAAAAATGACTAAGCCTAGTTCGAGTTACTGTCTACTAATTTAACCAAAAGAGTTTTCCACTTCTGAGAATTTATTCAAAGAAACCAAAAGCACTAACTTGAAAAGATATGTACATCCCCATGTTCACTGCAGCATTGTTTAACATAACGAGACATGGAAACCACCTGTGTCTAGTCCAAGGGATGAATGGATAAAAAAGATGTGAGATGGATATATGTGTGTTTGTGTGTATATATATCCATATATATATATGCATACATAATAGAATATTATTTATCCATACGAAAAAGGAAATTTTGCCACTTATTGAAATTGAAAGCTTTATGATAAGTGAAATAAGTCTGAGAGAGTGAGTAAAGACTGAAAGATATCACTTATATGTGGAATCTTTAAAAAATGAATAAATAAAAAAGAATAGAGCTCAAAGGTACAGATTGTTGTTTTTGTTGTTTGGTCACTAAGTCGTGTCTGATTTTTTGTGACTCCACGAACTACAGCCAGCCAAGCTTCCCTGTCCTTCACTGTCTCCTGGAGTTTGCTTAAATTCATGTCTGCTTTGGCCCCGCCTCTTCACTTTTTTTGGAGCTATTAGTAATTGCCCTCTGCTCTTCTCCAGTAACATACTGGACACCTTATGACCTGGGGGACTTATCTTTTGGTGTTGTATATTTTTGCCTTTTCATACTGTTCATGGTGTTCTCACAGCAATAATACCAGAGTAGTTTGCCATTCCCTCCTCCACTGGACCACGTTTTGTCAGAACTCTCCACTGTGACCCGTCCATCTTGGGTGGCCCTGCACAGCAGTGCTCATAGTTTCATTGAATTATGGAAGCTCCTTTGCCACAACAAGGTTAATGATCCATGAAGGAGAGATACAGATTGGCGGTTGCCAAAGTTGACCAAGTGGGTGGATGAAATGAGTGAAGGGGGTCCAAAGAAACATATTTCCAGTTATAAACTCAATAAATCCTAGAGATGTAATACACAGTATGGTGACTATAGTTAATAATATTATATTGTTTACTTGAAAATTGCTAAGATCACTGCAGATGGTGACTGCAGCCATGAACTTAAAAGATGCTTGCTCCTTAGAAGAAAAGCTATGACCAACCTAGACAGCATATTAAAAAGCAGAGACATTACTTTGCTGACAAAGGTCCATCTAGTCAAGGCTATGGTTTTCCCAGTAGTCGTGTGTGGATGTGAGAGTTTGATCATAAAGAAAACTGAGTGCTAAAGAATTGATGCTTTTGAACTGTGGTGTTGGATAAGACTCATGAGAGTCCCTTGAACTGCAAGGAGATCAAACCAGTCAATCTTAAAGGAAATCAGTCCTGAATATTAATTGGAAGAACTGTTGCTCAAGTTGAAGCTCCAATACTTTGGTCACCTGATGTAAAAAACTGATTCAGTGGAAAAGACCCTGATGCTGGGAAAGATTGAAGGCAGGAGAAGAAGGGGACAACAGAGGATGAGATGGTTGGGTGGCATCACCGACTCGATGGATGTGAGTCTGAGCAAGCTCCGGGAGTTGGTGATGGACAGGGAAGCCTGGTGTGCTGCAGTCCATGGGGTTGCAAAGAGTCAGATACAACTGAGCAACTGAACTGAACTGAAGAGAGTAGATCTAAAGCTTCTCATCGCAAGAAAAAAAATTTAACTATGATCATGGAAGTAAGCTAGACTTACCTGGGTGATCATTTCATAATATATACAATATTGAATCACTGTGTGGTACACCTGAAACTAATATGATGTTATATGCCAATTATATCTCAATTAAAAGAGTTTTAACTAAGAACATTGGTGTCTGAAGTTGGATTGCAAATAATAGCCCTTTGGGGAAGAGAACTGTAGAATTGGCTCAGTTGAAGTGCTATAAAATGCGATGAATATGAAGTTTTCTCCAGAGTGGGACAGGAATATAGCTTGATTTTGTTACTTGCAACCATGCAGATATGACTACTCACAGTTAGAGTGGGAAGATTAAAAATGCCAAGAGAAAACCATTTAACAAAAGCCCATAGAGATCACTGGAGAAAAGGACTAGATATGGACAGGAAGATCCAGTGTTTGTCAAGAAAAAGTATTCAGGAAGTGAACTGACAACAATTTTTGTCTTCAGATGAAGAAAATCCTAGGTAGAAGTAAAGCAAATTTTACATTCAAATATGATTAAGTATGAGCAATTATAAATGAAAAACGTAAAATGTAGCATGGTGTGTATCATATAAAAAATGGAAGCATTGTGTATTTGTTTCCCAGGGGTGCAGTGACAAAGCACCACAGACTGAATGGCTTAAGACAACAGAAATTTATTCTCTCATGGTTCTGAAATTGAGAAGTCCAAAATCAAGGTGTCTCCAGGGCCATGCTTCCACTAAAGGCTCCAAAGGAGAATCTTTCTTTGTCTCTTTCCTTTTTTGGTGGCTCTAGGCATTGCTTGGCTTGTGGCAGCATCTGTAATCTCTGCCTTCTTCTTCACATGGCCTTCTTCTCTCTGTGTTTTCACAAGGTATTCCTCTCTGTGTTTCTTTCCTCTTCTAATAAGGATGTTGGTTTTACTGAATTCAAAGCTCATGAAAATGTTCTTAACTCAGTTACAACTGTAAAGGCTATTTCCAAGTCAGATCACATTCATAAATGCTGGGGGATAGGATTTCCACATATCTTTTTGGAGGGGGCAATTCAACACAAAACAGATTGTATATAAATATATCTTTTTCTTTTTTATTATTTGGCCACCTGATGCGAAGAACTGATTCATTTGAAAAGACCCTCATGCTGGGAAATATTGAAGGTGGGAGGAGAAGGGGATGACAGAGGATGAGATGGTTGAATGGCATCACTGACTCAACGGACATGAGTTTGGGTAAGCTCTGGGAGTTGGTGATAGACAGGGAGGCCTGGCGTGCTGCAGTCCATGGGGTCACAAAGGGTTGGACACGACTGAGTGACTGAACTGAACTGAATTCAACACAAAACAGATAGTGTATAAATGCATCTTTTCTTATTCAGTAGACAGTTTTTTTTCAGTCTGAGGCTATCGTAAATCATATCTTCAAAAAGAGGGCTACAACAATGTCTCCTATCCTGGGTACCCTTCTGCAGTGTTCTTTACCACTTTCCCACTGGTAGATGGAGTGTAATTCCCTTCCCATGGAATCCAGCTAGCCTTGGTGAATTGCAATTACCAAGATAATGCAGCAGAAGTGGCGTCACATGACTACTAAAGCTCCATCAGAAAATATTTTGCAGCTTCTGCCTAGGACTTTGGAGAAGGCATTGGCAACCCACTCCAGTACTCTTGCCTGGAAAATCCCATGGACGGAGGGGCCTGGTAGGCTGCAGTCCATGGGGTCGCCAGGAGTTGGACACGACTGAGCAACTTCACTTTCACTTTTCACTTTCATGCATTGGAGAAGGAAATGGCAACCCACTCCACTGTTCTTGCCTGGAGAATCCCAGGGACGGGGGAGCCTGGTGGGTTGTCATCTCAGGGGTCACACAGAGTCCAGTGCGACCCCAGCCTAGGACTTGAGAATGCATGTTTCTAGTCACAGCTTTTTAGGATACTCCCACTTAGAACACAGCCATGTCCTGTGGGAAGCCCAAGACACTGAGAGGCCACATGTAGATGTTTCTGTTGACAGTCTCACCCGAGCCAAGTCTTCAAGCTGTCCTAGCACGAGATCCAGACATTGAGCGAAGAATGCTTCAGATTACTCCAGACTCAAGGCGTTTGTATCACTCCATCATTTGAGTCTTCCCAGCTGTAGCTCCAGCTATTGCAAAACACAGACAAGCCACTCCTGCTGTGCCCTGTCCAAATTCCTGATAAACAGAATCCCCAAACATAATAAAATGGTGATTGTTTTATATCCCTAGTATGTGGTAATTTGTTCTGCTGCGATAGTAATTGGAATAGTGGGTCACAACTCATTAGTGTGATGTAAAATGAGTTTAGCGGGAAAATTAAACTAAAAGTTAGAAATTTTATATTCTATGTCTTGAGATTTTTATTTTAAAATGTAAATATAAATTTGCTGTTAAAAGTGATTGCATTTTGTCTTTGAGGTTTGGAAGCTGTGTTAGAAAAATTATTGTTGTTTAGTCACTAAATTGTGTCTCACTCTTTGTGACCCCATGTACTCTAGCCCGCTAGGCTCCTCTGTCTATGGGATGTTCCAGACTTTAGAACTGTGGTGTTGGAGAAGACTCTTGAGAGTCCCTTGGACTGCAAGGAGATCAAAACCGTCAATCCCAAAGGAAATCAGTCCTGAATATTCATTGGAAGAACTGATGCTGAGCTGAAACTCCAATACTTTGGCTGCCTGATGCGAAGAACTGACTCTTTGGAAAAGACCCTGATGGCAGGAGGAGAAGGGGATAACAGAGGATGAGATGGTTGGATGGCATTACCAACTTGATGGATATGAGTTTGAAAAAGCTCAGGGAGTTGGTGGTGGACAGGGAAGCCTGGCATGCTTCAGTCCATGGAGTTGCAAAGAACTGGACACAACTGAGTGACTGAACTGAACTGAACTGAAGCAGGAATACAGGAGTGGGTTGCCATTTCCTTCTTGGGGGATCTTCCTGACCCAGGGATTGAACCTGAATGTCCTGCATTGCAGGCAGACTCTTTACCACTGAGCTACAGTTATTCAAATGTAATAGCCAGCAGGAAAGATGTGCTGGAAAATCTACGAACTCAAGGATAAATGTGTGAAAAAGAACTTTTGACAATGGAAAAAATAGAAAGAAAAACAAATGCTTGTTATACAAGCAAACCCATAACTCCAGTTTGCATGGGCAGCTAGAGGATAAGAATGATTTCTTTTTAACTTCTCAAAAATTTTAAAATTTTAGTTTCAGGTGTATAGTACAGTAACATCTGAAACTGTGAAACTATGTATACACACTCTTCCAGATTCTATCCCCTTATAAGTTATTATATAATACTGAGTATAATTCCCTCTGCTAAAAGCATCTACCTTCCAATGCAAGAGACGAGACAGGGGTTCCATCCCTGGGTCTGGAAGATCCCCTGGAGGAAGAAATGGCAACCCATTCTAGTGTTCTTGCCTGGAGAATCCCATGTACAGAGGACCCTGGTGGGCTTTCATCCATAGGGTTGCAAAGAGTCGAACTCAACTGAAACAACTTAGCATGCCTGTACAACCCTAGACAACTCATTGGAAAAGACCCTGATGCTGGGAAAGATTGAAAGCAAAAGGGGAATAGGGCATAGAGGATGAGGTGATTAGATAGCATCACTGACCCAATGAACCTGAATTTGAGCAAACTCTGGGAGATAGTAGAGGACAGAGGAGCTGGGCATGCTGCAGTCCATGGAGTTGCGAAGAGTCTGACAAAACTTAGTGACTGAACAATCCCAGGAAAATTATATCATGCATCTAAAATTCAGTATTTTCATCTATAAAATGGAGATTATAATAATACCTACTTCACAGAGTTGTTAAGAAATTACATAAGTTAATGTGCATCACCTAACAACGAGCTCAGTTCAGTTCAGTTCAGTCGCTCAGTCGTGTCCGACTTTGCGACCCCATGAATCGTAGCACGCCAGGCCTCCTTGTTCATCACCAACTCCTGGAGTTCACTCAGACTCACGTCCATCGAGTCCATGATGCCATCCAGCCATCTCATCCTCGGTCATCCCCTTCTCCTCCTGCCCCCAATCCCTCCCAGCGTCAGAGTCCTTTCCAATGACTCAACTCTTGGCATGAGGTGGCCAAAGTACTGGAGTTTCAGCTTTAGCATCATTCCCTCCAAAGAAATCCCAGGGCTGATCTGCTTCAGAATGGACTGGTTGGATCTCCTTGCAGTCCAAGGGACTCTCAAGAGTCTTCTCCAACACCACAGTTCAAAAGCATCAATTCTTCGGTGCTCAGCCTTCTTCACAGTCCAACTCTCACATCCATACATGACCACTGGAAAAACCATAGCCTTGACTAGATGGACCTTAGTCGGCAAAGTAATGTCTCTGCTTTTGAATATGCTATCTAGGTTGGTCATAACTTTTCTTCCAAGGAGTAAGCATCTTTTAATTTCATGGCTGCAATCACCATCTGCAGTGATTTTGGAGCCCCCCAAAATAAAGTCAGCCACTGTTTCCACTGTATCACCATCTATTTCCCATGAAGTGATGGGACTGGATGCCATGATCTTCATTTTCTGAATGTTGAGCTTTAAGGCAACTTTTTCACTCTCCTCTTTCACTTTCATCAAGAGGCTTTTGAGTTCACTTTCTGCCATAAGGGTGGTGTCATCTGCATATCTGAGGTTATTGATATTTCTCCCAGCAATCTTGATTCCAGCTTGTGTTTCTTCCAGTCCAGTGTTTCTCATGATGTACTCTGCATATAAGCTAAATAAGCAGGGTGACAATATACAGCCTTGGCGTACTCCCTTTCCTATTTGGAACCAGTCTGTTGTTCCATGTCCAGTTCTAACTGTTGCTTCCTGACCTGCATAGAGATTTCTCAAGAGGCAGGTCAGGTGGTCTGATATTCCCATCTCTCAGAATTTTCCAAATGAGCTCAAATAGATAAATAAAAAGCAGAAAATTTAATACTCTGGCTTAGCTCTAAATAATTGAGGAGAGTTAGTTGGTATGGTAGGCAGAATTCTAGGATGTTCCTCAAGATATCTACCTCCTGATGGATGCAGCTTGTGTGTGACTATGATGGGATAGTCAGTCCCATGCCTGGTTAGATTATGTGGCACAGGTGACTTCAGTTCAGTTCAGTCGCTCAGTCATGTCTGACTCTTTGCAACCCCATCGACTGCAGCATGCCAGGCCTCCCTGTCCATTGCCAGCTCCCAGAGTTTACTCAAACTCATGTCCATTGAGTCAGTGATGCCATCCAACCATCTCATCCTCTGCTGTCCCCTTCTCCTCCCATCTTCAATCTTTCCCAGCATGAGGGTCTTTTCAAATTAGTCAGTTCTTCACATCAGGTGGCCAAAGTATTGGACTTTCAGCTTCAGCATCAGTCCTTCCAATGAATATTCAGGACTGATTTCCTTTAGGATGGACTGGTTGGATATCCTTGCAGTCCAAGGGGCTCTCAAGAGTCTTCTCCAGGTGACTTAAAGAATAGATTATCTTTTCCTATAAAGAATGGACAGGTGACTTAAAGCATATATTGTCCTGGGTTGATCTGGCCTAATCAGGTGAACACTTACAAAGGCTCTTCCTAAAGCAAGAAATATGAAGCAAGAGATTTGATTCAAGGGAGGTTCTTGGTTGTGGGCTTTGGAGTGAAGGAAACCAAGCAAGAGGGAATATAGATGGCTCTGAGAACTAACAGTTTATCTGATTATTTCGGATTTTCGACTGTACACAGTCATATCAATGCCAGATAATAACTGCTGTTTCTTAATGTCTGATCATTATAATTATTTCTCCTTAAGTTATGGTACCAAGTAGGATGGCCGGTACATCAGTAAGTAGTATCAGTGACAGTGGGACTCTTCTTTCTAGGCTCAAATGGAAGCTTTGAATTATTTAACACAAAGTGTAGTGTTTACTACAGCTGCTGGTGGTCAAAGTTGCTCAGTTGTGTCTGACTCTTTGCAACCTCATGGACAGTAGCCCTCCAGGCTCCTCTGTCTATGGAATTCTCTAGGCAAGAATACTGGAGTGGGTAACCTTTCCCTTCTCCAGGGGATCTTCCCAACCCAGGGATCAAACCTAGGTCTTCCATGCTACAGATGGATTCTTTACCATCGGAGCCAAATTTCTTTATCAAAATAAGGGAGTTCCTTTCTATTTCCTATTTTTTAAAATAATTTTTTTAATCATGAAAAAATGTTGCCTTCTATTGAACTATAACCTTTTTATTTATCTACTGAGTGGTCATAATTTTTATTCTTTAATCTTTAAATGTAATATATTGTATTATTTAATTTTATAGTGTCAAACCATCCTTACATTCCTGGGATAAGCCCTGCTTCATCATGACTTTAGACCATTTTGCTCCACTTGTTCCTTTCTCTCCCAGATTTATTTGCTATTATTGTAGTGTATTTTAGTTCTACCCTTTTAAACAATATAGAATATTATTATTATTAATAACTTATAAACTCAGTATTCCTTTTTTTACACACATGTTGATCACTTTCTTTCTTCTTCTTACATGTTAGTCCTTATGAAATAATTTTTCCTGCCTCATGTGCCTCCTTTAAAATTTTTAGAGTGAGTCTCAGTTCAGTTCAGTTTAGTCGCTCAGTCATGTCCGACTCTTTGCAACCCCATGAATCGCAGCACGTCAGGCTTCCCTGTCCATCACCAACTCCCGAAGTTCACTCAGATTCTTCCATTGAGTCAGTGATGCCATCCAGCCATCTCATCCTCTGTCGTCCCCTTCTCCTCCTGCTCCCAATCCCTCCCAGCATCAGAGTCTTTTCCAATGAGTCAACTCTTCACATCAGGTGGCCAAAGTACTGGAGTTTCAGCTTTAGAGAGTGAGTCTAATGGTGGTTAATCATTTTTGTTGGCCTAATTTATCTCTTTGTACAGTACAATATTATTTCCGTGTATAGAAATCTAGCATAACAATTATTTTCTTGTAGAACATTCAAGAACCCATTTGTCAGTCTTTTGACTTCTATGTCTGTTGAGAAGTCAAAAGTCCATATGCCACTCTTTTAATGATAACCTCATTTTAACACACTTTTTCATCACACTGTTTTCATGATTGAGAATTTGGGATTGACATGTACACACTGCCATATTTAAAATAGACTACCAACAAGAGCCTACTGTACAGCATAGATAACTCTGCTCAGTATTCTGTAATAACCTAAAAAAAAAGACACTTTCTTTGTCTTTGAATTGCACATCCACAGGGTGTATATGGATATGGATTTGTTTTTATTTAACTTGTTTGAGATTCATTGCAATTCTTGAAGCTGTGGATGAATGTCTTTCATAAAATTTTGGAAAACCTCATCCCTTATCAATAAAAATATTACACCTGCCCTGTGTTCTATTTCATCGTGTTCTGGAGTTCAAGCTGGATGGTTGATAAACCATTTCATTTTATCCTATGTTTCTCAATAGTTTATACTTTTCACCTTTTTTTCTTTCTGTTCTGCATTCTGGATACCATCATCTGGACTATCTTATTCACAAATTCTTTTTTCTTTTGTGTCGAATGTGTTTGTTGTGTTTTTAATCTCAGTTATTTTAAATTTCATTTAAGAACTATTACTGGATTTCTGAATGTCTGCTTTGTTATTTTTTAATAAATTCCTTTTACCTGCAAAAATATTCCAGTTTTCAGACTTACCTTTTATGTCTTTAAACATACTGAGCATGTTTTTTTGTAATTTGTATTAATAATTCCATTCTGTTAGTTATTTTAGGTCTGTCTATGCTGTCTGTTATTTCCGGTGACTGTCATTCACAGTGCCTTATTTCTTTCTGTCTTAATTATCTTTGTGAACTGCTTATTTCTTCATGGAAAATTAGTCTTGGTGATGCTTTGTAACATAGGATAAGGGTGCCTTCTTCCAGGGATGATTAATTTTTGTTTTTTCCCTGTGCCTAGGAGCACTAGGGCTGGAGACTCATTTTAAGCTAAATTCATGGTTTGAGTTTTATCAGTTATATAAGTGGTGTATGTTTATTCTCATAGCTTGCCTTTTAACTTTGTTTACAGTGTTTTATCTTCTTAAACTAAAGTTTTTTTTTTTATCTTAAGGGGATCATTATACATATTTTTTATAGTTTTGTTTTTATTCCTTAACAGCTCCTTTCCTACCCCAAGTTGTATGTTGTATATTTTTATCTAAAACAACAGAAAGTTTTGATTTTCCCAACTATATATTATTTTAAAATATTTACTTAAGTTTACTTATTTGGTTGTGTTGAATCTTGGTTGTGTCATGAGGGATCTTTCACTGTAGTGCATGGATTCTCTAACTGTGGCACTTGGGCTCCGGAGCATGTAGGTTCAGTAGTCGTGATGTGGGGGCTTAGTTGCTCTGTGGCATGTGGAATCTTACCTCCTAACCAGGGATTGAACCCATGTCCTCTGCATTGGAAGGCTATGGGACTACCAGGGAAGTCCCTAGATTATTTTTATTTACAGTGTAGGATGTAAATTTTTTTTCAGATGAATATCCAGTAGTCCAAGCATGATTTACCTAATAGTTCATCCTTCCTTCTCTGATTTGAAATACTACATTTCCATGCATGTATAAGTCTGTTTCTGGATTCTCCATTCTATTCTAGTAGTGTCTTTACCTCTACAATGTCTGCATGCCTTGTTCATCTTTTTCAAAATTACTTGGAAATTCAGGATTATCTTGTCAAGTACCACATTAATACTTGTTTCAAACTTAATTGAAAAGTATTTGGGGGCTTACAAATCCATGGGGTTGCAAAGACTTGGACATGACTGAATGACTAGGCACAGCACGGCACAGTATTTATGTAGACTTGGGGCTATTTTAAGTAATAACTTTAAAAATATTGCCTTTCACCTTTGAATATATATATATATATATATATCTTCATTTATTTCTTCAATGATGTGTTACAATTTTCTCAACAAAACTTTTGAACATTTTCTGCGTCTCATTACCTCAGTTTTTGTGTTCCTTTGTGAATGGTTTTTTCTTTATAATTTCTAGTTGATTTAGTTGGCTTAGAAATACCATTATTGTGTGTTTGTGTGTGTGTGTGTTAATGTTGTAACCAGCAACCTTAATGAATTTTTTAGTATTAGTGAGTTTACTAGAAGATTTACTTTGCTTTTCTATGTAGTTGATCATGTCATCTGCAAAGATAATTTTGTATTTCCTTTTTAATATTTATAAAGATACAAAGTGATAAAAATGTTAATCAAAGTGGGTATCAAGGGAACATATCTCAACATAAAAATGGCCACTTGTGACAAACCCAAAGTAATATCATATTCAATGATGAAAAGCTGAAAGTCTTTCCTCTAAATTCAGGAAAAAGGACAAGGATGCCCACTTCTACCACTTCTATGTTAACACAGTTTTGGAAGCCCTAGCCACAGTAATCAGAAAAGAAAAAAGCCATCCAAATTGGAAGAGAAGTAAAACTGTCACTAATTATGCCACAAAAGCTGGCATAATACTTTGTATTGGAACTCTCAAAGTCTCCACCCCAAAGCTACTAGAAGTGAATTCAGCAAAGTTGCAGGAGGCAGAATTATACAGGAATATACAGAAATCTGTTGCTGTTCTACACACTATCAGAAATAGAAAGTAAAAAAAAATTTTTTTCCATTTAAAATCACATCTAAAAGAATAAAATACCTAGGAATAAACTTAAAGATGTGAAAGACTTATACTCTGAACACCATAAAACACAAAAGATCACTAATTGCCAAAGCAATTTTGAGAAAAAAGAATAAAGCTGGAGGTATTGTGCTCCCAGACCTCAGACTATACTTCATAGTTACAGTAATCAATACAGCATGGTACTGGCACAAAATAGAGACACATAGACTCATGGGGTCACAAAGAGTCAGACACAAATTAGTGACTGAACAACAACAAGACCAGTGGGACAGAACAGAGAGCCCAGAAATAAACCCACACATCTATAGTCAATTAAGACAAGAGAGGCAAGAATATACAGTGGAAAAAAGACAGTCTCTTCAACAAGTGATACTGGAAAAAATTAGACTGCTTCATGCAAAACAGTGAGATTAGAACATTTTCTCACACCATATACTCAAAATAAACTCAAAATATAGATAAAATGAACTTAAAGTGGATTAAAGACCTAAATTTAAGACTTGAAACTGTAAACTCCTTTAAGAGGAACATAGGCAAAACATTCTTTGACATTAAATCATAGCAATATTTTTCTGTATCTGTCCCTTGAGGCAAAAGAAATAACAAAAATAACAAATGTAACCTAATTAAAAGCTCTGGCACAGCAAAGGAAATCAATGATAAAATGAAAAGACAACACATAGAATGGCAGAAAATATTAGCAAAGGATATGACCTATTAGGGATTAATGTCCAAAATATATAAATAGTTCATACAACCCAACATCAAAAAAAAAAAAAAAAAGAATCAATCAAAAATGATTGGAAGACCTGAATAGACATTTTTTCAAAGAAGGCATATGGATGACTAATGAGCACATTAAAAGTTGCTCAATAATGCAATTATCAGAGAAATCGAAACAACAGTGAGATGTCACCTCACACCTGTCAGAATGCTGCTGCTGCTGCTAAGTCACTTCAGTCGTGTTCAACTCTGTGCGACCCCATAGACGGCAGCCCACCAGGCTCCCCTGTCCCTGGGATTCTCCAGGCAAGAGTACTGGAGTGGGTTGCCATTGCCTTCTCCAATGCATGAAAGTGGAAAGTGAAAAGTGAAAGTGAAGTCGCTCAGTCATGTTGGACTCGCTGCAACCCCGTGGACTGCAGCCTACCAGGCTCCTCCATCAATGAGACTTTCCAGGCAAGAGTACTGGAGTGGGTTGCTATTGCCTTCTCCGCCTTTCAGAATGGCTATCATCAAACATCTACAAGTAAAAAATACTGGAGAAGGTATGGAGAAAAGGGAACCCAAATATACTATTGATAGGAATGTTGGTAGGACATGGGTTTGAGCAAGTTCCAGGAGTTGGTGATGGACAGGGAAGCCTGGCATACTGCAGTTCATGGGGTCACAAACAGTTGGACATGATGAGTGACTGAATTGACTGACTGAGGAATGTAAATTGGTAAAGTCATCATGGAAAATGGTATGGAGCTTCCTCATAAAGTTGAAAATAGAACCACCATGTGATCCAGTAATGCCACTCCTGAGTACATATCCAGAAAAAAAAAACCAAAACAACCCACTAATTTGAAAAGATACATACACCCCAGTGTTCATGGCAGCATTATTTATAATAGGCAAGATATGGAAGCAACCCAAGTGCCCATCAGCTGATGAATGAATAAAGAAGATATACACAGTGGAATATTATTCAGCCATTAAAAGAATAAAATCCTGCCATTTGCAGCATTGTAGATGGACCTAGAGAATATTATGCTTTGTGAAATAAGTCAGAAAAAGACAAATACTATATGATATCACTTATACATGGAATCAAACAGATAATACAAATGAAATATTTGTAAAACAGAAGCAAGCTCACAGAAATAGGAAGCAAACTAGTGGCTACCAGGGAGGATGACAGAAAGGTGCAGGAACAAATAGGGGCTTGGGATTAAGAGATGAAAACTACTATACTATGCAAAGAATAAATTAGCAGCAGTGTCGTAGCACAGGGAATTACAGCCTTTATCCTGTAATAACTTTTAGTAACTTTTAATGGAGTTGCAAGGAGATCCAACCAGTCCATTCTGAAGGAGATCAGCCCTGGGATTTCTTTGGAAGGAATGATGCTAAAGCTGAAACTCCAGTACTTTGGCCACCTCATGCCAAGAGTTGACTCATTGGAAAAGACTCTGATGCTGGGAGGGATTGGGGGCAGGAGGAGAAGGGGACGACCGAGGATGAGATGGCTGGATGGCATCACGGACTCGATGGACGTGAGTCTGAGTGAACTCCGGGAGTTGGTGATGGACAGGGAGGCCTGGCGTGCTGCGATTCATGGGGTCGCAAAGAGTCGGACACGACTGAGCGACTGAACTGAACTGAATCTGTGAAAATACTGAATTGCAAGGCTATATACCTGAAATTAATATAATATTATAAATTGACTGTAAATTTTTAATATTTATTGTAATGTTTCAGAGTAATTTTGCCTCAGAGTAAGAAAGTTCCCTTCTATTCCTCATTTTATAAGAGGGTTTATTTTCTTTTTTTCTAAATCATAAATAAATATGAACCCTTGGATTGTGCTTTTGTTCTCTGTAATCATAAGAGAATTAACATCTTTTGTCTTTTCAAGACCTGAAGTCATTTATGCCCATAGTGTCATTTCTACCTACTGCTTTAACCTTCTGATTCACCATGATTTATGTCTTGAATTCTATTTTATATGCTATCTATTCAGTCTTATATGTACATAGTAGAGGAACTTGCCTCCAATAAAAACTTTATAGAACTATTTTAACTAGGAGCTTGATTGATAGATGTTGTGGGTTGAATGGTGACCTCTAAAAAGATATGTGTATTTCCCAAGCTCTGAAACGTGCCAGTGAAACCATACGTGAAAAGGTGTCCTTACAGATGTAATTACATTAGGCATCTCAAGACAAGATCATCCTAGATTAACTAGAAAAGCTCTCAGTTCAATGACAATAGTCCTTCTAAGAGACATACAGAGGTCTTCTCCTCCTTGTCTGTGTCAGATAGCCACAAGTCAAGGAATGCTTAGAGCCACCAGAAGCTAGAAGAGGCAAAAAAGGATTCTTCACTAGAGTCTTCAAAAGGAGTATGGCTCTATGGACACTTTGATTTTGGACTTCTGACCTCCAGAACTATTAACTAATACATTTCTCTTGGGGCAATTTGTTATAACACCTCTAGAAAACTTGTAATATTCTGGTTATTAATTCTTTTTCTATTTTCTTTTTTGCAAACCTCTTCTATGAGCTTGTCTCTTGTCCTTTAGTGGAATATGGGTGACCATCATCTTTTTCCACACAGTGAATCTCATTGTCTTCCAAAATGTCTCTTGAGTTGGTGGTTTTGTTTTTTTTTCTGGAAAGATTTGAAAATTTTTTTCCGAAATTAAGGTAAAGGCGTCACAGTGGTCACATGGAAGGGTCTGTTTCTTCTTATAGGCACTGACAGCAAGGAAGTTAAGTTGTCTCCTGACAAAAATACAAATCAGTTTCGTAGTTGATATTAACATTATCGACAGTTGTTGTTCAGTCGTTCAGTCATATCCAACTTCTTGCAACCCGATGGACTGCGTGCAGCACACTCCTCGCGCTTCCCTTCATTTTCTCTTGGAGTTTGCTCAGACTCATGTCCATTGAGTTGATGAAACCATCCAACCATTTCATTCTCTGCCACCCGCTCATGCCCTCAATCTTTCCCAGCATCAGGATCTTTTTCAATGAGTTGGCTCTTCACATCAGGTGGCCAGAGTATTGGAGCTTCAGCTTCAGCATCAGTCCTTCCAATGAATATTCAGCGTTGATTTTCTTTAGGACTGACTGGCTTGATCTCCTTGCAGTCTAAGGGACTCTTAAGAGTCTTCTCCAACACCACAGATCAAAAGCATCAATTCTTCAGCCCTCAGCTTTCTTTATGGCCCGACTCTCATGTCCACACATGATTACTGAAAAAACCATAGTTCTGACTATATGGACCTTTGTTGGCAAAGTGATGTCTCTGCTTTTTAGTATGTTATCTAGGCTTGTCCTAGCTTTAATTTCAAGAAGCAATTTTCTTTCAATTTCATGGCTGCAGTCACCATCCTCAGTGATTTTGGAGCCCTAGAAAATAAAGTCTGTTACTCTTTCCATTTTCTCCCCATCTTTTGTTATGATCTTAGTTTTTTGAACGCTGAATTTTAAGCCAGCTTTTTCACTCTTCTCTTTCACCTACATCCAGAGGCTCCTTAGTTCTTCTTTGCTGTCTATCATTAGGATAGCATTATCTCCATTTCTGAGGTTATTAATATTTGTCCCAGAAATTAAGACAAAGGACTGTACTTTCACATGGCATATGTGGGCAACATTTTTATTAACCTAGAAGAATCAGAGAGGGAAAATAAATCTATAAAAGTAGCTGACGTTTCTACATTGAGCATGTGCCCAGGTGAACAGTTCTGTGTGCATTCGTGTGTGTGTGTGTGTGTTTTAAAGTGTGATTGTTTACAGTATTCAGGATGTGGCCTTTTGTAATTTCCTGTACAATACTTTTTTAAGTCTGAGATATAACTTTTTTAAAAAATAAACATATCCCTTTAAAATGACTTAAATCTGCAAAATCTCAGACAGATAATATGGTACCACTATTAACACATGACTATTCATCAACTCAGAAATTAAGTACATTCTGTGTAAGTAGAAAATTATTTTCAAGATTTCTAGGATGGTATTAAATTGTCATTACTCTCTGGAAGCATGGATCTTCTGCTACCTTAGATCACCAGTAGAGGACCTTCCCATGCATTCCCAATAATAAGTATTTTTCTCATTGACTAAGAAAATTGATATTTTGGGTGAGGGCTTTGGAGAGAAAAAGCTGGAGTCTCGTAGCTTTGTATATTATACAGTAGAGCTCAGAGACAGGTATGGTCCCCTCAAGTACTTCAGCTTGACCTGAACTACTGGAGTTCAGCTTCAACTTAATTGCAGCACAGCAAGGAGTCCCTTCTGGAAACCAGCTGCTTGATCAGGGATTCATTTATCAGGAGGATTATGACTCCAAACATTTTTCTAAACTGTTGTGGCCATTTAAAAAGGGAAAAAAAGAGGAGTCTGGGGAACTAATTAGGAAGGAGTGGCTCCCCTCTGAGTCTTGACCTTAACCCCACTGAGAAAGTGTGGGATTTGCTTTACCTAAGTAAGGAAAGAATATAAATAGTTGGCAAAAATGCTTTGTGGTATGAGTTCCAGCAAGTCATGAATTGGCCTGATACAGAGATGGAGAGAGGTAACAAAACACAAGAAAAACTCCAAAAGCTTTAAAAGTAACAATTAAATGCATCATTGTAACACATCATTATTTTGTACTTTCCTGATTACAGGAAAATAAACTAATTTGAGTCTGTGTTTGGTATATAAAATATGAAAATTTTTTTTTGTTTTTTGGCAGATTATGAAGTATTATCACAATAAGTCTAGGTGTCACTTTCTATTATTCCACTTAGTATATTGTGTTTTCCTATCTGCATTTTAATGTTTCTTTTTTTAATTTGGAAAATGCTCAGGCTTAACCTTGTAGAATTCTTGCACATCTTCTCTTCTTTCTCCAACTCTGTATTACATCTTTTTTTTTTTAACCTTCCATGTTTCTTAATCCTTCTTTCATTAAAACAAAAAATCTCCTGATATATTTGAGTTACATTCTGGGTAATTTCATCATGTCTATCTTCCAGTTACTGAGCTGTTTCAGCTGGACTTGAGTTTGGACTGCTACTACTGCTACATAATCCATTCACTAAGATTTTCATTTCAGTGTTTGTAATTTTAATTTCTTAAAGTTCCATTTTTTTCTTTTTTTTCTAATTTTTATTTTTACTTTATTTTACTTTATAATACTGTATTGGTTTTGCCATACATTGACATGAATCCGCCACGGGTGTACATGAGTTCCCAATCCTGAACCCCCCTCCCACCTCCCACCCCATATCATCTCTCTGGATCATCCCCGTGTTGTGAGGACTTTATACAGTTTGCAAAGCTGCTAGGAGCAAATATTTAGCCTTTTTTCAAGTCTATTTCTGCCATATTAAGTAAACTGTAAAAAAAATGAAGATATAATCACTAGGAAGCTCAAATGAACAAAAATGAGTACCTCCTGGTATAGTCTGAAGAGTTCTTCAGAATATCGGCATTTAATTTAGTCAAAGTACTCTTGTGAGGTGCTTATTCTTATTTCCATTTTATGAATAACAAAACTGAGACTTACCCAAGGCCTCCAAGCTAGTAATAAGTAGAGCTGAAATCAAACTCACGTTTATGACTCTCATTTTATTCTATATTTCTTCCAATATTTATCCTTAAACATTTTTTATATTTATGCCATGGGTTATTAGAGTGTTGAGTAAGTAGGTAAAGGTGTACTATATTTCACTATGACACAATTAAACTTTCTCTGAAAAAAGCTACTTAAGCTCAGCCCAAGGTAACTCAAAATGTTTCCTGAGTAAATGACAATGGGTTTTCAGAATAAATTTTTTCCCATCTTTTTTTTAGATTTCCTTACTTCCTACTTTGCTTTTCTATGTTTCTACCCCCTCCCTTAAGGGTCTTATATTCTGTAAAGCAATTTATAATTTGCAATTTATAAAAATTTAAAGTGAAAGAAAGTGAAAGTCACTCAGCCATGTCTGACTCTTTGCAACCCCAGAGACTGTAGCCTGCCAGGCTTCTCTGTCCATGGGATTTTCCAGGCAAGAATACCATTCCCTTCTCCAGGGGATCTTCCCAACCCAGGGACTGAACCCAGGTCTCCTGCACTGCAGTCAGGTTCTTTACTGCCTGAGCCACCAGGGAAGCCCAGTAAATAAAAAAATATCAAAACAAGACACTTTAATAATAAGGTCTAACACAGAGTTACTAACACAGTTGTACTAAGCATTGTTATTGTTCGGTCGCCAAGTCGAGTCCAACTCTTTGTGACCCCATGGACTGCAGCACGCCAGGCCTCCCTGTCCCTCACCATCTCCCAGAGTTCGCCCAGTTTTAGGTCCATTGTATACATACATATATTACATTGTATACCTACCTATAATGTATGTATGTATAATATTGACAAACCCTATGAAGAAAGAATATTACTATAATCTGTTTTATAGATGAGGAAACCAAAACTCATAGAATTTAAATTACTTGTTCAAGCTCGTAAACTTGACCACAAATGAAATTAAATTTCTTTGACTCTAGGCCAGTGCTTTAGCCACTCTGCTTGAGTAGATCTTCATGTTCTTACAATACAAATTTATTTCAGTTATAATTGCAAAGGCACTGAGAAAACTTTAAATACATTCTGAATCAAAACATTTATCAGTAAATTGAAGTCTTCACATATGTAGGGAGAAATTGAAATCTTTTTCATATGAATTTTGTATAGTGGAGATTTAAATATTGAAAATCATTTGCTTAGTGCTTTTAAGATTTCTTTCTCTATTGGAATTTTTTAGTTTTGGATTTTGTTTGATGTGTACAGTTTTAAAAATCTTTATTGAATTCATTACAATATTGCTTCTGTTTTATGTTTTGGATTTTGGTCATGAGGCATGTGGGATTTTAGCTCTTCAACCAGGTATTTCGGAGAAGGCAATGGCACCCCACTCCAGTACTCTTGCCTGGAAAATCCCATGGATGGAGGAGCCTGGTAGGCTGCAGTCCATGGGGTCGAGAAGAGTCAGACACAACTGAGCGAATTCACTTTCACTTTTCACTTTCATGCATTGGAGAAGGTAATGGCAACCCACTCCAGTGTTCTTGCCTGGAGAATCCCAGGGACTGGGGAGCCTGGTGGGCTGCTGTCTACAGGGTTGCACAGAGTTGGACACGGCTGAAGTGACTTAGCAGCAGCAGCAGCAACCAGGTATTGAACCTGCAGCCCCTGCATTAGAAGGCGAAGTCTTAACCACTGGACCATCAGGGAAGTCCATAGTTGTAGAGTTTCTGAAATAATGTATACAACATTAATTTTATGCAATCTCAGTACCATAGAACTTTGGTCAAATAAGTTTGGGAAATTGGGGTTAAAAAAAGTCCCAAAGAGTGCTTTTTGCAATATTCTCAGAGTCTGTTAGGCTCAAGTGCATCATCATGTTCCAACAGTGGGATAGCTATAGCTGTTTGCAAACTTTATTTGAAAAGCAATTCATGGGACTAGTGTCCCAAAGAACTTGCCTTTGGAAAATGCTATCCTGAAGGCAAGATGGTGTTTTATAATACCATCTTACTTGTCTGAATGTCTGAAACCTAATTTTGAAAACATAGGTAAACTGGAAATCCAGATGATGTATCTAAGGGACGATTACAGGTAAAGCAGTTATGATATATAGAGAAGAGCTGTGGAAAACAAGGTTTCTGAAGGGATCAAAGCAAAGGATATTAAGTCTTGGAGAATATCTGTACTGCTGCCAGTGCATGGAATCTGGAAATTCAGATTTTCCTTAATACTCATGGAGTTCTCTATGCTAGTTCTTGATGGCCAGGGAAATGCCCATCCCCAAAGCCCCCACATTCATGTTCCAGGTAGTATTTTGCATTTCTACTGTAACTTCTAATTTTGGGGGGATGTTTTGACACGTATTACCTTATTTAACTGTGCCAGACTCACTGGTAGGTTGTGATAGGTCTGGTTTTCACAGCTGTGGAGGTGATTTGAGAACTCTCCTGCTTTACAAATTTGGGGTTTTGTCTGGAGCTTTGCTTTAGCAATCAATGAAGCACATCCCCAAGCAATGAGGCAGAACTGTGGACAGCTGGGAATCTGCAGCTCACACACCAGCCTGGGGTTCTCTTACAAACAAGATTTATTTTTTTCTTTTCAAACAAAGGCTCTTAGATGATTATGAAACCAACACGTTTTCTATATTAGTGGAATCTTCTTGCCACACAATAAAGTTCTCATCTGCCCACTGTGAAAAGGGTTGTAGGTAACTATTTAGTCTTTTGTTGTTATTGATGTATTTTTGCATGTTGTTTTTCTGACTGCAACATACATTCACGTTTACTATAAAAATTTCATAAAATACAGAAATATAGAACATGGAAAATGATAGTTTTCTATAATCTTGCTACTACTAACGGCTATAAATAACTTGGCTTAGAGTCTTCCAGATTTAGTTTTACTCTGCATTTGCTATCAACCATATATGTGTATCTTTATAATTTTTTTTGCCTGGGCCATGCAGCTTATGAGATTTTAGTGTCCTGACCAAGGATGGAACCTGGGCCCTAGGCAGTGAGAGTTTGAAGTCCTAACCTCTGGACCACTGGGGAATTCCCCAGTATCTTTATCATTTTAGTTTCAGAATAACATACAAAAAATTGTGGTAAGTTTTAAGAATATACCTAAGTGAAGTATGAGAAAGTAGACAAACCAGTAAGCAACCCATTAGCCAAGTTAAAAAAAAAAAAAAAAAGAGAGAGTGATACCAGTACTCTAAATGCTTCTTTTGTGCCTTGGTCTTCATCATTACCCACTTCTTTATCCCCAGAGGTAACCATTATTTTGACTTTTAATACCACAGGGGTTTTCTTCAACTTTATGTAAATGGAACCATGGAGGATGTACCCATTTGTGTCTGAATTCTTTCATTCCACATTGTATTGATGAAATTCTTCCATATTGTAATATAGCAATTTATTCATTTTCATTGCTGATGATATCTCATTATGTGAATATGTCACAATTCAATGGCTGATGGACATCTGGATATCTTCCAGTTTTGGAGCACTGTGAATAATGCTGCAATGAACATTCTTGCGCATGTCTTTAGATGCATCCTGACTGCATAGAGAAGGGGATGAAAGAAGATGAGATGGTTGCGTGGCATCACAGACTCACTGGACATGAGTCTGAGCAAGCTCCAGGAGTTGGGGATGGACAGGGAAGCCTGGCGTGCTGCCTGCTGCAGTCCATGCAGTCACAAAGAATTGGACACAACTGAGTGACTGAACTGAACTGATTGGAGAGATACTAAGAAATGAAGTTATCGGACTATAAGTGAAGAGGAACTAAAGAGTCTCTTAGTGAGGATGAATGAGGAGAGTGAAAAAGCTGGCTTAAAACTCAACATTAGAAAAACTAAGATCATGGCATTCAGTCTGACCACTTCACAGCAAAAAGAAGGGGAGAAAGTTGAAACAGTGACAGATTTCATTTCCTTGGGCTTGAAAATCATTGCAGATGGTGACTGTAACCATGAAATCAAAAGACACTTACTCTTTGGAAGGAAAGCTATGACAAACCTAATTGTTGTTTGGTTGCTAAGTTGTGTCTGATTCTTTGAGAGCCCATGGACTGGAGTACACCAGGCTTCCTTGTCCTTCACTATCTCCTGGAGTTTGCGCAAACTCGTATCCATTGAGTCAGTGATGCTATCCGACCATCTCATCCTCTGTCACCCCAAACCTAGTCAATATATTAAAAAGCAGAGACATCACTTTGCTGACAAAGGTCCGTATAGTCAAAGCCATGGTTTTTCCAGTGTCATATGGATGTGAGAGTTGGACAATAACAAGGTTGAGTGCTGAAGAATTGATGTGTTGAATCATGGTGCTGGACAAGACTCTTGAGAGTCTCTTGGACTGCAAGGAGATCAAACCAATCAACCCTAAAGGAAATCAATCCCGAATATTCATTGGAAGGACTGATGCTCAATCTGAAGCTCCAATACTTTGGCCACCAGATGCAAAGATCTGACTCACTGGAAAAGACCCTGATGCTGGGAAAGATCGAAGGCAGGAGGAGAATGGGGCAACAGAGGATGAGATGGTTGGATGGCATCATCGATTAAATGGAAAGAAGTTTAAGCAAACTCTGGGAGATATAGAAGGATATGAAGCCTGGTATGTTGCAGTCCATGGGGTCACAAAGAGTTGGACGTGGCTGAATGACTGAACAACAACAACCAGAAGGTCATATGTGTCCAACTTTAGTACCTGATGCCTAACAACTTGCTGAAGGAGTTACAGAAATTTATGCTTAAACCAGCAGTTCATAGAATGCTCCACATTTTCAACACTTGGCAATGTCAGTCTTTGCAATTTTATTCTGGTGAGGGTATAGTGGTAGCGCATTGTGGTTTTCCTTTACATTTATCTGATTATTAATGAAGTTAAGACTTTTTAAATGTTATTGGCTATTTTTTGAAATGTCTGTTCAAGTCTCGTGTCTAATATTCTGTTGATTTATTTGTGTCTCTTTCTTTTTGAATTCGGTTGTTGTTGTTTAGTTCCTAAGTGATGTCTGACTCTTTTGTGTAAACCTTTTCAGTTCTAGATACAATTCCCTTATGAGTTATATGAAATGAAAATATCTTCTTCCACTGTAGGGTTTTCATTTCCTTAAAGATGTTTTTTGATGAGAAGAGTTTTAAAATTTTAGTATAACTCATTTAATCAGCCTTTCCCTTAACAGTTGATTGGTTTCTTTTGGATTTTCTTTAAGAAGTCTTTGCCTACCCCAAGATTATGAAAATAGTTTTTCTAAGTTATCTTTTAAAACCTTTCTTATTTTTAAACTTAGCTTTATAAAATGCCTGGAATTGCTATGTGAATATGGTGTAGAATACAAGCTAGGGTTCATTTTTGTTTTATATAAATATCCAGCTCACCCAAGATTAGTCACTGAAAAGAGAGTCTATTTTTCATTGCTTTGGGGTGCCACCTTTGTGATGCAGCAAGAAAAAAATGATCTCTTGGAATTCCAGTTATGTATTTTAAAAATATTCTGTACATCTTCTATGGTCTTTTCTGTAATTTCTTCACCACTGTGTTTCTGTCCTTCATTTATTTTCTTCTGAGTTATCTTTTGTCTTATTATTTCTCTCTTCAACTGTGTCTAATCTTCTATTAAATTTACTCATTGGGATTATTTCTGTTATTATATTTTTTATTGCTACTTTCCACTTGGTTCTCCTTTATATTTTCAACTTCCCTGACGAAATTCTCTATCTTGTTATATAAATCCTTTCACCCTTCAGTTATTTAACAACCATATTTTATATGTCCATTACCTGGATGTCTGTGGGTTGCTTCTGTTTTTCACAGTTTCTCTTGATTTTTGGTTACAAAATTTTGGATTGATTGCTAGATATTGATAGTGAGAAATTGTAGAGATAATTTGACTCTCCTATAGAGAGAATGGAGAAGGAAATGGCAACCCACTCCAGTACTCTTGCCTGAAAATTCCATGGATGGAGGAGCGTGGTAGGCTACAGTCCATGGGATCGCAAAGAGTCAGACATGACTGAGGGACTTCACTTTCTTTCTTTGTATAGTTCCTTTTGGAGAAGGAAATGGCAACTCATTCCAGTGTTCTTGCCTGGCAAATCCCATGGACAGAGGGGCCTGGTGGGGCTGCCGTCTATGGGGCTGCAAAGAGTTGGACACAAAAATCACTGCAGATGGTGACTGCAGCCATGAAATTAAAAGATGCTTACTCCTTGGAAGAAAAGTTATGACCAACTTAGACAGCATATTCAAAAGCAGAGACATTACTTTGCCAACAAAGGTCCGTCTAGTCAAGGCTATGGTTTTTCCTGTGGTCATGTATGGATGTGAGAGTTGGACTGTGAAGAAGGCTGAGTGCCTAAGAATTGATGCTTTTGAACTGTGGTGTTGGAGAAGACTCTTGAGAGTCCCTTGGACTACAAGGAGATCCAACCAGTCCATTCTGAAGTAGATCAACCCTGGGATTTCTTTGGAAGGAATGATGCTAAAGCTGAAACTACAATACTTTGGCCACCTCATGCGAAGAGTTGACTCATTGGAAAAAACTCTGATGCTGGGAGGGATTGGGGGCAGAAGAAGGGGGTGACCGAGGATGAGATGGCTGGATGGCATCACTGACTCGATGGACGTGAGTCTGAGTGAACTCCAGGAGTTGGTGATGGACAGGGAGGCCTGGCGTGCTGTGATTCATGGGGTCGCAAAGAGTCGAACACGACTGAGCGACTGAACTGAACTGAACTGAACTGAAGCAGCTAACACACACAGAGAGAATAGAGGTTTGTTTCTAGTACTCAGGGGCATCAGCATCTCAGTTCAATGAGGAATTGCTGCTGCTGCTGCTAAGTCACTTCAGTCGTGTCCGACTCTGTGCAACCCCATAGACAGCAGCCCACCAGGCTCCCCCATCCCTGGGGTTCTACAGGCAAGAACACTGGAGTGGGTTGCCATTTCCTTCTACAGTGCATGAAAGTGAAAAGTGAAAGTGAATTCGCTCAGTTGTGTCTGACTCTTCTCGACCCCATGGACTGCAGCCTACCAGGCTCCTCCATCCATGGGATTTTCCAGGTAAGAGTACTGGAGTGGGTTGCCATTGCCTTCTCCGAATGAGGAATTGAAGTAACACAAAAATTGGCTTCAGTTTCTGTGGAGGTGATCTATTTCCACTTCTCCCACCCTAACTCTTAAGATATAGCTTTTCAGGAACTTCTTAACCTGAAAAAATGGGGACTGGTTTACAAATGTTCCTCCTTTGTGATGTGCCTTGACCTTCACTGTTTCTATTTTATAATTTTAATTAATTTATTTTTGGTTGCACTGGGTCTTCATTGCTTTGTGAGGGCTTTCTCTATTTGCTGGTGAGTGGGGTCTACTCTTTCTTGTCATATAAGGGCTTCTCATTGAGGTGGCTTCTCCTGTTGTGGAGCAGGGTGCTTGCACTTTGGTAGTTGTAGCACTCCGGCTCAATAGTTGTGGCTCACTGACTGTAGGGTGTGTGGGCTTCAGTAGTTGTGGTGCACAGGCTTAGCTGCTCTGAGGCATGTGGAATCTTCTTGCCCCAGGGATTGAACCCATGTCCCCTGCATTAGCAGGTAGATTCTTAATCAGTTTTGCTACCAGGGACATCCTCATTGTCTATTTTAACAAAATTTGGCTATGCTAAGACATCATTGCAGTGCGCTGGCTCTTTGTTATGGGCTTTTCTCTAGTTGTGGCATGCTGGCTTCTCTTGTTGTGGAGCACAGGCTCTAGAGCATGCAAACTCAGTAGTTGTGGTATACTTAGTTGCACTGTGGTATGTGGGATGTTAGTTCCCTGACCAGGGATTGAACCCAGGTCCTCTGCATTGGAAGGTGGATTTTAACTCCTAGACCACCAGGGAAGTCCTGACCTTCATTGTTTGCCCCTTCTTCTCCCAGCTCTATGAGACTGTTAAAGTGCTATTTATTCTCTCTCTTGACTCTAGTCATGAATCAGCACATACCTCCTGGGGAGAGTGGGCCTCAGTGCTTGTTTTTGATCTTTGAGCTTCCTTCCTCTGAGCTCCATAATTACCCATGTCATAACTTGGTAATTCTCTGATAATGTCAGGTAGATTTACAATATATTATGGATGCTGCTGCTAAGTCGCTTCAGTCGTGTCCGACTCTGTGCGACCCTATAGAGGGCAGCCCACCAGGCTCCCCCATCCCTGGGATTCTCCAGGCAAGAATATTGGAGTGGGTTGCCATTTCCTTCTCCAATGCATGAAAGTGAAAAGTGAAAGTGAAGCTGCTCAGTCCTGTCCGACTCCTAGCGACCCCATGGACCGCAGCCTACCAGGCTCCTCCATCCATGGGATTTTCCAGGCAAGAGTACTGGAGTGGGTTGCCATTGCCTTCTCTGATATTATGTATAACTTTTCTAATTTTCCTCATCTAATCTATCTTTATGTGGAAGCTTATATGATCCTAATGGTATTTTTTGCCACATGTGTATTTAAAATTTTATGTACACCTAAGTATTTAATTTTTTGACTGAACTTCATGCCATGCCTATATGGCATGGCACTTAACTTTTTATCCTAATTTTCATGAACACACCTAGTGATGTAGACAGTTGGTAGTGATGGTGATGGAGTGGAGAAGGGAAAGAGTTGGGGACTAATAGCAACTGGGTAGTGACTATTATGGATGGCTCATCTACAGGTGAAGGGACTGAGGCTCTACATTGGAGCCCTGGGTTTAAGGTAACCCGAATAGAAAGCAGTGATGCGTCAATACGGACCATATCTAATGATGTCCAGGAAGGTGATACCTGTTAGTACTGAGTGCTTATTATAAGCCGGCCGTTGTAGTATGTTACTTTGCAGTGGTTACTTCTCAACCCTATGAAAAAAGTGGTGCCTCTCTTTTATAGATAAGGAAATTGAGACTCAAGGTCACACCTCTAGTGAGTGAGGGTCTGTAATTAGAACTTCAGTTCGGCTGCCAGCATGAGTACTTCCTTACTCCTTACTGCTTTCCCATTTGAATTCCCATAGTCTTTGAGAACTACTGCCTCTGAGCTAAGCTTTTTGTGACTTAAGCTTCCTAATTTGTAAAATGAGATAATTCTACCTAATTTATAGGGCTCCCATGAGGAGTGAACCTGATAATCCATGAAAAGTAATTAACAAGGAGACATAGTAGGCCGGCATTAATATTGTGTAATTTATCTATGTTGAAAAGTTAAATTATGTTTTTTACCTACCCTACTGGACTGAGATCATCCAGAATAGCAGTTCTCAAAATTTTAGGGTTCAAGGCCTCCCTCTACACTCTTAAGAATTATTGTGGACCCCCAAAGAGTTTTTCTGTTAAGTTATAACTCTCATTATTGCATTGAAATGGATACCAAGAAACGTTTGCCCCTTTAGCCCTCAGTGGTGATGCCATACAGATTATACATCCTCTGGAAAACTTCTAAGTATATGTGTGAGCGCATGAACGTGAAAAAGGAAAGAAAAGTGAATTATTCGGAAAGTAGTTTTGCCTTTATTGGGACCCCGCAGGGTACCCTGGACCACACTTTGAGAACTGCGGCTCCAGCTTAAGCACTTCGTGAAGGAACCATCGGATTCCAAAGTTTGGCTAAGAAAACGCAGGATCTGAGAGAAGTAAAAAACGAGAAGGCAGTGAAAAGCCGAGGTTTCACTCTCGCAGCATCGCCCCGCGGCAGTTATACTTTCTTAGCCATCGCTTGCTCCTCGGCGGCACTGCAGTTCTTCCCGGCGCGCGACCCTCAGGACCCGCCCCGTTCCGAGGCCCCTCCTCCCCTGCGCGCGCTCCTCCCAGCAACCGGCTTCCCGGGCGCCCAGAGACAGGCCCCGCCCCGCCGCCTCGTCTCCGGGTCCGGACTCCCATGGCAACCGCGGAGCGCAGCCTGGGTGTCACCCCGCCCACCCGCCTAGTCAGGCTAAACCATTCGCTTCAGGGATCTCCACAGGGGGAGATGATGGAAACAGAGGGATTTCACAGGACGTCTACGCGCTACTCTGCTCTTGTTTTTTCTACCTAGTTTAAATTACACTCTTTTTTTTTTCTCTTCATCTCGCTAACTGTTCCTGCGAGGGGTAGTGTCGCGTCTCGCCTGCTCGGTTCGAAGGCCCCCTCGGTCCAGGCCGGCACTTGGGCCGGCCCGCCAGGGAGACTCGCGGTCTGCGCGGGTTGGCGCAGAGGCAGGGCCGCGCGCCCGACGTAGCGCGCGGTGGGGGGCGGGGCTGCGCGCCCGACGTAGCGCGCGGTGGGGGGGGGGGCCGGGCTCGGGGGGCGGGGCGGCGGGCAAGATGGCGTCCGGCGAGTGATACCTCCAGTGGCCTCTGAGACACCGGCGCTGGGGGTGGGGGGGAGTCCTGTCGCCGCTGCCGGGCTTCCTCCTCTCCCCCGCCCCCGGAGATCTCCCTCCTTCCTTTCCTTCTTCTGTTTCGCGGGGGTGGGGTCGGTGGGAGGGAGGGTAGGCGGGCCTCGTTCCTGGGACACCATGTCGGACTCTGAGGAGGAGAGCCTGGACCGGCAACTGAAAATCGTCGTGCTGGGGGACGGCACCTCCGGGAAGGTCAGTCCTCTGGTGCGCCCGCCGTGCCAGGCCTGCAAGGAATCCCGGCGCGGCCCCGGCGCCCTTCAAACCTTCTCCTCCTCCCCGTCCCCCCGGGCGTCGCCTTATTTCCGCGAGTGCCGGGGCGTCTGGGCTCAGGCCCGCCAGGAGGTGGCTTGGGGCCCGACACAAATTAGACGCTTGAAGTCCGACGAGAGCTGTCCAGCTTCCTTAAAAAAAAAAAAAAAAAAAGAGTCATTTCCTAATCCCTGCTTGGATCGCGAACTCCTACTTCTCTTCAAGACCTGAGCCAGCATCGCCTCCCTGGGAAGCTTTCCAGCTTCTCGCCTCTGAGGACTAGCAGTAATCTGCCAAAACATCTTACCTGTTTTTCCTTTAGGCCGGGTCACACTTTGCGCCTTACCCCGTTTACTGTTTCTGATGCCTCCGCTGCACTGGGAGCTCCCAAGAGCTTGATTCTGGAATCAGGCTCCCTGGGTGAGACAGCTGGGGCTCCCATCACTTTACTGGTCGAGTCACTGGAGGGCAAATTGCTATCCCTATTTGTGCTTCAGCTTGTAGGGTGGGTATGTTGATAGGGGTCGTTTCGGAGGGGTGAAGTGTGCGTATCCATAGTAAACGTAAACATCTACAGGCAGCTTGCAGCACACGGAGCGGCCGCGCTAAACGTTAGTTTCTATGTTAGAGCATCGTACCTGTTCATCTCTGTTCCCCAGCACAGCGCCTGTCAACACAAACATTCAATAAATATCTCTCGAGCTCCTCTTGTGGCCTGGGTGCTGAGGGCAAGGCTGCTGGCATGACAGATGGCATCCTTGCCTTAAAATCTGTCCTGTGATGACAGTTGATTGAATGAAGTGAGTGCGTGAGAATATCTGGCCGCCAGTCCCTTTACCTCCAAGGCAGGGGTCTTTAACCCAGGGTTGTGGAGCTCCTGAAATGGAGTAAACATTGCCCGGACCTTGCTCTTTGAAGACCATCCGTATGATCTTGAAGGATTCTGGATCCGCCCCGCCCCCCAAACGAGGAGCAGAGCCTCTGCCCCAGGGAACCTCCACACCTGTCGCTTCTGTCAGTGGCGCCAACGCTGCCTCTGGTCATACAGCTAAAGTTTGTCTCCTTTCTTCTCCCGTCCCTTTTCCCCACCAGAGGCTCCAGAAACGCGGGTTTATTATTGTTACCAGCGTTCTGTTTTCCCCTCGGTTTCCGTGTGCCTGGTGTAGTTTGGATGCTGGTTTCTGTGGTAACCACTGCTGATACGTCTTCCCTTGGCAGTTGGCACTGCAGCTGTTCGTCTCTTTCGTGCTTTCAGGTCCTTGGGAAAGGTGTCATTCATAGGCAGAGTTTGGAGAATTCTGTTCATTTCTTTCTTGCAATCCGTGATACTTTGTTACTGATTTTTACTGTCGAGGAGAAACAATTCAGTATTCTCTGATTACTTTTAAACATTTTGAGGAAGAAAAGAACTTGGGATCACTTTTCTTAGTCAAGTATTAATTATATGACTTTTTGTACGTTTATAACAAGTTTTTGAGTGGATGAATTGCTTTAAATAAGTCAACATTGTTTCTAACACAAATTATAACAAGTTTTTGAGTGGATGAATTGCTTTAAATAAGTTTCTAACACAATAAAAACTTTGTTATATTTTTATAGTTTTTCTCATCATTTGTATATTCTTTTGACTGCCTTCTAATTTTTCACTTCCTAAATCTTTTTATCCTCCCCTAAAAAAAAGTTTATTTCTTGTTTAAAATGATAGTGACTATAATAATAATACGCCTCAAAAAAAGACAAAAGTTGTCCATTATCCTATATTCTATCATAATTCTTTAAATTTTTGTTACTTATTTCTCCCAGTACTCATTTGTTAACATGCATGTATTTCTCAATTGAAATCTGTTCATAACTTTTTACCTCCATCTTTTCCTCTAGCCTGTCATGTATTGTCCTCTTTTTGCTAATTTAATGTGAATAATTATGACTTTTCATATCTAAAATTCTGTCTAATATGTGACAAAGTGTATTTTTCTCATTTTATATTATGGAATTAGGGATATTATTCTGCTCCAAAGGATACTGATGTTCTTTGTCATCTTGACTCATCTGTTTTAAAATTGTAAAGATGTTTTTTCTCCCAGAAATTTCTGGATAGCAGCATCAGACATCTTACCTTTTTTTCATTGTTCATATGTCAAGCTGCTATTTTTTTCCATGCCGTATTCAGTTTTCAGATTATTGGCAGCTACCGATTCCCATTCTGTTTCTTTTACGGTCTTTTTCTTTTATGAATTCAGCCTCTCTTTCATTCTTACTTGTATCCTGATTTAACTCCTGTCCATTTTTTTCTAGCATCAGGTTTTTTTTTTTTTTGCTAGTTCTAATCAGGATATTTTTATACACCCTTACAAAAGCAATAGAGTATTGCGATGACCACTAACAGTTTATGCAAGAGAAGTTTAGCACCTCCTTCCATTAATACATTTTACTATTTCTTTCCTGTTTTGATTCCTTTGATTCATACTTTGAATTTTATTATATATTAAGATTTTTTTTGAGGCAAAATATCCTTTTATGGTGTCTTTTCAGTATTAGTAAAGGTAGTATGGTTAAAAATTGCTAGCAAAAGTTCACCAAACCAAAAAGAAAACTGTAAAGAATCAGATTTGATAGATGGTTGCTCACTTCATAATTGTTTAAGAAAGGTATTTCTACAATAACTTCTGAGAAATTATCAAATGAGACAGATAACAATATCTAGATAATTGGAGAGGAAGTGCCTCTGTCCTGCTGATTCAGATGCTCCTCTTTAATTTTTGTAGTAAGATGTCTGGAGATGATGTAAGAACCTATTTTAATATTCGTTGTTCCTAATGACGTACACTTTTGACAAATTATACTTTATTCCAATTGAAAATTCTAGTTTTATATGTCTCAAAAGTGTGAGGGTAGGGCTGTCAAAATCCAGAAGTCCTATTTTTAGGAAAAGAAACACTCTGCTGAAGTTACATGTGCCCTGGATTTCTCTTAGACTTATGAAAGTGTTTCAACCATCCATATATTAAACGTTTTGAAATATCTGTAATAGTATAAGTAGTGTTAATTACTTTGCTTTAGAAGCCTTAGCCTCTTCATAGATAGTTTTGTGTTCTAAGTTAAATGAGTTCAGTGGCATAAATAGGCTAAATAATAAAAGGCTTTAAAAAGGAATGCTTACTTTTTTTTTCTTCTGATCTCTCAGTTTTTATATTATCAAGGAAGCCAAATGACTTTTCATTTTGGTGTAGTAAGTTTATTTCTCAGAGTGTAGCAGAACATCTTATGGTGCTCAATATATATTTGACCAAATATTTTAGCAATTTCTTACAAATGCTGATTATATAAATATTAGATGAATTGGAATTAGTGTGTGCAAATTGCCATTTATCTGAAAAATATGATTCTTATGTCAAAGGAATTTTAGGGTTTTTTTGAAAGAAAGTTTGGCCCAGTTTTCTTTTGCACTTATGTCATAATTATAATAAGCTATATGTCATAATTATAAGCTATCTTGCAAATTTTAGGTTTCATTATTTTAGGAGTTGACATCTAATTTTACTTTTAAAATAAGGGTTATTTTTCTTTAACTTTGAGAATCTGTCTTGAAGAGCAGAAAAGCTTCATGACGCTCCTGTTCTCTTCTTTTAGAGGATGTTTACAAATAAATAGTGCATTACAAATGTTTAAGGAACTTTTGAGTTATTTCACTAGAATGATTATTTGTTTGCATTGGTAAGAAATGGTACTGTAAAGAAACTCTATAGAGTTTTGAATGTAACTTTGAATTATTATTTAAAATACGTAGATTTATATTTGTTCTAGTTATAATATTCTTGTGACTGTTAAGCTTTCTAGTTCTTGAATGGAATATATTTATTTTTGCCTGCTTAGTATTAATCTTAAAAATTTCAGTTTCTTAATTTGAAAGATAAATACTATCAGTTCTATAGAATCATTTTTATTTACCATTTTTAATGCAGAGAAAAATTAGACACATTTCTTAGGGGGGAAAAAAGAAATTGTATAAACAGGTTCTCCTTTCCTTAATTAGTTTTACTTCTTATTAGCTGAGGACACAAACTACTCAGATGTTTGACCTCAGAAATCAAACATCTGTGAAAGTTGCGTTGAGCTGCTATATGGGGACATATAAAATTCAGATATTTAATCATGTTGTTTTAGTTTTCTCTGTTGATAAATAGAAATTCTAATTTCTAGCAAGGAATAGGAGGTTGATAGTCAGGAGATATAAAGAGATTTAAAGAGATTTAGCTGATTAGTGTGTTGTTGCCACTGATAGCTGGTTGGCAAATGAAATATACCTGGTGGAATGAAAAGTCCCTCTTCCCCTTGTAATTGATTAGAACTGCTTAAAGTTGCTTGGTATAATTGGAGTATAAATATTAAGATTACTTAATAAAATATAGCAGTGATTTTATTTACATTTCTAAGGCCAAAGACATTAATTTTGATATTCTGTGCATCAATTTTTTAGACCTCCTTAGCTACCTGTTTTGCTCAAGAAACTTTTGGGAAACAATACAAACAAACTATAGGATTGGATTTCTTTTTGAGAAGAATAACATTGCCAGGTAAGAGACTAAAATGTCTTAACATAGAAAGTTGTTCACATCTGACGATAAGAGACATAAGCAGAAATGTGTAACATTTGGGTACTGTTTCTGTGTGAAAATATATGTAATCAGTAAATGTGTCTTAGGGAGGTTCTTTCATCAGCATCTATCATGAAGACATACTGTTCATGTGTGTAAGGCAAAAGTTTATATACTCCCCACGCTACAGTGTTTTTGACCGTTGCACATTTTTTGAGGATAAACAATAGTTGCTTATAAAATTCTAACCTTAAAAACAAAATCAAATGCCATATAATTATCAACAGATATTTTATAAACTAAATGTGAGAAGACTGGAAAGGATTATTTTTTTTAATGTTATTTTGATTAGCCTCTGCTTCAGTTTTTTGTTTGAGAGAAAGTTGGAACAGAAGTATAATGTAGCTATGGAACTTCTGTGCTCTAATATGTGAATGCTGTTTTATGCAAGGCAGCATGAAATTGCTGGCATTTAATAGACCACTAAAATTTAGGGTCCCTAGGCACTCATAAAAATACAGTTTGAGCATTCAAGATGTTTCAGTTCACCATGCAAAGAAACTATTTAGATGCCAGTTGCAGCACATTTTGTGGGAAATACAGGGAAATAATAACAAAAAAAGAGTGGTTTCTGTTTTAAGTTAGTTTCTGAACAATTGGGGCTTTAAAATGCTCTGTCCATTCACTTGTGCTTAAATTATGTGTTTAAAGTATTTTATTAAAAGCAGTTTGTCTTGATTGACTTCATAAACCAGTCCATCTCTCTTCTCTCTGAGGAAACACATTTGAATAAAAACAGTTGCAAGTGTAGTGTCAGATTCATATACTGGACCGTGAGTGATATAGTGGGAAGGGGTTTAATAAATTCTAATATTATTGAACTATGTTAGTCTCTCAAATACTGCATCTATCAGACAACTCTATGAATGTTTTAGAACAGCTAATGCAAACTCTTGGTAATTAAAGGTATTCTGCATATCTCACTAGTAATATACTCTGTTATATTTTGACGGTTGTTGCTCGACTACCAATGAAAAATAAATAAGAAGATATAGCTTCAGAAATGAATTCCAGTTATCCATTACTAAGTTATTGTTCAAAAAGAGGTTTAATGAGAAACGTGTGTATTTTGTTTCATTTGTATTTTTGTATGTATTAAAAACTGAAAATTTCCTTTTTATTATTAGCTTATGGATAGGTTAATGCTGATATAAATAGAATATTTACCCCAATCACTAGCAGAATACATGTAGAAATCAGATAATATATTTACTGAAAACTTATTTTACAACAGTTTCTTCAGAGATGCCAGCTGTACACAGAGAACCTCAGTATGTATTTAATTACTGTTTTGTTTCAGTGCTAACTAGCAGAAGCACTAACTTTCTCTATTATGAATATTATTTAATTTTTCTGATTTTTCAGTTCAAAGACTTAAGTAAAGGAGCAAGCACTTATTCAGACATTAAAAACATTTTAAGGCTGATTCTAAACATTTTATATGTGTAATATATGTTGATGATTTCTAGTTCTTTGCACAATACCAACCATTTTTGAATTTTGATGACTTTGTAAAAAGTATTTATTTTTGAAATCCAAATTTATAATATATTTTAGAGTAGAAAGTACTTAGGTTAAAGAAATGACACTAGGAAATGCATACTCTTATTGAATGTATGTTTTAATTTTCCTGATTAAGCTTTTATTTTGATGGGCAGAGTTCCAGAAAAAAAATATTTTTATATAAAGCAGTTGGTTTTATTCTGTTTAGTGGATTTAAAATTATTATATAAATATTAGTAGGAAAAAGTTGTAGTTTGATTTGATATTGATAGGTATATTAAGAAATAAGATGAATAAATTAAAGGTTTATAGTTTGTTTAATTTTAATTCATTGTGCCCAGTGATTAATATTTGTATCATTTGCTGAAACATTATAGGCAGCATTATTAAATTTATGGTATAGCAGCACAGAAGGCAAACCTAGTATTTGTTAGTATTCTAGTGAGTCTTCTATCCATTCAGATCCTTAGAGGTGTAATACCTCCTGTCCATCTATTGACATTCTCTTCATGCAAGTTTTCAAGGTCATTACTTTGCAAATACTCATCCATGTTAGTATATTTCATGATCTGGTATGCTGTATAGTCTGGATGCAACCACTGTGCAGATTTTACTGCTTAAAATAGTGTATCTGTTAGTCAGAGATTCTGCTGATAGAGCTTCTTAAGAGCCTTAGTCAAAATACTTTCAGGAAGCTTGTGGGTACAGTCCAGTAAACAGCGTTCTACTGTGAAAAGGATTTCTAAGTCTTTAGTACAAGAAGTGGGCAGACTTGTGTTTTTAGTTCCATCTTGACTATGCAGCACTTTAAGTAAGGTTAACCAAGGCACCAAGTGTACTTTTACAAGGTCACTGTTGAATCCTCTTGGTGGCTTTGATTCATACCAAAAGCAACTTACCTGTATTTTGTCACCTCATTTATTTATTTTTTTCCCTAGTTAAATGTCATTTCTTACAGAGGAGCAGGAGTAGCATTTTGCATTTAGGATTAGATTGCTGACAGTTTCCTCCTTAACATTCTTTATTAGTTAGAAATTTATTTTAATGGATTCTAGGATTTTAAAAATTTTGCAGTGTTGATTATTTGAAAATTCTTAAATAGTTTTATGGGCTTGTCATTTTGAAAGTATACTAGAAGACTTAATATATTTTTGCTTGTTAGAACTAAGGGAATATTAATTTGAATTCTGTATTGTTTCCCAAATAGGAGGAACTCTGATTTATTTTTATGTGTTAATAAGCATAAAATTCAAATGTGGAGTTGAAAATACATTTCTTGATACATGAAATAACCATGAAGTTAATATCATTTGTTGAAGCTGTAACAAGAAAAGTTGTTTGTTTTTAGGTTAGCATTGTATATTAGTAGGTTATTAGTAATACACAGCTATTTTTATCTGAGGCACTAGAATATGTATATTAAAGAAAAACAAGCCAAGAACAACAAATAGTGTTTATTTGGAAAGGTATGGATTTAACAATTATTCCCTCAATATTGGAATATTACCTCTCAGGTGGGAGATAGTTGAATAAATGATTTTAAGTCTTGAAATTATGTTGTCAGAATTTAAAAGTATGTAGTGAAGATGATACTTCTAAAGTTATAGATAGGATAGGGTCTAAATATCAGAATGTAAAGGAAAAAAGCTTCGTATTTCTTGATATAAAGTTTATTGACCTTGAAGAAAATGGTATTAAATGCCCTTTATTAAGTTTGCCTAAAATCTTGAAAAAGTTAACACTGTTGAGGACTTGTTTTTGAAGTAAACATTAACTAAAGAGTTTTGTTAATAAAATGAATAGAATACTGCCTGTTTATCTAGAGGCTCCTAAAACTATATGACATTCTTCTAGTGTCAACTAGCCCTTTCTCCCTTGCTTAATTTGAGACAGCATTGTAGCACAGTGAATTTTGAATTTAGATTTCTTAATTTTCTAGAATTTAATTTTCTTAATTAAATTTTCTTTAAATTTCTTAAAAATTTAGATTTTTAAGATACTGGCTTTATACAAGTTGTTGGGTGAGTCTTCGTCTGTGATGTTTTGGTTTTTGTGTTTGTAGAGCTCTAAGAACACTTCAGTCATTACTCTGTGAGTGTTGAAAGTGTGTATATGTGGGAAAGATGACGGGTGATAAACTTCAGTAGCTCTCATTAATGCTAATGGAAGTTCCTCATGTAAATCCTGCAGGTTGGCAGATGGAACAGAACTACATCCAGATAATGGAAAGATTGTAATACAGACCCTACAAAACTTAAGAGTTAAGGGTAAAAGTTGACTGGTTAATCTAGTGTTGTACTTTCTTTCCAGTTGCTAAGTTGAATGGTGTGACTAACATTGTCCAATTTTAGTGTTTTGCATTGGTATAAAAATTCATATCTATAAACATTTTTTGGTTTGTTTTTGAAGTGAGACTAGTCTTTTAGTATCTAAGATTTTGAGTTTTCCTGATGTGCAAATCATTCAGAAAGATACATTTTTGGTGTGGGAGCTCATTTTGAAGGTGCTGATTGAGATTCTGTCCACCTTTGGAGAAAACAGCATAATTTTATTAGGAGAAACAGTCTGAAATGTTAAAATACAAAGCATATTGAACTTGGTCTTTAAGTTTTGTTGTTTGGTCACTAATTGCATTAATAATAGAGAATAAAAATAAATTTATAAATTTCTAAATTTTTTATCAAGTATTTTGCAAAATGGATGAAAGAATTTTAAAGATTGCCTTTTAGTAATTTAGATGCTTTTATAATGTTTGTACGGGGAAGAGATTTGTGAAATCATCAAATAGATTTATTCTATTTTATGAGGGCTTTGAAGCACATATTATAATTAGTTTCAGTGGACTGCTTTGAACAGATATAAATGCATCATAACAATTTGTGATATCCTGGGTATGATCCTACATCAGTTCTGAATATGGCTGTCAAACTGTTTATATTTTATAAGTTAAATTTGAAAACATGTAATTTTAAAATTATGTTCACTATTATATATAGTAGCTGACATTCAAATTTAAAACTTCATTCGAATTGAAACCTTGAGATCATTTTTGTAGTGTGTTGGTAATTTGTGAGTTTTATTTAGAACCTGTAGAGTTTAGAAGTTACAGCAAAATTCATTATATGCAATAAGGTAAAGTTCAGTTTTAATGTTTAAATTATATATCTTACTCCACACTCAAGTGCTGTATTGTTGTAGTCTCTGTATAAGAAAAAAAAAACTTTAAGGTTTAAGATGTTTGTGAATTAAAACTTTATTTATTTTCTTTTGTTTTGGAGGTGATTATAAATGTGGTTGCATGGAACTGGGGTAAAGTGTAAACCTAAATTCCCCACTGTTAATCTCTTTTGACAGCATTGTTTCACAATTCCGCTTTGTGAACATGCGGAATAAACATGCACATTAGGTTCAGAGTTTATCACTGTGACTTAATGTTCTGTGAAACTGTATTCAGTTGTTATATTGTTCCTGTTTTTCTTATTTTTATATTCCATTTTATACTGTAGGAAGCTTGAATGTTACTCTTCAAGTTTGGGACATAGGAGGGCAGACAATAGGAGGCAAGATGTTGGATAAATATATCTATGGAGCACAGGTATGAAATGAATTCTGTGATTATTCCAATACTGAATATACTCTGCTTACAGGCACATAGACAGGTACATAAACACACCACATGCACATATGCTCTTTCTACCTTGATTTTTACATCATATGTAGGGAGACTGACTTTACATTTGTGTTAATCCTTTTATTTCATCCTCCCTCAGAGTTGTGTTTGGAATGATTTGGGTCAGGGAACTGGGTTAATCTTAATAGCTTTCATATGCTACTTTCATATTACTAATATTACTGTTAGAAGTTTAATACATGTAGTAATAAATGATATTTTGATATTTAGTAACTGATTTTGGTCATATTCACCACTTACAGAATATATAAATTGAATGAAAATTATTAGAGAGGAAAATTTAATTTCATTTTAAATTGTAAGGACAAAAAACATATATATGTATATAATTTTTATGATGAATTAGTTTCTTAAATATTTATAAGTGTTCAGATTTAATAGATATATCAGAAAACTAAGTATGACTAACTGTATATATGAAGCACATACAGTTTTTTAACATGATAGTCATGTGTAGTGTGTGTTCAGAAGAAAGTCTATGTAGAGTAAGAAAAACTACTTGAATAACTGTATAATAAAAATTCTTTGGCAACATGAGCTTATATAGATATATAGATTTTAAAATTAAATTATGCTAATAGAAAGTATACATAGTAATAATTAATGTACTTAATTATTGACATGCTATTTTTTTGCTCTTTCCTCCACTTTGAGTTAGTGTGTATCTTTCATATCATCACGAGGTATTGGGGGGTAATATTCATGATTCTCATTTAGTTCTTTGTTGGAGTTTGATGTTTTAAGTGGAGAATCATAACTTGGTTATGTGGAACTGTGTTGCTCATAAAAAAATGAATCTAGAAAATGAAGGCAGAGTTTTAAGCTCTCTTCTATATGATGTTTGATGCTTAACAAATACCATTGCCTTCATTTTGGATGGAAAAGAGATTCTGAGTTATTTTCTAAAATATGCAGAGAAGGCTGAGGCTCACATGGTTCTTGATCACGTCTGAAGGCCCTCGAGCTGTGTGTTTGCATTGTTGACACATAGGTTAGGCTTTTAGGGCTCCTCTTTGCCGTTTCTTCTACATGTTCTTTGTCTCCTGGAAAAAATTTCACCTGTGCCCATATGACTTAATATTTTTTGCCTGTTCATTTTCCTCTTAGAAAATATGTCTCAAGTTTTTGTGTCTGGCTTTTTTATTGTTGTTTCTTTCTATTTTAAACTGATTGTGTTTAAAGTAGATAGTAAGGTAAAGAAAAATTATTGGACAGAGGTTTGTGGAAAGCCACAGTCCTTGTTTCAGTCACCTAGTTGGTAAAATAGGATTTGAAAAATGACAGTTTCTTTTCTCTTTGCTCCATTAAAATCTATCTACATGGATACATATTTGATTTAAAAAAATGAGAACTAGATTAGTCAAGCTTCTAATGATATTTGACTCTGAATGTAAAATAGAATAACTTTTTATGGTTTGTAGATATATCTAGAGTTAGTGGTGAATGGGAAGTTTTTATGCATCTCAGAGTATATAATATAACATTCAATTAATAATTTTTTTCATTTAAAAATTAGGGGAATATAATGTGTGTGGATTAGACTCTCTTAATTTTACCTTACTCCAAATCATTTAAAAATTTGATATATTTAGTGTTGATTAAAACAAAATTTATCAAATTTGTTATTCTATTTATAGGAATTTAAAGTTTATTAATATTATAAAATTATTATATAAAATTAATATTGGTATGAAATTCACATAGTATACAAACAAACATTTTCAAAGTGCATAACCAGTGATATTTAGTACATTTACAATGCTGTGTGACCATCCCCTCAAATCTTTATAGTTTTTTACAGTGTGTGTTTTATGCTATTATGTAGCTGCTTAAAGTCAGTAGACATTAATGGGCAAATTTGTAGAAATTTTGAAAACTTCCATCATCTTTGAGAAGAGTTGAGTTTAGTAAAATGTCTGTATTCATTTCTAATGTAATTCGTATTTTGGGAGAAAGAGAATGTCACATGAGATTCCTATTTTGAAGGTATTTGTTGATTTTATTTTTTGACAGTGCCTTACATTGTTTATATATTATAATCTTTGTAAAGCATATACCTTGGTTTATTAAAACAATGCAGTAAAGTATTTCTAGGAAGTACATGAACATTTTCATGAAATCATTCCAGGAAAGTAGAAATTCTGAAATGATAAAATGAATTGTCATAAATTTTTTCTGCTTTCCAGAGATTCTAAGTTAAATGCTATATAAAAATACAATAAAGTACAGTAGTTTCTTTTGTTAAAATATATGTAAACTTTTTTACCCAGACCAGAGAAGCTTTGACTACAGTTCTTTACTATAAATTGGGGGAAATGTTAATTAAACATTTTAATAGTGTTTAATAATGTTGTATAATTATATAACTGTTCCTCAAAGTAGATTTGTGTCTAGAATCATTGTAGATGCTGTATATTGCCCATCTAATGAATACTTCAGATTTTTGTGCACATGCTGTAGGGTAGAAATCTTTGAGAAATGTTTTGACAAGCTGTTTTGAGGACATCGGTATAATGAATTATTTAGGGTTTTGTTCTAGGTTCTCTAACTTATATAATGTGTATAGAAAGAATTATACATAATTGGACTATTAAGCTATGAATCTGTTTTTTTTTTAAAGCATTTTTTATCATCCAGGAAGAAGTTTATTTGTCGGCTAGGAATTAACTTAGATTCAAATCAAACTGATTGTTTTACCTTCTTCACTTTTTACTGTCTTTACTTTTTCTCAACCAGTAGCATTGAATTTTAGTGATAGTGTATTGAATAGTGTTGGTTAAAACAAAATCGAATTGACATCCAAGAAAACTCGTGAAGTATTTTGTCAAAAACTAGTTCTAAGAATTGAAGTACGTCCCAGTTAAATTCCCTGATTTTAAATTAACTTAAAATTTTCTAGGAGTCTTCAGAAAGATGTTATAGGCTATTTTTCATAGTGGTTGCAAGCAAACACACAGCACATAGTGTTTAGTGCCGTGTAACCTGTGGCTAACAGGGGCTAATAACAAACCTCAGAGAAGGACTGGATGTTTCGTTTTTGTAGCTCTTTCCGCCCTGGAATCTAAGTGGTTTGCAAACACTGCTCTACTGAGTATAAACTCAATGAAGTGTAGTCATTTGTGAGGTAGAAGAACATAACTACTATTGTGTGCCAGTGCCCCACGCAGATGAGCCACCTTGTTAACCACCAACAAAAGGATATGGTGCTTGTATGACAGCTGGGGAGATAGCAGATCTTGAACTGGGACTCCCTGAGACTCTGCTGTCTTTTACTTTGAATGTTTTTTTAGTTGGATATTTGCCAACTTGTAACTGATTATATTTACAGTCCTCTCTTGCATTAGTGTTGCTTCTTACAGGTTGTACTTATACAGTAAAATATATGTTATTATGACTATTGTATAATCTAGATGGTTTAATTCATTTCTATATTTAATTAAAATCTAAAGTAGATTATTTGTTGTACAAATAAGCAAGAAAAAATACCTGCATTTTGGGAGTGAGGAACCTTTCATTAAGTTGTATATATTGTATCTGTTAAATTTTAGAACTAAGTTTTGAAATACCTTATAATATTGTTAAGTGCTGCCACAGTGTTTGTTATTTCAAGATTGCTATTCGTTATTCCTTTGAAAATGGTGTCCATTTGATTTACTGACTCATCATACTTATTTCGCATAGTGATAAGTGAAGCAGATGAAAACAAAGTGCTATCTAATATTATGTAGGTATCTACTAAAAGTCTTAAGGTTTATAAAGAGAAAAGTTTTTTTTTTTTTTTTGACAATGGTGAAGTTAAGACGGAAAGTAGAGAAATTTTTACGAAGAGTTTATTAAGATGTGGAAGGACTAATTAAACTTGAGTGTGATTTCCAAAAGTCATGGCAGAAAGATTTGGAAAGAAGAGCAGCATTTGAAGGGTCAGTTAGGAAGAGGAAGCACAGGGAAGGATAGGGATGAAGACATACATAGCAGAAGGATAAATGGTGGATAGATGTTTGATAGAAGAGAGTATCAGGGACATGAGACATGGTGGTGGGTTTAGATGGCCGCAAGGTTGCCAAGAGACAGTTATTTCCAGCAGTTCCCTGGAGATTCTTCTCAGAGTTCAGTTGTTGCTGAAATGTGTTGCATTTCAGAGGGAGTTGTACTTTCTGATAGTTTTCTGGAAGAGAGGTGGATTGATTGATGTGGTGAGAGACTCGGGGCTTTGAGGTGCTTGTATGATATAGGCTCCCAAAGAGGTGAGTACTTAGAGGTCTGGCTTTGGTGTGCTGAAGCTGGTGGGTAGAAGCTCTGGGAGTCTGTGGCAGCTTGTATGAGTTTTGGCAGTTTGTGTGTTTCAAAGAATTGGTTCATTTCATCTGTGTTCTCAAATTTTTGGCCGTGAAGTTGTTCATATTATTCCTTCATTCTTTTAATGTCTATGGGAATCAGTAATGATCCCTCATTAATTTGTGTCTCTTTCTCAGTCTCTCTCTCTCTCTCTTTGGTTAGCCTGGCTAGAGGTTATCAGCTTTTGCTTTTGTTAATTTTCTCTATTGTTTTCATCTTTTCAGTTTCATTGATTTCTGCTCTAATTTTTATATTTTTTCTTCTGTTTGCACTAAGTTTAAATTCCTCTTTTCCCTTACTTTCCTAAAGTGGAAGCTTAGATTTTTGATGTTTCTTCTTGTGATATATGTATCACAAGAGATATATATATCACAAGATATATGTATTACAGTCAGTGCTCTATATATTTTCTTCTAAGCACTGTTTTTGCTGTATCTTCAAGTTTTGATAGATTGTATTTTATGTAAGATATTTTAAGTGTCTCCTGGGACTTCTTTTTTTTGACCCATGTGTTATTTAGAAGTATGTTTAATTTCCAAATATTTTGAGTTTTCCCAGCTATCTTTCTGTTATTGATTTCTAGTTTAATTCCACTGTAATCTAAGAACATGCTTGGTATGATTTCTATTCTTATAAATTTTGTTAAGTATGTTTTATGGCCCAGAATGTGAATGTTTGATGAATGTTTCATATAAACTTGAGAAGAGTGTACATTTTAATGCTGTTGGATGGACTGTTTTATAAATGATGAGATTAGATAAAGCTGATTGTTAGTGTTGTTCAGGTCAATTTTCTGACTTTCTGCTTGCTTGGTGTATCAGTTAATGAAAAAGAGGTATTGATATCTCCAACTGTACTAATGGATCAGTGGGTTTTGAATTCCATACAGTTCTGTCAGTTTTGGCCTCCATATTTTGATATTCTGTTGTTAAGTGTATATACACAAAGGATTATTATGTTTTCTTGGAGAATTAACCCCTTTATCATTATGCTGATCTTTATAAAACCTCATGATTTCCCTTATTCTGAAGTCTGCTTTGTCTGAAATTTATATAGCTACTGCAGCTTTCTTTTTGCTTGTGTTACACGATATTTCTTTATCCCTTAATTTTTAACCTTTATCTTTGTATTTAAAGTGTGTTTCCTATAGGCAACATACAATTGAGTCTTGGTTTTTTGGAGTTTGTGTCTTGCAGCTCTTTCAAATATAGCCTTCTCATACTGGAGGCCTTTTGGTGTGGGGTGAAGTATGGAGGAGGCGAAACATTCTGTACCCTTATGATTAAGTCACAGCCTTGTGTGACTTAAGCATTTGTGTCCTTGAAAATGTCTTTTAATTGGTAGATTTAGACTGTTCACAGTTAAAGTGTTGATTGACATAGCTGGGTTCATAGCTTTCATGTTTTTTTCTCACCTTGTAATTGTTTCCCTCCTCTCCTTTCTGTCTTTTCTCATTTTAGTTGAGCATTTTATCTCTTCTCTTAGCCTGTCAATTATACTTAAGCATTCTTTTTTAAGTAATTGCTCTGGCGTTAACAATATACATTTTAAACTAATCTAAGACCATTTTCATACAATATTACATTGCTTCCTGTGCAGTTCATAAAATATTTCATAAAAGAATATTCTCAGTTCATCTCTGCTGTCCCTGACGACATCAGTGTCTTTCATTTCATATGCTATAATATAATCACTCAATACATTATACTGTTATTAGTTATATTTTAGATTAATTAAGAATAAGACAAATAAATGAATTTATTTTACCTTGTTGCTTCTCTGATATGCTTCCTTTCTTTATATGGAACTGAGTTTCTGACGTGTATCATTTCCTTATTCTTGAAGAACCTCTTTTAACATTTCTTCCTAGGCAAGTCGTTTGGCTGTGAATTCTCTCAATTTTTGTCTGAGTAAGTCTTTTTTCTTCCTTACTTATGAAAGATAATCTTACATTTGAAATTTTAGATTGGTCCTTTTCTTCATTTCAGTGCTTTAAATATTTCATGTCATTCTTCCCTTACTTGTGTGGTTTCAAATGAGAAATTCTGTATAATTCTTATCCTTGTTCTTCTGCAGATAGGGTATTCCCTCGCTCCCCTCAGCTTCCGCCTTCTACCTTTTCTTAAGATTTTCCCTTTGTTTTTTGTTTTATGGAGTCTAAGTATATGATGTGCCTAGGTGTAGATATTTTTTTATTTATCCAACTTGGTGTTTTCTGAGATTCTTGGATCTGTGGTTTTGTGTCTAATTAATTTTGGCAATTTCTTGGCTATTATTACTTCACATATTTCTTAAGTTCCATCTTCTCTTTCTGATATTCTAGTCCCATGTATGTACACATTCAGAGTTGTCCCACAGTTCTTTGATATTCTATTTTATTCATTCTTTTTCCTCCTTTCATTTCAGTTTTGTAAGTTTCTGTTATGTTCAAATTTGCTGATTCTTTCCTAGGTTGTGTCTAGTCTACTGATGAGCCCATCAGTGGTCTTATTTCTGTTATAGTATCTTTGACATCTGGCATTTCCTTTTAATTGTTCTTTAGAGTTTCCATCTCTTTGTGTACTTTACTCACCTGTTCTTTCAGTTTTCTATCTTTTCCATTACAGTTTTTAAAATATTATTCACAATTATTTTAAATTCCTGGTCTGATCATTCCAAAATCTGTCTCATGTTTGACTCTGGTTCTAATGCTTGCTTTTCTCTTCAAACTGCCTTTTAGTATGCCTTCTAATTTTTTGTTGAAAACTAGACAAGATGTATGGACTATTCAGTTCAGTTCAGTCGATCAGTCGTGTCCTGCTCTTTGTGAACCCATGGACTGCAGCACACCAAGCTTCCCTGTGCATCACCAACTCCTGGAGCTTGCTCAAACTCATGTCCATTGAGTCAGTGATGCCATCCAACCATCTCATCCTCTGTCATCCCCTTCTCCTCCTGCCTTCAATCTTTCCAAGCATCAGGGGCTTTTCCAGTGAGTCAGTTCTTTGTATCCAGTGGCCAAAGTATTGTAGTTTCAGCTTCAGCATCAGTCCTTCCAGTGAATATTCAGGACTGATTTCCTTTAGGATGGACTGGTTGGATCTCTTTGCAGTCCAAGGGACTCTCAAGAGTCTTCTCCAACACCACAGTTCAAAAGCATAAGTTCTTTGGCACTCAGCTTTCTTTATGGTCCAACACTCACATCCATACATGACTACTGGAAAAACCATAGCCTTGACTAGACAGACCTCTGTTGATATAGTAATGTCTCTGCTTTTTAATATGCTGTCTAGCTTTGTTATACCTTTTCTTCCAAGGAGCAAGCGTCTTTTAATTTCATGCAGTCACCATCTGCAGTCACCATCTGCAGTGATTTTGGAGCCCCCCGAAATAAAGTCTGTCACTGTTTCCATTGTCTCTCCATCTATTTGCCATGAAGTGATGGGACCGGATGCCATGATCTTAGCTTTTTTGAATGCTGACTTTTAAGCTAGCTTATTCACTCTCCTCTTTCACTTTCATCAAGAGGCTCTTTAGTTCCTCTTCATTTTCTGCCATAAGGGTGGTATCATCTGCATATCTGAGTTTATTGATACTTGACCTGGGAATCTTGATTCCAGCTTGTGCTTCATTCAGCCCAAGATTTCGCATGATGTACTCTGCATAGAAGTTAAATAAGTAAGGTGATAATATATAGCCTTGATGTACTCCTTTCCCCATTTGGAACCAGTCTGTTGTTCCATGTCCAGTTCTAACTGTTGCTTCTTGACCTGCATACAGATTTCTCAGGAGGCAGGTAAGGTGGTCTGGTATTCCCATCTCTTGCAGAATTTTCCACAGTTTATTGTGATTCACACAGTCAAAGGCTTTGGCATAGTCAATAAAGCAGAAGTAGGTGTTTTGCTGGACTTCTCTTGCTTTTTTTTGTGATCTGACAGATGTTGGCAATTTGATTTCTGGTTCCTCTGCCTTTTCTAAATCCAGCTTGAACATCTGGAAGTTGTCAGTTCACATACTGTTGAAGCCGATCTTAAAGAATTTTGAGCATTTCTTTGCTAGCATGTGAGATGAGTACAATTGTGTGGTAGTTTGAAAATTCTTTGGCATTGCCTTTCTTTAGGATAAGAGCTCAAATAAATAGCCTTTTAATTAACTTGAGGTTGTATCTTAATTTGGCCAGGAGTTGTTCTGTGCTTAATGCTTACTGAAGCTTTAAATGCCAGAGGCATGAAATTCTTTTAGTGTCCTTGTTTTTTTTCCCTCCCCTGTCTTTTTGTGCGTCTTGAACTCTTCCTTAGTTGGAGTGTGTGTCTTGCAGCTCTTTCAAATGTAATCTTCCTCTCTTATCCTGGAGCCCTATTGATGTGTGGTGAAGTATAGAGGGAGGGAAACATTCTGTACTCTTATGATTAAGTCACAGCCTTGTGTGACTTCAGGATTTGTGTCCTTGGGTTATGACTTTCATAGGTATCTTTTAGCTTTTCTCATTTATGTGATATAGGTGGGCTAGAAGGGGCTGAAGTTGGAAAATGCATGTGATAAGACTCTGATTAAGGTTTTTTCCTGGAGAGTATGCCTTTTTTTGGACAATGCTCTGGGCATATTTTACAGTGGTTACTTTCTCTTTCCTCCTACCAGAGCTATGAGGGTATTTTTCTTGATTCTTCACCATAGGTAAAACCCATGAAAGTATGAAGGTATCCCAAAAAGTATGTCTCCCAGGAGTTTCTGATCCTTAGGCTAGACCATGCTCAGACTTCAGCAATTTGTCAAAATTACCATTTAAGTATGTCTACTATTTACTGGTTCTAGTGACTTTTGTTCCAGGTAAGCAGGATTTTGATGGTGACTTTCTGGATTCACTCTTCTTTCTCCGGATTTCAGGATGTCAATTTGCCCTACAAACTCAGCTGTCTGTTTTGTCTGAAAAAAAGTCTTTGATTTTCCGTTTGTCCAGCTTTTTTCTTAATGTAAGGACAAATGTGATGACTTCCAAACTCTTTACATGTCTGAGCTGAAACCGAAAGTCCTAGAACTTCTTTTGCTTGAATGTCTTTGGCTTTCTCATTTTCCTTTCTCAGTTTTTCACCACATTGATGTAATTCAAAACTGGTGCAAAGTTGTCATTTTAGGAGCAAAGATAAAAATCATAATTTTTCATTAAATGATATTGAAAAAGGAATATTATGAATCGATAGATATTTGGGTTGCTAGATTAATGGAAAGGTGTTTATCCTTCTTTCTTTCTTATGAGTCCTGGACCAATTCATAGGTATTGCTGATTGGAGAATATTGGGATACATCAGTTTCGATGAGAAATTGGCAAACTTCCTTAAGGAACTAGATAGAAAATATTTTAGGTTTTATAGGTCAGACTCTGTTGTGGCTACACAACTCTGCCCTGACAGTGCGAAAGCAGCCATTGATAAAACTTAAACAAGTGAGTGTGACTAGGCTTCAATAAAACTTTATTTGCAAATACAGGCTATGAGCTGAATTTGACCTTGGGGCCATAGTTTACCAATTCCTAGTCTAGATCAGTTATAGTTTTTATTCTTTGGCTCTGGTCTAGTACTGATTATCAAAAGATGCTGGCCATGTTTTATTTGCATATATTCTATTATGTTCAGATATTGATCCATGTTGTGATGACTATTTCAATACATTACTTAGAAGAGTTAACCTCAGGTGGCTCAGATGGTAAAGCATCTGCCTGCAATGCGGGAGACCCGGGTTCGATTCCTGGGTCAGGATGATCCCCTGGGGAAGGAAATGGCAACCCACTCCAGCACTCTTGCCTGGAAAATCCCATGGACAGAGGAGCCTGATAGGCTACAGTCCATGGGGTCCCAAAGAGTCGGACACGACTGAACGACTTCACTTTCACTTTCACTTTCCTTTAGAAGAGTTCTAAAAATTTTCAGGTTTAAGAGGCACCATAGGTCAAAATTACTGCAGATGGTGACTGCAGCCATGAAATTAAAAGATGCTTGCTCCTCGGAAGGAAAGCTGACAAACATAGACAGTGTGTTAAAAAGCAGAGACATCACTTTGCTGACAAAGGTCCATACAGTCAAAGCTATGGTTTTTCCAGTAGTCACATACAGATGTGAGAGTTGGACCATAAAGAAGGCTGAGCGCCCAAGAATTAACACTTTCAAATTGTGGTGTAGGAGAAGACTCTTGAGAGTCCCTTGGGCTGCAAGTATATCAAACCAATCAATTGTAAAGGAAATCAACCTTTCCTTCAGTAGAAGCTGAAGCTCCCAAATTTGGCCACCTAAGGAAAAGAGCATTTCATTGGAAAAAACCCTGGCGCTGGGAGAGGTTGAGGACAAGAGGAGAAGGGGGCCACAGAGTATGAGATGGTTAGATAGCATCACCTACTCAATAGATATGAATTTGAGAAAACTCTGGGTTATAGTGAAGGGCAGGGAAGCCTGGTATGCTTCAGTTCATGGGGTCACAAAGAGTTGGACTTAGTGACTGTACAACAAATAGGTCAAAGCTCAATTTATGAGAGTGAAAGCTAGCTCAAAGTTACCTTGAAAATGATTCATATTCATTCAGAATAATAATAAAAAAGTTCCCAGTGATTGTGTAGTATCTTGTTTTTAAAATAAGTCTGTTTTTGTTACTTCACTTAATCATGACAGGTATTATAAAGGTGGACAACGAAATATTCCCCAAGATCAGTAGATGGTAGGGCCAGGACTATAATCCAAAACTGATCTGACTTCTAGAGCAGAGCTCTTTAAGCATAATACATTGTATCATTCCTGTCAACTGAAGGTAGAGTCAATGGATTGAGTAGTAGCTTTGTTCAGAGGCTGTTTCTGGGACGTTATTTTTAGTAAGAAAAGTGGGATTATGCTTATTATTTCAAATAATTCTGTGCTGAGCATTATTTCAAAGCATTTAAGACTATAGAAATAGGTTTATAAGTTGCTAAAATAAATCAGACACATGATTTTGCATAAAGGTTATAGAGTCATTAAACTGGAAGGGATCATAGAGAGTGTTTAGGCAAATAACCTGAGACCCAGAGAAGCTAAGTGACTTGGGGGAGCCAGTGTAGTTTAACGAATGACTGTGCAATATATGTAAATTAAGCCTTCATGCTGTATGCCTTAAACTTGTACAGTGATGTATGTCAACTATTTCGTGATAAAACTAGGGAAAAAAAGAGCATAGGCCTGAAAGGTCATAACAGTAGTGAGCTAGATCTGGATAGGGAGAGTCAGTTGTTAAATTTTTAGGAATTTTTTTGAGCCAATTGTTGAATACATTTGTGATTACTATATATATATAAACTCATAAATTAAAAACAAAGATTTATATGATCAAAATGTATCACTTACTGATTATTTCACTGTATATTTCTGTTGTTTGTGCCCTTAAGGCTCTTTGTATCTAGTGTGTCAAGTGTATCTATATAGTGGAAATGCTATATGGTGATGTCCTACCCAGCTCTGTTTGGTGAAGTGACATTGATAGATTTTAAATGACCACAGGAGAGTATTTACATTACAGAAATTGGCAAATGCTACAAATAACCCTCTCTCATCCTTTCCTCTCCTTACCATGCCTTAAGCTGGTTAATTAATATTTACCAGCATACTGTTGCTGATGAGTTTTGTGTTATATACTTGTCTGTCTGTGTGCCTGGCTTTGTTGCAGGGCTGTGAGTTCCTTGAAGCTGGAATTTATGTCCCTAGTACCCAGCACAGTGCCTGGCATATAACTGACTGACAAATGTTTATAGAGTAAATGAGTGGACTTTATATTCAGTCCTTGATTCAAATTCTGGCTTCCTGTGACCGTGTGTTTATTAGTGAAAATGAGGATAATACCAGTCTTGCATGATTTTTTGTGAGGAGGAATGAAAAGATCCAGATATCTCTCTGGAACATAATAGGTATAAGAAGTTGTCAACATTTGTGATTATAACTTAAGAAGAAGGAGACATAAATGCCATTAGGGTCCAGACTTATATATGCAGAGCTTTGTATTAAGTGTTTGAGCACAAATTGGATGAGAATCAAGAATGTAGCAGTGTTATTTTGTGTGTGTACATCTCCTTCCCACACAAAATAATGGGATGTATTAAAAGGAATATGATATATAAGAGACAGGAAGCAATCCCTCTGTTATATTTGGCTTTGTTCAGACTCTTATTACAGTATCATATCCAGTTTAACATTGCTCATTTTAAAGAGGATGTCAAAAAACTATATGTAGCATGCCTTGGGAAGAACGAACAACTATGATTAAAAGGTTAGAAAATAGGTCCTTTGAGGCAAGTTTAAGGAATTGAGTTTGTTTATTCTGGAAAGGAGATGGTGAAAGAGTTACTTAACTATCTTGAAGTACATGAAGGGTTATTATAAGGAGGATACTCTCATGTTGTTCTCCTAATGCACAGAGGACCGAAAGAGGAAATCGACTTATTTCATTTAAAGAAAATTGTGTTAAACGCTGAAATTGACTATCAAGGGATGCGCCATGGGATCTCCATTTTTGAAAATATTTTAAAAGAGCAGCAGCAGATGGTTATTTATTAAAAAGTTTAAATGTTTGACCTCATGAAAGTGACAGGCAGAATTGTAGACCTTGCAGCTTTTTCCACCTCTATAATTAGATTTTCTTACATTTATTGAAACTTATCAAGCGTATCCCAGATATCTTATTGGGATCTCACTTACAATTTGATATAATCATTCTTTATCTTGCTTTGTATCTTAACATCTTGAATGAAAACATTGAGTATTATCTGTCTGCTAATAACAGAATTAAAGTCGGATACAAACAGTCCTTGCTTGTATTTTTTATACTCAACATATCTATTACTTATGAGTATTTAGTATTAATATTTTTTGAAGCAGTATATTACAAGTGTTGTGTAACTCTTTTATGACAGGGAGTCCTCTTGGTATATGATGTTACAAATTATCAAAGCTTTGAGAATTTAGAAGATTGGTATTCTGTGGTGAAGAAAGTGAGTGAGGAGTCAGAAACTCGGCCCCTGGTTGCCTTGGTGGGCAATAAAAGTAAGTTATAAATGTTTATTTATATGTAGTAAATTTATTTGCCTATCTTCTAGTTTTTTTCCCTAAAAGAAATGATGTTTGGAGACGTAAGTAGCTTTTTTGGAAAAACAGCTTTTCTGGAGTGAGCAAGTTGAGAAAATTCATAAAGATGTGTACAGTCTTTTCAGTAACAGTCTTGATGCTTGGCCTGTCGTGACTGCTCTGCTGCTTTGGCTGGTTCCTTGTTAAGGTAAGTTGTGTTCTGACAGTGTGTGCGCTTTGGCTTCCCGTGGTCTAAGGATGCAGTGTGGACTGTTAAGAGCGGCAGCACAGCTGCAGACTTTCATGCTATTGCACTGCAGCTTTAGCTCTGCCCCAGAGATTTTGAGAGATACATTTCATTAAATGGTACCCTGTTCCGGCGAAGGAAGCAGTGTCTGCATGGAATTCTGTGTGTATTATTCCTTGCCTTCATCGCTCATAGACTTTCTTTTTCTAAATTTTTGAGGTTGGCTTTTACATTATAATTTTTTTTTCTTGAGAAAGTATATTATTGTGGGGAAGGTGTGGTGCTTGGTAGAAATGATGGATAATTTTTGAAATCTGTCTCTTGGGCTATGATATACAGCATGTAAGAATTATAAGACTGATTTCAGTACAGGATTGTTACTTGGTTCTTAGTCCTGCAATGCATTTACCCTGGAAAAGAGGACCTTAATAAGAGTTTTCAAATAGATATGATATGACCCAAACGTCTACAACTTATTTGAGGTCAGAGAAAAAGAAATGAATTTAAATTATACCATGGAGGATTCAGGTCAGAAACTGTTTCCTGACTATAAGTGTTGTTAAATCTACCCAAGTTTACTACCAAGAGAATTATCTCCTCCAGAAGTCTTTAAACATATAGTGCATTTTTTGGGGGGTTTATAATTGTTTAGGAAATAGTACTTCCTGAAGGACCAAACCATGGTTTCTTCATTATGTGGTTTTGTACACTTAGATGAACATTTAATAAATCCAAGCCTTGCTTTAAAACCATTACAAAACAGGTGTGAATATAATTTCTCTGAAGAGTTAAAAATGTAAATTTTATATTACTTTCTAGAAAACAGTATAACATATCACAAAATGGATGAAAACAGTTTTTATTAAGTTTTAATTAAATTTTGGTCATCTATTTTATAGATTTAACTAAGTGAATCAGATGCTTTTCAACCATTGAAAACTCATTTTACAAATCATAAGTTTTGATGAGCTTGGTTTCTATTTCTGAGTACAGCTTTTAATTTTAGAAGATCATTTGTTAGTCATTTGTCATGTCACCAAAGCATTGGCATATATTATAGTTAAATTTGTGCTTTATTGGAGGTTTCCCATCACCTTTTGGGAAATTACAGAGTAAGGAAGTGATGGGAGTTGGGATTTGTTTTTGTTTCTTTCAGGATATAATCTAACTACATCTGGAGTAATGGTGTGGTGGTGCACAATTATATACATTATGTTATGTGTTTATGCTATCCTGTGAGGCCTCCATCATTGGTCACTGTCAGGATGTCAGACTAGATGGGCTATTGGACTGTGCTGGTGATGCCATTTGGAGTTTTAAAAACAAACATTTACATAAGTTATATGAACTTATGCAAAAAATTGTTACAGTGTTATGTTTGAAATTTAATAGCATAAAAACTGAAAGAATTTTTTTACTTTTGGAGTAATCCTTTTCTTGTATTTATATTACTAATACTCTGTTTCAGAATGAGATCATGTAATAGAGTATGTGATCACACATGCAAAATTAAGTGATTAGAGATGAACATTTATCTGGATACTGTTTACTATTATCTGTCACTGGCCCAGTTTCATATGATCAATATGTTCATGTAGTGAATGATCTTACAGTTTGTTTCTAAGAGATAAGGCATTACATTATAGTAGTATTTTCTTTTTGAGGAGGTATAATCATATTAAAAAGCAAAGATTTTTTTTTTTTTGATCAACACTAAGCTGGTTAAAGAGATTTTAAGAGTTTCTATATCAAGGGCCTCATGAACATTGGAAAGTCTTTCAAGTCAAGGAAGCAGCTCTCAGATTCAGAGAATATTCCAGATGAAAAGATGCTCACAGTTATTCTGTCCCACCTTTTTCATTCATCACATGAGTGTCATATTTGTTCAGGCTATTGCTTCTCTTTTCTCTTCTTTTTCTTCCTTGGTTAATTGATTGTTTATTATTCCATTTTTTCTCACTTATTGACTTATTATACATATTATATATTCATGTATTATATTTTTAGTTGCTTCTTTAGAATTTTGGAGTGGGTGGCCTATCCCTTCTCCAGCGGATCTTCCTGACCCAGGAATTAAACTGTGGTTTCCTGCACTGCAGGTAGATTCTTTACCAACTGAGCTATCAGGGAAGCCCAGAATTTTCAGTATACATCCTTAATTACTCTACCTTCAAATAATAGTGTCCCTTTTCATGTGTAGCATTGTTTAACACTCCCTCAATCTTTTGTGTTATTTTTTTCAGACATTTTTAAATATTCTGTAAACAACTTTTGCTTTAAATGGTCACTTAGCTTTCAAAAAATTACAAATAAGAAAAAGGTGTACTTTATTTTGGCATCCCGGGCAGTGCTAGTGGTAAGGAACCCGTCTGGCAACGCAAGAGATGAAAAGAGATACAGAGTCCATCCCTGGGTAGGGAGATTCCCCTGGAGGAGGGCAGTGCAACCCACCGCAGTATTCTTGCTTAGAGAATCCCATAGACAGAGAAGCCTGGTGGGCTACAGTCTATAGGGTTGCACAGAGTCAGACACAGCTGAAGCAGCTTGGCACACATAGCACCCACAGATTTTATTTTACCTTTACTTATTACATTGCCAACACTTTTATTTATCTGTATACATCCAAGAGTCTGATAGTAGATTCTTTCTCTTTGAAGAACTTCCTTTAACATTTCTTTTAGAGTAGATCTACTGTCAATGAATTTAGGAAGACATTTGAAGCTGAATTATGATGATTATTATCTATATAGAGTCATTGTCACCTAACTGTGCTTTTAAAAATTCATCATTGTGTGCTATTCTGTGCAGCTTGAATGGAAAGCATATGTTGAAAAAGAAGCATGTGTAGACTAGGAAAATATTGACAGCAGTAGCCAACTTTTAGCCAAAGTTTAGCAAAAAGATAAGATACAGAGAAAATTTCTGTGCACAGAGTGTGTGTGATCAGCTCTGGGATTTCTTTGGAAGGAATGATGCTAAAGCTAAAACTCCAGTACTTTGGCCACCTCATGCGAAGAGTTGACTCATTGGAAAAGACTCTGATGCTGGGAGGGGCCGGAGGCAGGAGGAGAAGGGGACGACAGAGGATGAGATGGCTGGATGGCATCACGGACTCGATGGACGTGAGTCTGAGTGAACTCCGGGAGTTGGTGATGGACAGGGAGGCCTGGCGTGCTGCGATTCATGGGGTCGCAAAGAGTCGGACACGACTGAGGAACTGAACTGAACTGATAAAATGTTTCAATGCCATTCTCCCAAATCATCCCACCCTCTCCCTTTCCCACAGAGTCCAAAAGACTGTTCTATACATCTGTGTCTCTTTTGTTCTCTCGCATACAGGGTTATCGTTACTGTCTTTCTAAATTCCATATATATGCGTTATGATACTGTATTGGTGTTTTTCTTTCTGGCTTACTTCACTCTGTATAATCGGCTTCAGTTTCATCCACCTCATTAGAACTGATTCAAATGTATTCTTTTTAATGGCTGAGTAATACTTCATTGTGTATATGTACCAAAGCTTTCTTATCCATTTGTCTGCTGATGGACATCTAGGTTGCTTCCATGTCCTGGGTGTTATAAACAGTGCTGCGATGAACATTGGGGTACACATGTCTCTTTCAATTCTGGTTTCCTCGGTGTGTATGCCCAGCAGTGGGATTGCTGGGTCATAAGGCAGTTCTGTTTCCAGTTTTTTAAGGAATCTCCACACTGTTCTGCATAGTGGCTGTACTAGTTTGCATTCCCACCAACAGTGTAAGAGGGTTCCCTTTTCTCCACACCCTCTCCAGCATTTATTGCTTGTAGACTTTTGGATCACAGCCATTCTGACTGGTGTGAAATGGTACCTCATTGTGGTTTTGATTTGCATTTCTCTGATAATGAGTGATGTTGAGCATCTTTTCATGTGTTTGTTAGCCATCCGTATGTCTTCTTTGGAGAAATGTCTGTTTAGTTCTTCGGCCCATTTTTTGATTGGGTCGTTTATTTTTCTGGAGTTGAGCTGCATAAGTTGCTTGTATATTTTTGAGATTAGTTGTTTGTCAGTTGCTTCATTTGCTATTATTTTCTCCCATTATTTTTGTAAAAATTGTGTTTTATTATGGTTAAATACAGAGAGTAACTAGAGTAGGTTAATGATATAGCCAGCAGAGGAAGGGACTTGCTTTAATGAAATAGAGTGTTAATTAGTAAGTTAATTATTTCAGTACATACTAAAAAGTATGTAATACAGTTGACCCTTGAACATCACAGGGGTTATAGACATAGTTCCTTCCTGCAGTCAAAAATTCATGTTTCACTGAATTTTCAATTTCAATTTTCAATTTCAATGACTACTGCCCTCTGTAAACATGGTTCCTCTGTATCTGTGGTTTTGCATCCATGGATTGAACCAATCTTGGATCATGAGGTACTGTAGTATTTACTACTGAGAAAAAAATCTGCTTGTTAGTGGGTCTGCACAGTTCAAACCAGTGTTGATCAATGGTCAACTGTACATAAAATAAAATATTTTATTTTATATTCAATTCTAAAAGGCTATGAAATACTAGTTAATGTTTTTTCTTTGTACTGTTTAAGATGGAAAATGAAGTATTGAGTCGTGGTTAAGATCAGAGGGTTTTAAATTGAGACAGACTTTCCTTACAAGCCCCGTTTTTTCCTCCACTAGCAGTATAATACCATACAAGTTACTTTATTTCTTTAATTTCTTCATCTGGAAATAAGGATAATGGTTTCTGTTTGATAAAGTTGATTTAATGATTAAATGGGCTATTACATAAAAACACTTTTCCTATATATGTAAGTGCTTGATAACTGTTAATTATTATTGTTAATCATATAGCCTTTTAAAACCATGGACTATAACTTCAACTCCAGAAACCATAAATTACAGATTAGTAGAGCTGAAATAGAAATTTTACAAAAGTAGCCTGAAGGAAATGGTTCTTAAAGAATTCTTTCATCACCATCTTTTCTTGGTTTTTACCGTGATAGTTCTCGTACTATGTGTTGGGTAGGGCAGTTCATTCAGCAGACATTCTCGAGGGCCAGCTATGTGTATTCAGGTAGCCATTATTATTTTGCACAAAAGTAGAATCCAAGAGAATGCTTAAGCATTGTTTGGGACCTGCTAAACTGGGTCTTAATTATATTTTTCTATACCATCTTCAAGTTTTCTAGAAATTTGACCTTCTTTTGCTTTGTTTGGTTGTTGGGATTAATAAATAGTTATGTTCAAATTTCCATGGAAGGCCTTACTTTTCCCTAGTGAGATTAAAAAACTTCGTTTGAAAGTAATAACGTTCAGAATGGGAAAGAGGGTAAGCCATCTACTTATTCTGTGTGTTTTATGGAAGTTCGGTTGAAGTTTGATGGTGTTTGCAGCTGCAAGTGCAGTGAGATGTCTCATAGACTACAATGACTATAGCCACATAAGGACCTGGAAGCAATTATACTACCATCTAGGATAGCTTCTACAATTTGGGGAATCAAATGCACCAGGCCTAGACCTTGGTTTCCTGGCCTTGAAGGTCTTGCTGTCCCAACATTGGGGCACTCTCAGTTGACCAGAGCCTGTACTGCAGAGCCTAGGGATTTTCAGTTTATCTCCACTTACTACAGGCTTGTTACAAGTGGACCTGACCGTCTATTATGTGAACTATGGCACTAGCTTCCTAACTGTTCTTCCTGCTCCTAGCTTTGTTCTCCTACAATTCAGCTCCCAAACGGCAAATCGTGTTATATGACTTTTCTGCATAAAACCCACTAGTGCCTTCTCATCACACTTAGAATGAAATCCAAACTCCTTATCCGGTTTCTCAAGCACAACTAATCTGGCTCCTACTTACTTCTCCGACTCATTTTCTACTAAATGCTCCCTTGTCCACTGTGTGTAAGGCACATTTGTCTTTTTTTCTGTTCCTATAACATTCCAAGTTAATTTGTACTTTAAGGTTTCTTCTGCTTGATAGACTTTTCCTTCTGGCTTCTGCTTGGCTGGCTCCATTTTGTCATTTTTAACTCATCTTAAATGTCATCACCTCAGAGTTGCCTTCCTCGACCAATGAAATCTAAAGGAATCTAAAGTCTGTCAGGATGTTCTGTTTCAGTTATCTGCGTAGTCTCATTGTCATCTGGTATCATTTCTTGTTTGTTTCTTGTCTGTCTAAACTCTGTGAAAGCTGAGGATCTCATCACTTACAACAGTGCCTGAATGAATGAATACTGAATGAATGAATAAAAGCCTTTTCATGAAGACTCTGTTGAAATTAGAAGTGTTTATGGCCCGGGATATGTTATTCAGGGAAAATGGTTTCTTAATGAGGAAAAATACATATGTAGATACAGGGAATCTGTTAGATGGCCTCCAGACCCAACTGCCCTAGTGAATTCCACTCTGGTAAATAATGTCAGAGTTTCTTAGGAAACACATCGGGATTATATTATGATGTATCATGTTTGAGATAAGATGTCATAGATTTTCTGTCATGATTTTAGATTAAATAAATGTTAACAAATTCAGATGTTGCTTCATTTTTCAAACTTTTACATATTGGTAGAACTGTACACTTTTTAACTTTTAATTTATAGATTAAAAATTTGTGTGTTTAATTTAAAAATCAATCTGCACTCAAATGCAATTTTCGTTTTTCTTTTAGTGTTTCAGGGAAGGTTCAAATTAAAATGAAATGAACATCAGGAATATTAATTTTTTAAGATTAATTTTATATTCAATCCATGTTTTATAACTACATGATGTTTTAATTTGTCATTTTGTTATTTTCTATCTTTAAGCTGTTATGTTTTCCTACTATCTGATCCATCACCTAGTTTCTCCCCTGACTAGCTAACATTCTCAGTTGGATAGATTGTAAACAGAAATTAACAGGGTTGCATAGGAGCTGCCCCCTTCCTGATTTATAGCTTCTTAGTTAGTGGAGGGGCGGTGGCTATCAGTAACTTGTATTGGGAGTAGGAATTATCACACTCCAGTACAGAGTGAATGGATGAATGATTTCTACTCTTAAAGATATTAAACAGATCCTTTCCCAAATAAAGACTAATAACTCAGATTTTTAAACAATCTTCATGACAGATGAGAGCATAGAGAAGAGTGCATCTACACTAATTAACAATGTTGAGTGTATATTCTTCTTAACAGTGATTGATTGTTCTTGGAGTACTATCTCTGCCCAGGAAGTGATGTTTTACACTGTGAGGTTCAAAGGTTACATTTTAATGTACCCTGTAAGTTGTGTTCCCTGAACTCCATGGAAATGTATTAGTAAAACAAGTAAATTTTAAGTTGAAAATTTTACTGATCTTCTCAATAAAATTATCACAAGGCTTTTAGAGACTATTCTTTATTCTTAGTAATAGAGGAGTGTAAGAGAAGGTTGTAAGTCCAGCTTTAAGAACTTCAGGGGAATTTACATGAAAATACTTGCCTATACTGTGACTTTTTTGAGTCTTCAGAAATTCTTATTTTATCTGGAGAGTGGAAATGTGAAACTATGAAGTAAGTAACATTTACTTTGATTCCTGTTTTGAAGGATTAATATCAACTTCTATAAAAATTGTCATCTATAATATGACAAAGTGAACAAATGAGTCATTATTACAAATTTGCGTAAGAGTTTACAATTTATAAAGCATAAACAAAAGCTTTTTTGAGGATTGGAAAAGTTCATTCTGTTTATACACTCTAAATTAAAAGTCTACTCCTTATCATTTATTTTAATACTTTGGTTCTTTTTGTTCCAGTAATAGTAATCCCAAGGTGTCAGATCCAAGTGTCTTTTTCAGATGGATCTGACATTTCTGTTTCTGTGGCTTTATATGTATATTGTTTTGTCCTCTGTTTACATGTAAATTTTTTAAATAGAGCTATGATTATGTACTTACTGGAGGATGATGATAGCATCTTATTCTGATGCTGGTAGCATCAGTATTCTGTATATTGAGTGAGAGTATTTTAATATAAATACTTATAGCTGTTCCTTTAGGTGATACTTCACCCTACTACTGTACTTTTGAGAACATTTTGATAATATTTCAAGTTTAATTGATTGAGTAGTTTCCTCAAATAAATGCATAAGCTTGAATTCAGACTGGTATTGTGACTGATATGTTGAGGGGGAGAAAATGTCATATGAGTGCTTTTTCATAATACGCATCAAGAAACATTTTTCACTTGACAGTTGTTACAGTTATTATGTCATTTCATAGTTAACTTTTTTTTTTAAGACAGCCTGCTTTAAACCATTTTGGCAGTATTATGGCTTACTTAGCTTGTGAAGTTTAAGGACTTTGTGGTTGTGTTTTTTCTATTTTTTTAATTGGAGGCTAATTGCTTTACAGTATAGGGTTGGCCTTTGTCTTTTGTGGTTTTGTTTTGTTTGGGAGGAGCTGTCTAAGGATTTTGGGCATAGCAATCTGTTTATATAATGTCTGTCTTATCTTTTCTTGTCATGATATAGAAAGTTTATTAAATGTTAAAGAAAGCATAATCCATCTTTTGTTTATGATGAATTTCTTTGAATTTAATTTTTAGAAGAAAATTTAATGACTAAAAATTAAATTAATATTAAGTATTAAGTAAAAGAATGCAGCTATAAAAACAGATTTTTGTGTGTATTAAAAAGAGATTTGAGATTTTCATCAATGTAATTTAAGCCCGTTTAATAGTTTGCTTTATATTTGCAGTGATTATGTAATAGATCCAATATGCATTAAAAGAATACTAGAGTGGGGATCAGAAAACTTTGTACTGCTGCTGTCATTTTTTTCTAACTTCATTACCTTGGCAGTTTATTCACTTAAGATGATCCTCATGTATAAGATGAGGGGATTGTACCAGACAATCATAAGCACCTTCTATTCCTAAAATATGATGACCCTAACTGTATTTAGATGTACATCTGATTAATTGAGCATATTTGTTGCTGTACAATTTTAAGAGAGTTTAACTTTACATGTAATTGAAATCCTGTCTTATCCTTGCAGAGATGATTTTTTAGGCTCATTTTATCATTCAGTTATTAAGTATCCATTTTCCATATACATGAATAGATGCATATACCTAAAACAACAGTAACGATAAATCTTAGTATTGAATTCTTAGCTGTCTCTTTTGTTCCACTGTGTCTCTTTTTATGCCAGTACCATGCTGTTTTGATTACTGTAGCTTTGTAGTATAATCTGAAGCCAGGGAGCTTGATTTTAAAAAGCATTTCTTTTTAACTGAAGTTTGTTCTTGAGTTTAGAATTTAGTTAGTTTTCATTTTCTGTAACATTTTCTAAAATTTCATATGAATGTCTGGTTTCTGCAGTAAGTAAAGCAATTCAGCAGTTATTTTCTTTGTCTGCTTTCTTACCTCTTTTCTTATTTATTTCATTCATTCAGCAAATTGTCATTGAGCCCATACCTGTCTAGGTGTTCCAGTAGAGGAAGATAGGCAATAAATAAAAAAGTATAATGTATAATGTATTAAATGGCATTGTGTTGTGTAGATAGATAGAGCAGGAAAGGAGAAAAAGGAATTCTTAGAAGAGAGTGTTAAGATTTTAAATATGGTAGTCAGGGAAAGTCTGAGAAGATTACATTTGAGCAGAGGCATAAAGGAGATGAGAGAGAGAGCCACATAGATACCTGGCAGAAGAGTTATCCAGGTAAAGGAAAAGAGTAGGTGCAAAGGCCTCCCTGAAGTATTTGGTTGTTGTTTCTTCTCTTAGAAACTGAAGAGGCACACATATGTCTGTGTGGACACGAGGGAGAGAAAGAAAGAGACAGGAGAGGGGGAGAGTCGGTAGTTGTGTGTATAGCTCTGTATGGGGAACGGTAACTGAAAGACTAGCATAGGATTGAAGCGTGATGATAGAGAAGGGGAGGACAGGTCAGGAAAGACTGTTGGCCATTGTAAGGACTCTGACTTTTATCTGAATGAGATGAAAAGCCACTGAGGGGTTTGAGGAGAGTGAAATGATTTAACTTGAAAGGATTACTACAATTCCTATTTTGAGAATATACCATAGTGGTTAAAAGTGGAAGCAAGTTAAATGGAAACTTTTTGACAATCCAGGTGAGAAGTAGTGGTAATGGTGAAGTCCCAGGTGGCCCTAGTGGTAAAGAACCCACTTGCCAATGCAGGCCATCTCAAGGGCACAGGTTCAATCTCTGAGTCAGGAAGATCCCCTAGAGGAGGGCATGGCAACCTACTTCATTATGCTTGCCTGGAGAATCGTATGGACAGAAGAGCCTGACAGGCTATAGTCCACAGGGTCACAAAAAGCTGGACATGATTAAAGTGAGTCTGAGTAAACTCCAGGAGTTGGTGATGGATGGGGAGGCCTGGCGTGCTGCAATTCATAGGGTCACAAAGAGTTGGACACGACTGAGTGACTGAACTGAACTGAAAGTGACTTTAACATCCATGAGAAGTGGTTGGCTTCTGGATATATTTGGAAGGTATTAATGGATATTTTCGTAGATTGGTTATGGAGTAGAGGGGAGAAGAGGCCATATAATGCCAAGATTTTTGTTCTTCACATCTGGAAGGTTAAAGTTCAGTTACCTGAGATGAGGAAGACTGTTGGAGGAGCAGATTTGGATAAGATTGGTTTTGGACATGTTAGATGTACTTATTAAGCCTCTATGTAGAGATGTTTAGTAGTTGGATCTATGAGTCTGTCATTCAGTGACAAGATGAAGACTAGAGATAAAAGTCTGGGAGTCAACACCATATTCAGTCAGTTCAGTTCAGTCACGCAGACTCTTTGTGACCCCATGAATTGCAGCACACCAGGCCTCCCTGTCCATCACCAACTCCTGGAGTCTACCCAGACCCATGTCCATCGATTCGGTGATGCCATCCAGCCATCTCATCCTTTGTTGTCCCCTTCTCCTCCTGCCCCCATTCCTTCCCAGCATTAGGGTCTTTTCCAATGAGTCAACTCTTTGCATGAGGTGGCCAAAGTATTGGAGTTTCAGCTTCAACATCAGTCCTTCCAGTGAACACCCAGGACTGATCTCCTTTAGGATGGACTGGTTGGATCTTCTTGCAGTCCAGGGGACTCTTCAAGAGTCTTCTCCAACACCACAGTTCAAAAGCATCAATTCTTTGGCACCCAGCTTTCTTCACATCCATACATGACTACTGGAAAAACCATAGCCTTGACTAGACGGACCTTTGTTGGCAAAGTAATGTCTCTGCTTTTTAATATGCTATCTAGGTTAGTCATAACTTTCCTTCCAAGGAGTAAGCGTCTTTTAATTTCATGACTGCAGTCACCATCTGCAGTGATTTTGGAGCCCCCCAAAATAAAGTCTGACACTGTTTCCACTGTTTCCCCATCTATTTGCCACGAAGTGATGGGACCAGATGCTATGATCTTCGTTTTCTGAATGTTGAGCTTTAAGCCAACTTTTTCACTCTCCTCCTTCACTTTCATCAAGAGGCTTTTTAGTTCCTCTTCACTTTCTGCCATAAGGATGGTGGTGTTTGCATATCTGAGATTATTGATATTTCTCCTGGCAATCTTGATTCCAACTTGTGCTTCTTCCAACTCAGCGTTTCTCATGATGTACTCTGCATATAAGTTAAATAAGCAGGGTGACAATATACAGCCTTGATGTACTCCTTTTCCTATTTGGAACCAGTCTGTTGTTCCATGTCCAGTTCTAACTGTTGCTTCAGGTTTCTCAAGAGACAGGTCAGATGGTCTGGTATTCTCATCTCTTTTAGGATTTTCTACAGTTTATTGTGATCCACACAGTCAAAGGCTTTGGCATAGTCAATAAAGCAGAAATCGATGTTTTTCTGGAACTCTCTTGCTTTTTCCATGATCCAGCGGATGTTGGCAATTTGATCTCTGGTTCCTCTACCTTTTCTAAAACCAGCTTGAACATCAGAAAGTTCACGGTTCATGTACTGTTGAAGCCTGGCTTGGAGAATTTTGAGCATTACTTTACTAGCATGTGAGATGAGTGCAATTGTGTGGTAGTTGGAGCATTCTTTGGCATTGCCTTTCTTTGGGACTGGAATGAAAACTGACCTTTTGCAGTGCTGTGGCCCCTGCTGAGTTTTCCAAATTTGCTGGCATATTGAGTGCAGCACTTTCACAGCATCATCTTTCAGGATTTGAAATAGCTCAACTGGAATTCCAACACCTCCACTAGCTTTGTTCGTAAATCATTGAGACTGGATGAACTTTACATAGAATGAGTATAAAAAGAAAAGAGGTCAAAAGATTAGTCCTTAAGTTAAGTCATATTTTAAAGTTGGGAAAGTGAAGAGAAATTAGCAAGGGAATTAAAGTGTGGCCAGTAAAGGTACGAGGAAAATCAGGAGAGTGAAGTGTCCTGGGAGCCCAATGTACAGGATTTTTAAGGAGAAAGGAGTGATCAACAGAGCAGGTCTGAGGGTGGTTAGATTAAGCAGTGCAGAGGCAGTTGGTGGTGACCTTGGCAAGCAGGTTCACTGGAGTTGTGGGACTGAAAGCTGAGTAGAGTGAGTTCCAGAGAGAGGGAAGGAAATGAATTGTAGACCGTGAATGGAGGCAACATGTATATGTAATGTCATTGAGTGAGGGAGTTGATGAGTGGGGGAGCAGTGGGAGGGGATGTGAGTGAGGACCCACATTAAAGGAGGGACGGTAGTACCGTGTGCTTTATGTTCCTTGGAAAAGAGAGAGACAGACGTGGAGGGGAGGGAGTTGTGCACACACCTGATGATGTTAAATGAATGTTTCAATTTTTTTTAAACTTGCTCTGATTTTAGATACAGTTTAAAATGTCATCTTTCTTTACTCTTCAGTTTGTTGTATTGATTCTCATTAAGTGAAAAGGTAGAACATGAATGAAGGATGTGTGTGAGAACTTTCCCAGTTCTCTTTATAGAGGGTTGAGGGAAATAGATAGAAAAGGACTAGGTAGGACAGAATACTAGATAGTTTCTCCCTTGATTTTAATACTTATTAGCTATTTTATGCTTTTTAAACTGTGCCATTTTCCTGAAGAAGTATCTCCTTTTTTTAGAGCGAAGTTTGTTTAGTTTTTCCCTTTGGGATCATGCAGGTGTTCTGTGACTAAAGCTCCATGAAGGCAGAGACTGTCTTGTTCACCGCTGTCTCTCTAGGGTCCAGTTCAATCCCTGGCCACAGGAAACGCTCAATAAATGCTAATACTTGTTGTGAATGACTACAAAATTGTTAATTCTCAATCTCAGTAAAAGATGGAATTATGGAACTTTTGAGATGATAAAGAGAAAAAATAATACTTCCCCCCCCCTCCCCCCAGCTTTTGTGAAACTCTAGGCTGGGTTTTTCATTTGGAAGAGGCATTTAGTAACAGCTTCACTTGGTGCTTATGACTTACTGTAACACAAGATCATGTAAAAATTCTTTTATATTACACACATAGTTGTTTTGAAATCTAAACTCTTAAACCCTAATTGCTTAATTTACATTCAGAATTTTAATTTTAAAAGATGAGAAGTTGTATTTATTTTCCCTTATTGATATTTGTTTTGTAGTGTGTTCTAGCACTTTAATATCTTTATTATAAAGGCAGTATGAGTAGTGGTCAGGACAAAGACTTCTAAGTAAGATCACTTAGGTCAGATATGGGCTCACTTATTTAAACCTGTGACCATGGGGAGGTAATCACCTCTTGTACCTCAGTTTTGTCATCTGTAAAACAGAAATGACAATACCACCTACCTTATAAGGAGGTTGTTAAACACATACAAAACTCCTGGAATCATGCTTGGTATTTAATAGGTGCTCTATATATTAGTTGTTGTTTTATTTCCCACTGTCTCTCGGAATGCTGTCTTCTAGTTATGGGTAATGGGAAGAGATACTGCTCAGTCCTTGTAGATTTTTAACTTAAGGATTTAAAAATCAAAAACATCAAAATTTTATGAAATGTCTTTGAATGTATTTCAAATGATTATTAAAGTTTTGGTTATAATTATTGTTTGGAAGCCACCCTTCACTTGTAGTTTAGAAGTACATTTTTTTTCTGCAAAAATATTTAAATTCAGTTGATGGAGATGTTGTAATTTTGGTATTCAATCTGAATGGTGAAAGCTGGTGTACAGTTGCCATGATTTTTTATCTCAAGTTTATTTTGATTTGTAGACATGTGTCTAATAAAAAAAAGATGCTGCATAAACCATCGTTTGAGTTTGAATGTTCTTCTGTTTTTGGTTGAGGTATAAATGTTATTTCTGGCTGTGTCCTTCATACTTAGCTCTTCTTACAACAAATGGAAAGGCCTTAATTGTGCCTAAGGGAATAGTTAATCCACAGTGGACATATGGTGGACAAAAGCCGAGTCTAGTAAATGAAATAAAATTATAAATGGTAAACATTTGAATGCTTACAAAGTCTGGTAGCTATAAAAGATAGTGTATTGTTTGAGATTAGCAAATTTGTGTGTAGCATAACAGATCTTTTCTTGGCGTGTTTGTGTTGTGTAGGTGTATGTCAATTCAGTTGAAAGACATACTCTTAATTTATGTATAAAGCATATTTGTCTCCTTTTAGCTTTGTGACTTTGACGTCAGCAATAAAGGCTGATGATCTCACAATTTTGGAAAGTTACTGCTCTTTTGATTGGGGGCAGTTAATTAGCATTAACCCAGAACAGCTCTTAGACTTCATGGATCTGAGTATTATATGGGGTTGCACTGCTCCAGCAAAAGGTTAAGTATTAATGGAAAATGGTCACAGCCCTTTTACTTAAAGAAAACATGTTCCTTGTAAGTTTTCTTTTGATTTTACTTTTACAGTTGCATTGAATGTCTTCATTCATTTAGCCATCCATAAAGCAAATATTGTTGCACATGAGGTGGATAATAAGTCTTTTTAGGACTACTTGTGTGGCATGTCACAGATCATTAACTGCAAGTAACCACCTGACTTGAGGGAAGCCTGGAAGCATCATTATAGTGAAATAAGCTTTTATTTAGGTATCACTGCAGCACATTGATTTATTGAAATGTCACCAATTGCTACTGTGAAAATACATTCTCATTATCATTCAGGGAATGGTTAAGATTAGCCACTGTATACTGTAAAAGATGTATTTTGCTAACAGTGGAAAAAATAAGAATAAATATTGTGGTCTGTGTGTCTCTAATAGTTACTTTAAACGATTAATTAGATGGTTAATTAGGCTAAATTAAGTAATTCTTGTGGGGCTCCCTTGGTGGCTCAGTGCTAAAGAATCTACCTGCCAGTGCAGAAAATGAGTTTGATCCCTGGGTCAGGAAGATCCCCTGGAGAAGGAAATGGCAGCCCACTCAAGTATTCTTGTCTGGGAAATCCCATGGATAGAGGAACAGAGAGAAGACTGCAGTCTGTGGGGTCAGAAAAGAACTGGACATGATTTAGCAACTAAACAACAACAACAACAAAGTAATCCTTGTACAATGCTTTAAAATCTGTGTGATTCTATATATGTGTTAAAGACATGTTCTGAGTTCTTTCAAATTTGAAATACCTTGAAATAAAGCATCATAGAAAGATAATAGCAAACTTAATTTAACTATTTAGTACAGTCAGTCTATAAAGTAACAAGTTCTTTTTGTGAGCACATGGCTGCTTCCTGGGCACATATATCATGAATCCAGCCTTCAGGAAACTTGTCTTGTTGTGGAAGTAAGATTAACATAATGGGCAAAAAGTACAAAAGAAAAACAACATATTACTTAGCTCTACTTTATCAGTGGGCAGGAAAGGATTAAGAGGAATGTGGAACTCAAACTGAATCTTTGCAAAACTGTTAGGTTTGGATACATCTTGTTATGGTTAAGTCTTGAGCCAATTCAAGGGTATCTCTCCATTTGGAATTTAATATTGGCTTAAATTTTTTTTTAATTTATTTATTTTTATTGAAATATAGTTGATTTACAATGTTGTGTTATTTTCGGGTGTATAGCAAAGTGAATAAGTTATATATATATATATATATGTATGTATGTATATGTACACACATTATTTTTAAAGATTCTTTTCCATTTAGGTCATGGCAGTGTTGAGTAGAGTTTCCTGAGCTATACAGTAGGTCCTTATTAGTTATCTGTTTTATATGTAGTAGTGTATATATGTCAGTCCTAGTCTCCCAGTTTATCCCTAGCCCCCCCTTTCTCCCCTGGTGACCATAAGTTTGTTTCTACATCTGTGACTCTATTTTCTGTTTTATAATAAGTTCCATTTTTTTAAGATTCCATATATAAGCAGTATCATAAGATATTTGTCTTTGTTTGACTTAATTCACTCAGTATGTCAGTTTCCACGTCCATTTGTGTTGCTGCAAATGGCATTATTTCCCTCTTTTTTATTACTGAGTAATACTTCACTTTTTATACTACTGTATGTAATATATCTTTATCCACTCCTCTGTTGATGGACATTTAGATTGCCTCATGTCTTGGCTATTGTAAATAATGGTGCAGTGAATGTTGTGGTGTATGTTTCTTTTTGAATTAATATTTTCTCTGGATATATGCCCAGTATTGGGATTGCTGGATCATGTGATAGTTCTATTTTTAGTTTTTAAGAAACCTCCATACTGTTCTCCATAGTGGCTGTATCAATTTACATTCCCACGTACAGTTTAGGAGAGTTCCCTTTCTCCACACCCTCTCCAGCATTTATTGTTTGTAGGTTTTTTGATGATGGCCATTCTGACCAGTGTGAGGTGATATCTCATTGTAATTTTGATTTGCATTTCTGTAATAATCAGTGATGTTGAGCATCTTGTGCTTTTTGGCCATCTGCATGTCTTTTTTGGAGACCTCCTGGACTAATGGAAATAAAAAAACAAAAATAAACAAATAGGGCCTAATTAAACTTACAAGTTTTTGCATGGCAAACAAAACCATCAACAAAACAAAATGACAACCCACAGAATGGGAGAAAATATCTGCAAATGAAGTGACTGATGAGGAATTAATCTCTAAAAATACAGAGAGCTCATGCAGCTCAATGTAAAAGGAAAAAACAACCCATTCAGAAAATGGACATACGATCTAAATGTTGGCTTTAAAATAAAATAAAAAAAAATCTTCTATTAACTCATTTTCGAGTTTCTTGGAGTATGAGTTCCATGTCCATATTTGGTGTTTGTTCTCATGCTGCTGCTGCTGCTAAGTCACTTCAGTCGTGCCCGACTCTGTGTGACCCCATAGACGGCAGCCCATCAGGCTTCCCCGTCCCTGGGATCCTCCAGGCAAGAATACTGGAGTGGGTTGCCGTTTCCTTCTCCAATGCAAGAAAGTGAAAAGTGAAAGTGAAGTCGCTCAGTCGTGTGTGACTCCTAGCGACGCCATGGACTGCAGCCTACCAGGCTCCTCCGTCCATGGGATTTTCCAGGCAAGAGTACTGGAGTGGGTTGCCATTGCCTTCTCCAGTTCCCATGCTAGGAGAATCTACATTACTGAACAATATTAGAGCCTGTATTAGTTTGCCAGGGCTGCCATAACAAAGTCCTTCAAGCTAGGTGGTTTAAGCAATAGAAATTAATTTTCTCAGTTCTAGAGGCTGTCAGTCTGAGATCAAGGGGTCTGCAGGGGTGGTGTGTAAATGGCTTCGTCTTCACGTGGTCTTTCCTTTGTGCACATCTGCAGTCGAGTCTCCTCTTCTAAGGCCACCGTCAAATTGTACTGTTTACTGTAGCCACCTTTACCAGTTCACGCAGCTCCATCTTCTTCTCGCAACTTCCCACAACTTCTCTATGAGCATTTTCTGGTTCACCTGGTGCTTTCAGGTTGATGGAGCATGGCTCCATCTCCATGGAGATGTCTTCTTTCCCTGGACCTTATTCATCAACTTTTGTTAGCTCCAAACGTTTCTTCTGGAGGTTCCTCACCTCTCTCAGCCTTCATTAGTTGAAGAGAGTGCCTTGCTTTGGATTTTGCTTTGACTTATAGGAATGTTATGGTTGGATCATTTTCTATATTAACCTCTAAAACTTTCTCTGCATCAGGAAAATGTTTGCAAATGATGTGACTGACAAGGGCTTAATTTCCAAAATATACAAGCAACTCCTACAATTCAATAACAACAAAAGAACCCAATCGAGAAATAGGCTGAAGACCTAAATAGACATTTTAACAAAGAAGACTTCAGAGATGGCCAGTAGGCCTGTGAAAAGATGCCCATTATTGCTGATTACTAAAGTAATGCAAATCGAAACTACAATGAGGTACAGATGTACAGTGGAATACTACTCAGCCATAAAAAAGAATGAAATATTGCCATTCATAAAACAGAATGAAATAATGCAGCAACACTGGTGGGCCTAGAGATGATTATACTGAGTGAAATAAGTCACACAGAGAGAGACAAATATAATGTCACTTATATGTGGACTCTAAAAAATGACACAAATGAACTTGCTTAGAAAATAGAAACAGACTCAACTTAGAAAACAAACTTATGGTTATGAAAGGGGAAAAACAGGGTGGGTGCAGATAAATTAGGAGTTTAGACTTAACATATGTGTGTGTGTGTGTGTATACGCACAAAATAGATAAAAACAAAGACATACTGTATAACACAGGAAGTTCTACTCTGTATTCTGTAATAACCTAAATAGGAAGAGAATCTAAAAAAAATTTATAGGTTTAGGTATGACAGAATCAGTTTGTTGTACACCTGAAACTGACAATAACATTGTAAATCAAGTATATAAAATAAAAATTTTAAAAAGTAGTAAAAGATTTTAAAAAGCTACCATGAGGTACTATGTCTGTCAGTTAGAATGATCATTACTAAAAGGTCTACAAATAATAAATGTTGGAGAGGGTGTGGAGAAAAGGGAACCCTCTTACACTGTTGGTGGGAATGTAAATTGGTGCAGCCACCATAGAATACAGTATGGAGGTTCCTCAGAAAACTAATAATAGTGTTACCATATGATCCATCAGTCCCACTCCTAGGCATATACTCAGAATTATAGTTTGAAAGGATACATGTACTATTTGTACATGTACAGATAGTTCTCATAGCAGCACTATTTACATTAGCCCAGACCTGATCATTGCAAAGAAATAGAGGAAAACAATACAATGGGAAAGACCAAAGATCTCTTCAAGAAAATTAGAGATACCAAGGGAACATTTCATGCAAAGATGGACTCAATAAAGGACAGAAATGGCATGGACCTAACAGAAGCAGAAGATAGTAAGAAGAGGTGGCAAAAATACACAGAAGACCTATACAAAAAAGAGCTTCACGACCAAGATAACCATGATGGTGTGCTCACTCACCTAGAGCTAGATATCCTGGAGTGCGAAGTCAAGTCGGTCTTAGGAAGCATCACTATGAACAGAACGAGGTTAGCTGATAGAATTTCAGCTGAGCTATTTCAAATCCTAAAAGATGATGCTGTGAAAGTGCTGCACTCAGTATGCTAGCAAATTTGGAAAACTCAGCAGTGGCCACAGGACTGGAAAGATCAATTTTCATTGCAATGAAAGGCAGTGCCAAATAATGTTCAAACTATCGCATAACTGTACTCATCTCACATGCTAGCAAAGTAATGTTCAAAAATCCCCAAGCTAGGCTTCTAGAGTACATGAACCAAGAACTTCCAGATGTTCAAGCTGGTTTTAGAAAAGGCAGAGGAACCAGCGATCAAATTGCCAACATCCACTGGATCATAAAAAAAGCAAGAGAATTCCAGAAAAACATCTGCTTTATTGACTACACCAAAGCCTTTGACTGTATGGATCACAACACACTGGAAAATTCTTTCAGAAATGAGAATACTAATAGCTTACAGTGAATGGTATTGAATTCGTGATCTCTGAAGAAGATTTAGCTTTGGGATCAGGGACTAGGCTTGATCACTCAAGAGATTTTGTGTAGCAGAGTTTTACCAAAGTATGAAAAGGGCCAGAGAAAGCTTCTGACATAGACATCAGAGAGGGGGATGGAGAATGCCCCCCTTGCTAGTGTAAGCAAGGGAGTTATATACTTTTTAAATTAGTTACTCAGTTCTGTTCGGTCACTCAGTCATGTCCGACTCTTTGCGACCCCATGAACTGTAGCACGCTAGGCCTCCCTGTCCATCACCAACCCCCTGAGTTCACTCAGACTCACGTCTATCGAGTCAGTGATGCCATCCAGCCATCTCATCCTCTGTCGTCCCCTTTTCCTCTCACCCCCAATCCCTCTCAGCATCAGAGTCTTTTCCAGTGAGTCAACTCTTCACATAAGGTGGCCAAAGTACTGGAGTTTCACCTTTAGCGTCATTCCTTCCAAAGAAATCCAAGGGCTGATCTCCTTCAGAATGGACTGGTCGGATCTCCTTGCAGTCCAAGGGACTCTCAAGAGTCTTCTCCAACACCACAGTTCAAAAGCATCAACTCTTCGGCACTCGCTCAGCTTTCTTCCCAGTCCAACTCTCATATCCATACATGATCACTGGAAAAACCATAGCCTTAACTAGACGGACCTTTGTTGGCAAAGTAACGTCTCTGCTTTTTAATATGCTATCTAGGTTGGTCATAACTTTTCTTCCAAGGAGTAAGGGTCTTTTAACTTCATGGCTGCAGTCACCATCTGCAGTGATTTTGGAGCCCCCCAAAATAAAGTCTGACACTGTTTCCACTGTTTCCCCATCTATTTCCCATGAAGTGATGGGACCAGATGCTATGATCTTCGTTTTCTGACTGTCAAGCTTTAAGCCAACTTTTTCAGTCTCCACTTTCACTTTCATCAAGAGGCTTTTGAGTTCCTCTTCACTTTCTGCCATAAGGGTGGTATCATCTGCATATCTGAGGTTATTGATATGTCTCCCGGCAATCTTGATTCCAGCTTGTGTTTCTTCCAGCCCAGCATTTCTCATGATGTACTCTGCATATAAGTTAAATAAGCAGGGTGACAATATACAGCCTTGATGTACTCCTTTTCCTATTTGGAACCGGTCTGTTTTTCCATGTCCAGTTCTAACTCTTGCTTCCTGACCTCAGTACAGATTTCTCAAGACGCAGGTCAGGTGGTCTGGCATGCCCATCTCTTTCAGAATTGTCCACAGTTTATTGTGATCCACACAGTCAAAGGCTTTGGCATAGTCAATAAAGCAGAAATAGATGTTTTTCTGGAACTGTCTTGCTTTTTTGATGATCCAGCGGATGTTGTCAATTTGATCTCTGGTTCATCTGCCTTTTCTAAAACCAGCTTGAACATCTGGAAGTTCACTGTTCATGTACTGCTGAAGCCTGGCTTGGAGAATTTTGAGCATTACTTTACTAGTGTGTGAGATGAGTGCAATTGTGCAGTGGTCTGAGAATTCTTTGGCATTACCTTTCTTTGGGATTAGGATGAAAACAGACCTTTTCCAATCCTGTGGCCACTGCTGAGTTTTCCAAATTTGCTGGCATATTGAGCGCATCACTTTCACAGCATCATCTTGCAGGATTTGAAATAGCTCCACTGGAATTCCATCACCTCCACTAGCTTTGTTCGTAGTGAAGCTTTCTAAGGCCCACTTGCCTTCACATTCCAGGATGTCTGGCTCTATGTGAGTGATCACACCATCGTGATTATCTGGGTCTTGAAGATCTTTTTTGTACAGTTCTTCTGTGTATTCTTGCCACCTCTTCTTAATATCTTCTGCTTCTGTTAGGTCCATACGATTTCTGTCCTTTATTGAACCCATCTTTGCATGAAATGTTCCCTTGGTATCTCTAATTTTCTTGAAGAGATCTCTAGTCTTTCCCATTCTGTTCTTTCCCTCTATTTCTTTGCATTGATCGCTGAAGAAGGCTTTCTTATCTCTTCTTGCTATTCTTTGGAACTCTGCATTCAGATGCTTATATCTTTCCTTTTCTCCTTTGCTTTTCGCTTCTCTTCTTTTCACAGCTATTACTAAGGCCTCCCCAGACAGCCATTTTGCTTTTTTGCATTTCTTTTCCATGGGGATGGTCTTGATCCCTGTCTCCTGTACAATGTCACTAACCTCATTCCATAGTTCATCAGGCACTCCATGCATCAGATCTAGGCCCTTAAATCTATTTCTCACTTCCACTGTATAATCATAAGGGATTTGATTTAGGTCATACCTGAATGGTCTAGTGATTTTCCCTACTTTCTTCAATTTAAGTCTGAATTTGGTAATGAGGAGTTCATGATCTGAGCCAGAGTCAGCTCCTGGTCTTGTTTTTGTTGACTGTATAGGGCTTCTCCATCTTTGGCTGCAAAGAATATAATCAGTCTGATTTAGGTGTTTACCATCTGGTGATGTCCATGTGTAGAGTCTTCACTTGTGTTGTTGGAAGAGGGTGTTTGCTATGACCAGTGCATTTTCTTGGCAAAACTCTATTAGTCTTTGCCCTGCTTCATTCCATATTCCAAGGCCAAATTTGCCTGTTACTCCAGGTGTTTCTTGACTTCCCACTTTTGCATTCCAGTCCCCTATAATGAAAAGGACATCTTTTTGGGGTGTTAGTTCTAAAAGGTCTTATAGGTCTTCATAGAACCATCAACTTTAGTTTCTTCAGCATTACTGGTTGGGGCATAGACTTGGATAACTGTGATATTAAATGGTTTTCCTTGGAAAGGAACAGAGATCATTCTGTCCTTTTTGAGACTGCATCCAAGTACTGCATTTTGGACTCTTCTGTTGACCATGATGGCTACTCCATTTCTTCTAAGGGATTCCAGTCCGCAGTAGTAGATATAATGGTCATCTGAGTTAAATTCACCCATTCCAGTCCATTTTAGTTTTCTGATTCCTAGAATGTCAACGTTCACTCTTGCCATCTCTTGTTTGACCAGTTCCAATTTGCCTTGATTCATGGACCTGACATTCCAGATTCCTATGCAATATTCCTCTTTACAGCATCTGACCTTGCTTCTATCACCAGTCACATCCACAGCTGGGTATTGTTTTTGCTTTGGCTCCATCCCTTCATTCTTTCTGGAGTTATTTCTCCACTGATCTCCAGTAGCGTGTTGGGAACCTACTGACCTGGGGAGTTGCTCTTTCAGTTTCCTATCATTTTGCCTTTTCCTACTGTTCATGGGGTTCTCAAGGCAAGAATACTGAAGTGGTTTGCCATTCCCTTCTTCAGTGGACCACATTCTGTCAGACCTCTTCACCATGACCTACTTGTCTTGGGTGGCCCCAGGGGCATGGCTTAGTTTCATTGAATTAGACAAGGCTGTGGTCCTAGTGTGATTAGATTGACTAGTTTGCTGTGATTATGGTTTCAGTGTGTCTGCTTTCTGATGCCCTCTTGCAACACTTACCATCTTACTTGGGTTTCTCTTACCTTGGGCGTGGGGTATCTCTTCACGGCTGCTCCAGCAAAGTGCAGCTGCTGCTCCTTACCTTGGAGGAGGGGTATCTCCTCACTGCCGCCCCTCCAGACCTTGAACGTGGAATAGCTCCTCTAGGCCCTCCTGCACCGATGCAGCCACAGCTCCTTGGATGTGGTATTGCTCCTCCAGGTCGCCGCCCGTGGCCTCAGTAAATCAAATGACTGTCTCAGAGTTGTAAAGATCTTATGAGACCCACTCCCAGAATTTATATTTTAAAATAAAATGATTAGCCAGAAGGTTTTCAGGAATTAGAAACTGTCCTCAAGCAGGATACATTGTTGTTCAATTCAGTCGCTTAGTCGTGTCCGACTCTTTGCAACCCCATGAACTGCAGCACGCCAGGCCTCCCTGTCTATCACCAACTCCCAGAGTTCACTCAGACTCACGTCCATCGAGTCAGTGATGCCATCAAGCCGTCTCATCCTCTGTCATCCCCTTCTCCTCCTGCTCCCAATCCCTCCCAGCATCAGAGTCTTTCCCAGTGAATCAAGTCTTCGCATGAGGTGGCCAAAGTACTGGAGCTTCAGCTTTAGCATCATTCCCTTCAAAGAAATCCCAGGGCTGATCTTCAGAATGGACTGGTTGGATCTCCTTGCAGTCCAAGGGACTCTCAGGAGTCTTGTCCAACACCACAGTTCAAAAGCATCAATTCTTCAGTGCTCAGCTTTCTTCATAATTGTACTCTCACATCCATACATGACCACTGGAAAAACCATAGCCTTCACTTGATGGACTTTTGTTGGCAAAGTAATGTCTCTGCTTTTAAATATGCTATCTAGGTTGGTCATAACTTTTCTTCCAAGGAGTAAGCGTCTTTTAATTGTTGTTATATAATCTATTCTAATGTAAACAACAATTAGAACCTGACATGGAACAAAGGACTAGTTCCATATTGGGAAAGGAGTATGACAAAACTTTATATTGTTACCCTGCTTGTTTAACGTATATGCAGAGTACATCATGCAAAATGCCAGACTAGATGAAGCGCAAACTAGAGTCAAGATTGCCAGGAGAAATATCGAGATCCTCAGATATGCAGATGACACCACCCTTATGGCAGAAAGTGAAGAGGAACTAAAGAGCCTCTTGATGAAAGTGAAAGAAGAGAGTGAAAAAGCTGGCTTAAAACTCAATAGTCAGAAACTAAGATCATGGCATCTATTCCTATCACTTCATGGCAAGTAGATGGGGAAACAATGGAAACAGCGGCAGACTTTGTTTTCTTGGGTTCCAAAATCACTCCAGATGGTGACTGCAGCCATGAAATAAAAAGAAGCTTACTCCTTGGAAGAAAAACAATGATCAACCTAGACAGCATATTAAAACGCAGAGACCTTTCTTTGCCGACAGAGGTCCATATAGTCCAACCTGTGGTTTTTCCAGTAGTCATGTATGGATGTGAGAGTTGGACCATAAAGAAAGCTGAGTACTGAAGAAAAGTCCCTTGGACTGCAAGGAGATCAAACCAGTCAGTCCTAAAGGAAATCAGCCCTGAATATTCATTGGAAGGACTGATGTTGAAGCTGAAGCTCCAATATTTTGGTTACCTGATGCGAAGAACTGACTCATTGGAAAAGACCCTGAGGCTGAGGCAGATTGAAGGCAGGAGGAGAAGGGAATGACAGAGGATGAGATGGTTGGATGGCATCACTAACTCAATAGATGTGAGTTTGAGCAAGTTCCAGGAGTTGTTGATGGACAGGGAAGCCTGGTGTCCTGTAGCCATGGGGCCACAGAGTCAGACATGACTGAGTGAGTGAACTGAACTGTGACATGGACACAAGCTAAATGTCCATCGACAGATGAATGGATAGAGAAGATGTGTCATGCATGTGTGTATATATGTGTATATTCTACACACACAATAGAATAGTACTCAGCCATTAAAAAGAATGGAATAATGCCATTTATAACAACATGGGTGGATCTAGAGATTATCGTGCTAACTGAAAGGCATATCGTATATGATATCTCTTACATATCGAATCTAAAATATGGCACAAGTGAACATATCTACAAAATAAAAACAGACTTACAGATGTGGAGAACAGACTTATGGTTGCCACGGGAGGAAAGAATGGGGAATTGGGGGTTAGCAAATGCAAAGTATTATTTATAGGATGGATAAACAACAAAGTTCTACTGTATAGCACAGAGAACTATATTTAATATCCTGTGATAGACCATAATGGGAAACAATATGAAAAAGAATATATGTATATAACTGAGTCACTTTGTTGTGCAGTAGAAATTAAACACAACATTGTAAATCAATTATAGTTTAATGAAATTTAAAAAAAAACAACTTTCTTCATGTTAGCAGTGAGGCTGTTTTGTTTTTTTATCATTTGTGTATTCACCAGAGTAATATGCAATCTTATATGGGCTCAATTTGTGATACTGATACTGTTAGTTGTTCAGTTGTGTCTCTCTTTGCCACCCCGTGGACTGTAGCCTGCCAGTCTCTTCTGTCCATGGGATTCTACAGGCAAGAGTACTGGATTGGTTGCCGTTCTCTTCTTCAGGGGATCTTCCCAACCCAGGGATTGAATCTGGGTCTCATTCATTGATGCTCCAAAACAATTACACTAGTGACATTGAAGATTGCTGATTGTGTGTCATCATAATGAGCTTCCCTGATAGCTCAGTTGGTAAAAAAAAAAAAAAATCTGCCTGCAATGCAGGAGACCCCAGTTCAATAACTGGGTTGGGAAGATCCCCTGAAGAAGGGATAGGCTAACCACTGCAGTATTCTGGCCCGGAAAATTCCATGGACTGTATAGTCCATAAGGTTGCAAAGAGTCGGACACAACTGAGCAACTTTCACATTTCACTAACATAAGAAAAATGAAAAAGTTTAAAATATTGTGAGAATTGCCACAATGTGACACAAAACCCAAGGTGAGCAAATGCTGTTGGATAAATGGTACCAGTAGATGTGTTCAATGCAGTTTTCCCTCAACTTTCAATTTTTAGAAAATGCAGTACCTCAAAGCACAGTAAAGTAAAATGCAGTGAAATGAGGTATGCCTGTATCTAACATTCAGTGAATTCACTTAAAAAATATATATATATATTTGGCTTAATTCCAAAAGATTGGCTGTTTTACCTCTTTTTGAGCTAATGGTTTTCAAGTTTAATAAATATAGGAATGTCAAGAGGGATTCTCTAGACTGAAACTAAACAATCAGGTGCACTGTTTGAACTGTTCAGGTTAAACATTACCTCAAGATAATCCCCAGAGATAATAAATTGCTAATATGATAGTCATAAAATTTAAAATTGTCAATGTGACATTTTAAATCAAATCTTAAGTTTAACCTAAGCTTTAATTTATTTTTCTTTGTTATTTCACTGCTATAGTATTAATACAAGCAAGTGTTGAAAGGGAATGGAAGGGGAGTAGTACCTCAAAGTGATAATCCTACGAGGATAATCACTTGTGTGTTGTTTAGAACTGATGCCGTTCCATAGTATAACTACTCTACTGTCCTTCTTGCCACAGAACTCTGTGTGCATGTGTTACAAAAAAAAAAAAAAAAAAGAACAGTTGAACAGAATTCCTGAAATTGCTAGAACCTGTAAAAGCCAAGAACTTTGTCAGAGGTTAAAAGTTTCTATTAATTCTCCACTAATGCTGAATATATTAAGATCTTGAAACAATATATATGGACCAAATTTGGCTTTTTCTCAGAGTTCTTCCTGGTCTTTTCCATACACACACACAGGTACGCGTGCACACACATACACGCAGAGCACTCTAAAGTAGAATCTTGAGTGCTTTTCATGATGCTGGAGATTGACTTTGCTAGTGTTGAGGTTTCTGAGATAGAAAAATCTGCATTAAATTACCATGAAGGATTAAAGTATTTGAGGAAAACAGATTTGTTGACATAGTTTTATATGAGGTTCAGTCCTTAATTTTAGTAGTAGCCACGGGAGCTTAATTCCAAAACTGACTGCCTGCTTGCTGATATTTAAAAATTAAAAAAAAATATTATTAGGACTTTTATTTTTTTGAAGTAGGTGGAAACAGTGTCAGACTTCATTTTTTGGGGCTCCAAAATCACTGCAGATGGTGATTGCAGCCATGAAATTAAAAGATGCTTACTCCTTGGAAGAAAAGTTATGACCAACCTAGATAGCATATTGAAAAGCAGAGACATGACTTTGCCAACAAAAGTCCGTCTAGTCAAGGCTATGGTTTTTGCAGTGGTCATGTATGGATGTGAGAGTTGGTCTGTGAAGAAAGCTGAGCGCCGAAGAATTGATGCTTTTGAAGTGTGGTGTTGGAGAAGACTCTTTAGAGTCCCTTGGACTACACGGAAATCTAACCAGTCCATTCTGAAGGAGATCAGCCCTGGGATTTCTTTGGAGGGAATGATGCTGAAGCTGAAACTCCAATACTTTGGCCACCTCATGCAAAGAGTTGACTCATTGGAAAAGACTTTGATGCTGGGAGGGATTGGGGGCAGGAAGAGGAGGGGACAACAGAGGATGAGATGGCTGGATGACTCGATGGACGTGAGTCTGAGTGAACTCCGGCAGTTGGTGATAGACAGGGAGGCCTGGTGTGCTGCGATTCATGGGGTTACAGAGTCGGACACGACTGAGCGACTGAACTGAACTGAAGGTTCACAACAAAATTGAGGGGAAGGTACAGAGATTTCTCATATTCCCCCTACCCCCACACATGCATAGCCCTGCCTCATTAATAAGCCCCTGAAAGTGGTTCTTTTGTTACAGTTGATGAACATGTAATGGTTCATCATAATCATCCAGAGTTCACAGTTTACATTGTGATTCACTCTTGTTGTTACACATTCTGAAGTTTCGAACAAGTATATGATGGCACGCATATCCATCATTATGATAGCATACCGAGTATTTTTACTGTCCTAGAAATCCTCTGTGCTCCCCACCTGTCAGTCCCCTCCCTGCGACTCCTGGCAGGCACTGATCTTTTTACTGTCTCCATTGTTTGTCTTTTCTGTAATATTGTATATTAGTAGTTTGAATCATGTGGTCCTTTTCCATAATATTATATATTAATAGTTTGAATCATGTAGTGTGTAGCTTTTTCAGATTGTCTTCTTTCACTTAGTATATGTATTTGTAGCTCCTTCATGGCTTTTTTGTGGCTTAATAGCTCATATCTTTTTAGTGCAGTTTATTTATTCATTCACCTACTAAAGGACATCTTGGTTGCTTCTAAGTTTTGGCAGTTATAAATAAAACTGCTGTAAACATTGGTGTGCAGAGTTTTGTGTGGACATATTTTCAAGTCATTTATGACCAAGAAGTGCAATTGCTGGATCATATAGTAAGAATATATTTACTTGTGTGAGATACTGTCATGCTGTCTTCCAGAAGTGCCGTACCAGTTTGCATTTTTACCAGCACTGTCTGAGAGTTCCCTGCACTCTGCATGCATGGTGTTGTCAGTATTCCATTACAGTAGGTCATGTCATTGCATTGCTGTTTTCTTTTCCATTTCCCTGAGTGATACTATGATGTGGAACTTCTTTTCATATGCCATTTGCCATTTGTGTGTCTTCTTTGGTGAGGTCTGGCTTGCCTTCTCATTCTTTAGACATCATCTTTCCCATAGTATTTCTTAATTTTAACAAAGCTTTATCAACTTTTTCTTTCATGAATTGTGTCTTTGGTGTTGTATATAAAAAGGTGTCACCATACCCAAGGTCATCTAGGTTTTTTTCTGTTACCTTCTAGAGTTTTATAGTTTGGAATTTTACAAATAGTTCTATGATCCTTTTGGGGTTAATTTCTGTGGAGGGTGTAAGGTCTGTATCTAGATTTTTCTTTTTTTGTTTGCATATGGCTATCTAGTTTTTCTAGCACCACTGGTTGAAAAGAGTTATTACCGTATTACTTATTACCTCCACTGTATTTCCTTTACTTCTTTGTCAGAAATCTGCTAACTGTGTTTATGTGGTCAATTTTTGGTCTTTCAGCTCTGTTCCATTGATACATTTGTCTTTCTTTTGCACTTCCACATGGTCTTGATCACTGAAGCTTCATAGTAAGGACAGCAGTTGGGTAGTGTCAGTACTCCGTTTTTCTCTTTCAGTATAGTTTTGGCTACTCTGGGCCTCATGCCACTCCATGTAAACTGTAGAATGAATTTGTCAGTATCCACAAAGTAACTTGTTAGAATTTTGATTGGGATTGCATTGAATCTGTAGATCAAGTTGGATAGAACTCACATCTTAAAAATAGCGACTCTTCTTATCCATGAGCATGGAGTATATAATCATTTATTTAGTTTTTCTTTGATTTTATCAGAGTTTTGTAGTTTTTCTCTACATGTACAATTCCTTTATAAGATAAAGATCATATACATGATTTGTTAGATTTATACCAGGATGTTTTATTTTGGGGGGTATTAATGTAAATGGCAGGAGTTGGTGATGGACAGGGAGGCCTGTCGTGCTGTGATTCATGGGGTCGCAAAGAGTCGGACACGGCTAAGCGACTTAAATGAACTGAACTGAACTGAACTGAATGTAAATGGCAGAATGAAAACCACAATCACAGAAAGCTAACCAAAGTGATCATATGGGTCATAGCCTTATGTAACTCATTGAAGCTATGAGCCTTGCCATGCAGGGCCACCCAAGATGGACCAGTCATGTTGGAGAGTTCTGACAAAACATGGTCCACTGGAGAATGGAATGGCAAGTTCATTCAGTTCAGTTCACTCAGCTGTGTCCGACTCTTTGTGACCCCATGGACTGCAGCACGCCAGGCTTCCCTGTCCATCAACAACTCCCAGAGCTTCCTCAAGCTCATGTCCATCGAGTTGGTGATGCCCTCCAACCATCTCATCTTCTGTTGTCCCCTTTTCCTCCTGCCATCAATCTTTCCCAGCATCAGGGTCTTTTCTAAGGAGTCAGCTCTTCGCATCAGGTGGCCAAAGTATTGGCACTTCAGCTTCAGCATCAGTCCTTCCAGTGAATATTCAGGACTGATTTCCTTTAGGATGGACTAATTGAATCTCCTTGTAGTCCAAGGGGCTCTCAAGTCTTCTGCAGCACCACAGTTCAAAAGTATCAGTTCTTTGGTGCTCAGCTTTCTTTATGGTCCAACTCTCACATCCATACATGACCACTGGCAAAACCATAGCTTGGACTACATGGACCTCTGTTGGCAATGTAAGGTCTCTCCTTTTTAATATGCTGTCTAGATTTGTGATTGTTTTTCTTCCAAGGAGCAAGCATCTTTTAATTTCATGGCTGCAGTCACCATCTGCAGTGATTTTGGAGCCCAAGAAAATAAAGTCTGACACTCTGCACTGTCTCTCCATCTGTTTGCCATGAAGTGATGGGACTGGATGCTGTGATCTTAATGTTGAGTTTTACGCCAGCTTTTTCACTCTCCTCTTTCACTTTCATCAAGAGGCTCTTTAGTTCTTCTTCACTTTCTGCCATAAGGGTGGTGTCCTCTGCATATCTGAGGTTATTGATATTTCTCCCTACAATCTTGATTCCAGCTTTGAGTCATCCAGTCTGGCATTTTGCATGATATACTCTGCATATAAGTTAAAGAATCAGGGTGACAATATATATCCTTGTCGTACTCCTTTCCCAATTTGGGACCAGTCCTCTGTTCCATGTCTGATTCTAACTGTTGCTTCTTGATTGGCATACAGATTTCTCAGGAGGCAGGTAAGGTGGTCTGGTATTCCCGTCTCTTTCAGAATTTTCCACAGTTTGTTGTGATCCACACAGTCAACGGCTTTAGTGTAGTCAATGAAACAGGAGTAGATGTTTTCCTGGAAATCTCTTGCTTTTCTGTGCCTCAGTGGATGTTGGTAATTTGATCTCTGGTTCCTCTGCCTTTTCTAAATCCAGCTTGAACATCTGGAAGTTCTTGGTTCATATTCTGTTGAAGCCTTAATATAGAATTTTGAGTGTTATTTTGCTAGTGTGTGAGATGAGTACAGTTGTGCAGTAGTTTAAACATTCTTTGGCATTGCCTTTCTTTAGGATTGGAGTGAAAACTTACCTTTTCCACTCCTGTGGCCACTGCTGAGTTTTCCAAATTTGCTGGCATATTGAGTGCAGCAGTTGCTTGGAGGACCGCAGTATGAAAAGACAAAAAGATATGACAGTGGAAAATGAACTGGATTTAGAAAATGCAGAGGAACCAGAGATCAAATTGCTAACATCCAGTGGATCATAGAAAAAACAAATTCAAAGAAAACATCTGTTTCATTAACCACTTTGGGATCAGTGCCTTTGACTGTATGGATCATAACAAACTGGAAAATTCTTAAAGAGATGGGCATACCAGACAACCTTACCTGTCTCCTGAGAAACCTGTATGTAGGATAAGAAGGAGCAGTTAGAACCAGACTTGGGAACAACAGACTGGTTCCATATTGGGAGAGGAGTACATCAAGGATATATATTGTTACCCTGCTATTTCACTTATATGTAGAGTACATCATGTGAAATGCCAAGCTGGATGACACACAAGCTGGAATCAAGGTTGCCAGGAGAAATATCAACAACCTCAGATGTGCGGATGATATCACTCTAATGACAGAAATGGAAGAGGAACTAAAGAGCCTCTTGATGAGGGTGAATAAGGAGAGTGAAAAAGCTGGCCTAGAACTCAACATTGAAAGAAACTGAGATCATAGCATCTGGTCCCATCACTTCATGGCAAATAGAGGGGAAAAGTGGAATCTGTGACAGATTTTATTTTCTTGGCCTCCAAAATCACTGGATGGTGACTGCAGCTATGAAATGAAAGATACTTGCTCCTTGGAGGAAAGCTATGACAAACCTAGAGAGCATATTAAAAAGCACAGACATCACTCTGCTGACAAAAGTCCTTATAGTCAAAGCTATGTTTTTTCCAGTAGTCATGTATGGTTGTGAGAGTTGGACCATAAAGAAGGCTAAGCACTGAAGAGTTGATGCTTTTAAATTGTGTTGCTGTACTAGACGCTTGAGAGTCCCTTGGTCAGCAAAGAGATCAAACCAGTCAATCCTAAAGGGAATCAGTCTTGAATATTCATTGGAAGGACTGATGCTAAAGCTCCAATACTTTGGCCACATGATGCAAAGAGCTTACTCAGTGGAAAAGACCCTGATGCTGGGAAAGATTGAGGGCAGAAGAAGGAGGTGAAGGAGACTGAGATGGTATCACCGACTCAATGGACATGAGTTTGAGCAAACTCCAAGAAGTAGTGAAGGACAAGAAAGTCTGGTGTGGTGCAGTTCATGGGGTCAGAAAGAGCTGGGCATGACTGAGCAACTCAACAATAGGAATATAGACATCTGCCTGTACTGTATTTATGTGTAGATCTGGTGACATGTAGAACGTCTCTTGACTATTTCTAGTTTCTCAGTGAAATGGGAAGCACAGTCCTGGTGGTTTAAATTCTTTTCCCCTAACAAAATACATTGAAATTCTGTCGATCTCCAGAATCTGAGTATGACCTTATTTGAAAATATGGTCTTTGCAGATGTAAGCAAGTTAAGATGAGTTGTACTTGTGTAGGATTATTTGTAAATCCAATGACTGGTATCCTTACAAGGACAGAGAAATTCAGACAGAGACAGAGACACTTAGGGAGGAAAGTCATGTGAAGATAGAGTCAGATTGGAGTCAGGGAGCTACAAGCTTTGCCAACATTTGCTAGTAACCATAAGAGGCTAAGGAGGGGCAAGAAAGTATTCTTCCCAAGAGCTTTCAGAGGGAGCTTGGTCCTGCCAGTACTTTGATTTATAACTTCTTGCCTCTGAACTCCAAGAGAATACATTTCTATTATCTTAAGCCACCTATTTTGTGGTTGTTTGGTTCCAGCAGTCCTTGGAAACTGATACCAGTCTTCAACTGTGAGTGAGAATAGGGGAAGGCTTGATGTTTTGATTTCTCATGGATTTTTTAAAAAAACTTCTATTGTTTTGACCTAAGACTTTCCATGATATCAAGCTTCCTTGACATTTTCACTGGCTGGTGCCTAGAATGTTACTAGGCCAGTTTTTAATGGACAGAGCATGTCTTCAAGGCTATAGTCTTGGTGGTAGTTCTCTTACCTTTTTGCAATTCCAAGCACGTGACTTCTTGCAAGTAGGATTTAGAAAAGCTGATTGCCACACTCAGAACTGATTGACCCTTCTCCTCCCAATGGGCCTCTGTTGAATCAGTTTATGATTATTTCTTTGTTCTTTAACATTCTTATAAAATTTTTTAACATAGAGGGAAGTTGAACTTTACAGTAAACACCTATATACTCACTGTCTCAAGGAAAAGTTTGCCAGACTTTTTCTGAAAAGAGCCAGATAGTAAATATTTTAAGCTTGGCAAGACATACAGCATCTGTCACAAACTGTTGAACTGTCCCACTGTGGTGTTTTTCCAGCCATGAACAATTTACGAATGAATGAATGTGACTGTGCTTTATTTATAGACACTAAAATTTGAATTTTGTGTTTCTTATGTCAGAAATTATTCTTTTCGTTTATTTTCAACTTTATTCAAAATACTGTTCTTAGCTCATGGGCCCTAAGAACACGTGGCAGACCAGTTTTAACCCACAAGCCATATGTGGTTTATTGACCCCAATCTGGGGTTTGCAATGAATATTCTGTTTTGTTTGCTTGATCACATATCTATCCATCTATCCATCCCTCTATCAGTCTAGCAGTTCATCTGTATTTTGATGCATTCAAAATTAGTTGTAGATAGTACCTTTTATATCTAAACACTTTCATTATACATATCATTACTTAGAGGTCAAGTTTGGGGGGAGTGTGGTAAAATTTTCTTAAAGTGAAATGAAAAAAGTCTTAAGTATATCATGTGTTGACTTTGTCAGGTCACACCCCTGCATAACCTTTAAACTTATAAAAATATTGAACATTATCATCCCAGACGAGCCCCCAGCCTTCCTCCCTGCCCTCCAGATCCTGCTGTAGCCATTGCTATGAGCACAACGCTGAGGTACTGGACTCAGCAGCAGCTATTGCCACTGCTGTATCCTCCATTGCCAGAGTGGGAAGAGATTGGTGATGACAGGAATGGGGTGCTTGCATTTTTTTTCATTGTCCTTCGTTTTCAATATTGGCTGTTTTCTTGAGGGTTGACAGCTCTATTCCTCCCATTCATGCTCTTGATTTCTTAAGATCTGTAGACTCTTGCTTGTTCCTATTTAAATATGAATGTAAAAACTGAGTAGTATTAGTACCTGATCTGGGCTTCCCTGGTGGCTCAGATTGTAAAGAATCTGCCTGCAGTGTGGGAGACCTGGGTTCAATCTTAGAGTTGGGAAGATCCCCTGGAGGAGGAAATGGCAGCCCACTCCAGTATTCTTGCCTGGAGAATCCCATGGACAGAGGAGCCTGGCGGGCTACAGTCCTTGGGGTTGCAAAGAATTGGACATGACTGAGCAACTAAGCACACACAGTGTAGCTGATCTAGGTTTTAAAATTTATGATGAAGGTCATTATTGGATTTTCTTAGTAGTTCTTATCTTGAAGGTGAGGACAGCATTCAGGGTTTGCAATATATTTCACCCTGACTTTAGAGTATTGGTAGTATATTGACAATCAAGCTTCTAACATGGGTGTATAAACAGGCAATATCGGAGACCCCTGTCCATTGTAGATGTTAGAAAGGAATTACTTTGGACTGACTGAGAGGAGTTTACCACTGTATACAACTGTTCTTCCTTTCTCTTTTTATACTTTCTGGCAGTTTAAGGATAAGTGGGTATACTGTTTCTCTGGTGGCATTGTACTAGGTCAGCTTGGCTAAACTGGAAATATGTTTCCAAAATTTCCTTTCCTGTACTGGTCAGTTAGCACTGGTTACAAAAGACATTTTGTGGAAGAGCTGCAGGAGAGAAGTGAAGTGGCAGGCAGGCTTTGTGGCTCTCTGAGGGTCAGTGCTCTGTTCCAGGCTCTGTGGCAGCTCTCACACTGTAGTACTCATTTGCTAGCTCACCTTGTAGGTGTGGGATGGCAGGTGGAGCTGCAGTTCCTTCAGCACCTGTCAGATTTCCCCCTTCAGCATCTCTGAGTACTTGCCCTGCATGTGCAGCTCCCTGGAGAAGGGTGTGCCTTTCTCCTTTTGGTCACCCTTGCCGTCAGGCTTGGGCTGGTGAGAGACAGATGCGAGTTCAGTTTGTCATTACTGTCATCCTTACAGGTTCCAGTTAGTTCTTGCAGACTTCGTTTCTCCTTATCAGTTCCAGCTTATCCTGACAGGTTCCAGTTTGTCCTTGCTCTTTATCCAGTCCCTTCCTGACTGCTGGTCTGGCTGACCCTCAGCGTGACTTCATGCTCAAGACCAGATGCAGGGCCAACAGCCTGTACCTGTTGCTCAGCAGCTCCCACAGTGTTGCAGTCTGACCACTGTAATGAATCTTTCTTCTTATCATCTATGCTGTTCTGCCTCATTGATTGAACCCTAATTGGTACACCTTGGATATTCTAAGGTTCACAAATTTATAATATTAGATCCCATATTTGGAGAGTTATTTCTACCAGTTTATTTTATCTTCCAGAAAATTTTCTGTTTCTCTTCTATTCTTGGCACCTTTTCTTTATTTGTTGTTTCCAGTGCTACTGTGTATTCTCATTTATAATACTTCTTCAGCATATCAGTGGCATTTCAAACCTTTAATAGTTTGAATTTAAAAATCCTTATTGTGCTTAAGTATTAGTTTTAAAAAACATCTAAACAGTTGTAACTGGAGAAGCCATGAAATTAAAAGATGCTTACTCCTTGGAAGGGAAGTTATGACCAACCTAGATAGCATATTCAAAAGCAGAGACATTACTTTGCCAACAAAGTTCTGTCTAGTCAAGGCTATGGTTTTTCCAGTGGTCATGTATAGATGTGAGAGTTGGACTGTGAAGAAAGCTGACCACCAAAGAATTGATGCTTTTGAACTGTGGTGTTGGAGAAGACTCTTGAGAGTCCCTTGGACTGCAAGGAGATCCAAGTCCATTCTGAAGGAGATCAGTCCTCGGTGTTCACTGGAAGGACTGATGCTGAAGCTGAAACTCGAATACTTTGGCCACCTCATGTGAAGAGTTGACTCACTGGAAAAGACCCTGATGCTGGGAGGGATTGGGGGCAGGAGGAGAAGGGGACGACCGAGGATGAGATGGCTGGATGGCATCACCAACTCGATGGACATGAGTTTGAATGAACTCTGGGAGTTGGTGATGGACAGGGACGCCTGGCATGCTGCGATTCATGGGGTCGCAGAGTCAAGACACGACTGAGAAACTGAACTGAACTGAACTGTACCAGAAAAGGCAGTGGCACCCCACTCCAGTACTCTTGCCTGGAAAATCCCATGGACGGAGGAGCCTGGTAGGCTGCAGCCCATGGGATCGCTAAGAGTCGGACATGACTGAGCGACTTCACTTTCACTTTTCACTTTTATGCATTGGAGAAGGAAATGGCAACCCACTCCAGTGTTCTTGCCTGGAAAACCCCAGGGATGGGGGAGCCTCATGGGCTGCCGTCTATGGGGCCACACAAAGTTGGACACTACTGAAGCGACTTAGCAACAGCAGCAGTAAACTGTTGTTAACAGTCTTAAAAACAGCTGAAGTCTTTTTACCATAAAGACCCACTTAAAATGGTGAGCTGGGAGTATACCAAAAACCCAAAGAAGTTTTTGCATATAAATGGCCTAGAGTGAGACAGCAGTGTCAGTTTAAATCAGCACTATGGCAGAGGCACAGTGAGAGGTGTTTGACAGCCAACCTTGAGACCTATTTTCACATTATGCTCTAGACATGTAATATTATGTGATCGATTATGAAGTAAGATCTTACACTTTTCTTTTTGGCAACTTTAAAGTTTGATCACCTATTTCAGTGACGTGATTCTCCATTGGGGTTGATTTGTGTATCATTTGTTTTCAACATGTTTGTTTATTATCAGTATATTTTTTATTTCTGAGGTTGACAGACATCAGTTTTTTTGTTGGCAGTGAAGTGAAGTCGCTCAGTCGTGTCCTATTCTTTGCGACCCCATGGACTATAGCCCACCAGGCTCCTCCGTCCATGGGATTTTCCAGGCAAGAGTACTGGAGTGGACTGCCGTTTCCTTCTGCAGGGGATCTTCCCAACCCAGGGATCGAACCCCAGTCTCCTGCATTGCAGACACACAGTTTACCATGTGAGCCACCAGGGAGACAGAATTATTTAACCATTCAGGTTAATTGATGCCACTTTGGCCCCAAATGAGATTTTATTATAATGCTTTATTTTTTTCTGAGACATATATAAAGGACTATGAAATAAATAATTGTTGAATAAATTATGCCAAATGGAGACATTCAAAAATATTATTACATTTTTAGAAATATATTATTAAATATTGGTGAAATAATCTTGTAAAGTACAAGATTATCCTTGATATGGTTTTTAAAAAACACTTATTTCCATATATTTATATCTCATTCAAGTATTAGCATACTGAATTATTAAAATGTATTACTTGTATAATGTAAGACATTGGCTTAGAACTGAATACCAAAAATGGTTGCATAGTTTTAGTTTCTTCTTCATTCCTGCTTCTTCCCTACCCCTGCCATTTATATAGAGAATTATAATTGGATATGCTAATATATAGAAACTGTGAACTGAATTCTTAATCAGTGGAGATGAATGTTTTCTGGGCTTGCACTCAAGCTCACTCTTTCCTTCAGATCTTTTTTTTTAACCTTTGAAGCTTACTGATAGCTATTCTATATTTTAATAAGAAGTGGTGAAAATTGATGAAGTTTTATGTGTAGTCTTAGGTTCAGGAATGATGTTTTTCCCTTTTGAAAAGTTTTTTTGTTAGGAATTATCTGTACTTGCAATTTTTCTTAAATAGTTCCTTTTTTTTTAAGAGGAAGCATTTTTTAAAATCCGTTGTCTTATTATTTATTATTTCTTGGCTTATTGACGTATCAGGCTAGCACCATCTTCTGAGAGTTTGTTACATTACAGTTTAATACTAAAGTCTGAGATATTTTATAATTAAGAAAATGCTTTCAGTTTTTCTGAGAATTTAAGAATTTTTTTCTGTAATCAGTTTGGTTAAAATATGTTTTGATGATCATGAAAACATAACTACCTGTTTGAATTGGACTTTGTTCTTACTATTGTGAGCAATTCAATTTCCTCTGACAATATTTTCAAGTATTCATTCGGTCATTCATTCATTAATGAGTGCCTTTGACATTCTAAGTACAGTGGTCATGCAGTTGGTGTGATGGTGGTGTCCTAGCACAGTGTACTTGGTGTACAGGAGGACTTGATGTACAGGTGCAGAAGCAGACTCTTAAGGGATACGCAGGAGTGTGCCACATGGAGAAGAAGAAGAAACAACAGTTCAGGAACAAGTAAAAGAATGAATAAAGCCTCAGAAGCTAGGATATAGCCTGAAATATTAAGGGAAATTTACAACATTTTGTTGTAGCTGTAGTATAGAGTGTAAAGCAGGAAGAGTTGAGAAACAGAGACTATATTTTAAGGAGTTTGGATTTTCTCCTGAAAGCTATAGAAAGTCCCTCAGGGATTTTAAGCAGAAGAATGATTTGAGCAGTGGTGTAGAGCAAGAGTCAGGAAACTGCAGCTTATGCCGCTTTTTTGTATGGCCAACTACCTGAGAATGGTTTTTACATCTTTAAATGGTTGGAAGAAAATCAAAAGAAGGATAATATTTTCTGACACCTGAAAATTATATGAAAATCAAATTTTAGTGTCCATAAATAGTTTTATTGGAACAGAGCCACACTCATCTGTTTACATCTTGTCTATGCCTGCCTTTTCACTACAACGGCAGAGTTGAGTAGCTGCTGTAAAGAACATATGACCTGCAAAGCCTGAAATATTTACTGTCTGGCCCTTTACAGAGAATGTTTGCCAACACCTGGTCTAAATACACCAATTAAATTATAGAGATAGTCAAAATGGGTAGAAAAGCAAGACCCAACCATATCCTGTCTATAAGAAAAGTGAAAGTGAAAAGTGAAGTCACCGAGTCGTGTCCGACTCTTTGCGACCCTGTGGATTGTAGCCTCAAGCTCCTCTGTCCATGGGATTCTCCAGGCAAGAATACTATAAGAAACCCACTTTAAATATGAAGATTCAGAGAGGATAAAAGTAAAAGGATGAGAAAAGATAAGTTCTATAAACCCTAATCAAAAGAAAGTTGAAGTAGTTTTGTTAATACCAGAAACAAGAAACTTACCAGGGATAAAGAAGGCTATTACAATAATGATCAGAGGGTCAATTCAATAAAAAGCCATCACAATCCTAAACATATATAAAGCCACTGATAGAGCAGAGAAGAGTAATAGACAGATCTACCATTGCAGTTGAGACTTCAACACTCCTCTCACTACTGATAGTGCAAGTAGAAAATAATTAGTTAAGGATGTAGAGACATGAACAACATCAACCAGCCAGATCTAACTGACATTTACAGTACATTTACTCTGACAACAGCAGAATACACATTGCTTTCAGGTGTATATGAAACAAGGCTGTATTCTGACCTATAAAAACAAATTGAAAAGAATTGAATATATTCTCTGACAGTAATGGAATTAAATTAGGAACCAATCACATAAAGATATTTGTAATATCTCCAGTTATTTGGAAATTAAACAACTCACTTCTAAATAACCTAAGAATCAATAGAAAATTAAATATTTTGAACTGAATAAAAATGAAAGCACTGCATATAAAAATTTGTGAGATGCAGCTAAAGTAGTTGTTTAGAGAGAAATGTTTAGCATTACTAAATGCTTACATTTTAAAAAAAGAAAAATCCTCAAAGTCCGTAACCCAAGCTTTCATCTCAAGAAAACAGAAAATGAAGGGCAAGTTAAATCTAAAGCAAACAGAAGAAAGGAAAATGTAAAGCTAAAACCAGAAATAAAAGACAGTAGAGAAATTAATGAAATCAAAAGCTGATCCTCTGAAAAGATTGATAAAATTGGATAAACCTCTAGCCAAACTGACCATAAAAACAGAGAGAAGATACAAATTACAGTATCAGGAATGAAAGAAGAGAATGTCATAAATCCTGTGGATATTAAAAGGAGAATGGGAAATATACTGAGAAGTTTTATTTCCATAAATGACAATTTAAATTAAATGAGCAAATCCCTTTAAAGATATAAACTACCAGAGTTTACTCAAGAAGAAATAGATAACCTGAATACTGTGATATTTATGAAAAACAAAACAAAACTGAATCCATAATTTAAAATGTTCCTACAAAGAAAACTATAGGCCCAGATGGTTTTACTGGTGAATTCTGCCAAACACACATGGAAGAAATAATACCAATTGTATGTAAATCCTTTCAGAATACCAAAGAGGATGGAACCTTCTGAACTCATTTTGTTGTGACAGCAGTGTTAATCTGATACTAAGCCCAGGAAAAGACAAAGTAACTACAGACTAATATCCCTGATGAACATAGACACAAAAAATTCTTAACAACATATTAATGAATTGAATTTAGCAGTATATAAAAAGGATACTACATCATGACTGAGAGGTGCTTATTATAGAAATGCAAGGCTGTTTTAGCATTCAGAATCAATTAATATAATTTACTATATCAATAGGCTTCAGAAGAAAAGGCATATGATGATCTCAATAAATGCATGAAAAGCATTTGATAAAAATTTAACATCCACTCATGGTATTAAAAAAAAAAGTGAACAAACTAGGCATGAGGATTGCCTTCTTCAACCTGATAAATGGCATCTGTGAAAAACCTACAGTTAACATCGTGCAGCTGCTGCTGCTGCTAAGTTGCTTCCGTCGTGTCCGACTCTGTGTGACCCCATAGACGGCGGCCCACCAGGCTCCCCAACCCTGGGATTCTCCAGGCCAAGAATATTGGAGTGGGTTGCCATTTCCTTCTCCAATGCATGAAAATGAAAAGTGAAAGTGAAGTTGCTCAGTCATGCCCGACTCTTAGCGACCCCTTGGACTGCAGCCCACCAGGCTCCTCCATCCATAGGATTTTCCAGGCAAGAGTACTGGAGTGGGGTGCCATTGCCTTCTCTGAGTTAACATCATACTTGATAGCAAATGAGTGAGAATGCTTTCCTACTAAGACCAGGTACAAGGCAAGGATGTTCACTTTCACTGTTCACCATATTCAATGTCATTCTTGAAGTCCTAGCTATTGTAAAACAGTAAGAGAAAAGATATATGACATACAGATTAAAAAGGAAGAAATAAAACTGCAAATTCTCAGATGATGTGAATAACTACTTCAGAAATCCCTGTGTTGAGAAAAGTATACAGTTTAACAGAAGGTTTAAATATAAGACCCAAATAAAAGGTAACTCCCATGTTCAAGGATACAAAGACTCGATATTATAAAACTAACATTTCATCTCAAATTGGTTTACTGATTCAGCATAATTTTTAAACCCAATGTTATTTATGTGTGGTATTTAAACTAACTGACTCTAATATGTATATGGATGGGAAAAAGGGCCAAGGATAGTTGAAAAAGGGCCAAGGATAGTTAATATGGTCCTGAATTACAAGGTGAGGACCATTTGCTATGTTAGTGATAAAAATTTTTATAAACAGCTTGTAGTAAATACATTGAGGAATTCACTAAAGAAAATAGAGTGGAAATGCTAGAAACAAACCCTCATATAAAGGGAGCTTTGGTGTTATAATGGAAGTGATATTGAAGATCTTCTGAAAGGATTGTTATTGTTCAGTCGCTAAGTCATGTCCAACTCTTTGCGACCCCATTGACTGTAGCCTGCCAGGCTCCTCTGTCCATGGGATTCTCTAGACAAGAATACTGGAGTGGGTTGTCTTTCCCTTCTCCAGGGGGTCTTCCTGACCCAGGGATTGAACCTGGGTTTCCTGCATTGCAGCCAAAAGATTTTTTTTTTTTTAATATTTTTTACCTTTTGTGCCACCAGGGAAGCCCCATAAGTGATAATGTACACATCAAAAAGCCTAAGAAGTAACAGAGATATAATATGAATCTACAGGAATTCATGTTCATTGCTGGGTGGATTGTAAATTGATACAATGACTTTGAAAATAATTTGCCATTATTCTGTAAAGTTGAACATTCATAGACCCTAGGATTCAACAGTTTTATATCTTAAACAGACTGCTATACATATGTATCAGGTGACCTGTACTAAGAGTAGTCATGCTGCTTCATTGTTGACAATAGCTAACAATTGGAAGCAATTTGAGTGTCCACTTGGAGAAAAGATATATAAATTGTGGTATGTTCATACAAAGATGTGTTATATGGCAATGAAAGTGAATGAAATATTCCACTTGGGATAACATGAATGAAACAGTGTCATGGGGAAAATGGCAGTTGTAGAAGATTGTACTGCCTGAGGAGAAAGCTGAGTGAGAGTTACGAATGCAGACTCTGGAGATGAACTGCGAGGGCCTTGAGCTCCTCTCCTTACTAGAAATATGTTCTTATATAAGTCATTTATCCTCTCTATGATTTATTTTCTCGTCTGTCAGATAGTGGTTATTGTGAGGATTAAATAGTATGTGTAATGTGCCTGTAAAACACTTTCAGTTCAGTTCAGTTCAGTCACTCAGTCGTGTCCGACTCTTTGCGACCCCATGAATCGCAGCACGCCAGGCCTCCCTGTCCATCACCATCTCCCAGAGTTTACTCAAACTCACGTCCATCGAGTCAGTGATGCCATCAAACCATCTCATCCTCTGTCGTTCCCTTTTCCTCCTGCCCCCAATCCCTCCCAGCATCAGAGTCTTTTCCAATGAGTCAACTCTTTGCATGAGGTGGCCAAAGTACTGGAGTTTCATCTTTATCATCATTCCTTCCAAAGAACACCCAGGGCTGATCTCCTTTAGAATGGACTGGTTGGAACACTTTGGTGCTATATAAATGTTAGCTATTCTTATTACTCTGGATTCTGTTGCTATTGGGCAGTTTTGTCTTTACTTTTTGTTGTGATTTTAAATCATGTTATATCATTCCCCCTCTCCCAGTGGATCTAATATATGGTCATTGAGGGCAATTAGAAAAGAGAGGAAAATATAAGAAATAATTAAACAACCATAGTATAATTGCTAGTTGAAGCAGTTCTTAACTGTTGCCTCTGATCCTTGCAAGATCCCAGTCTATACTGGTATCTAGGAAAGACAAAAAAAAGAAGTGCATTTTTTTTTTTTTAATGAAAGACATAAGTGAACTGGGACCTTGTTATACTATGTAGCTATCATGCTGATCTTTGCAAATAAACCTATGTAATACTGGCCAGTATGAGATTCTCCAGTAAGAATTCCTATGGAGACTGCCTGAAACATGACTCAAAATAAGAAGAGTCAATATGCAATAAAAGTTATAAACTGTCACAAATACAGAAAGAGTTGCTTACTCCATGGTATTATGTCCTCATTTAGACCTGCTGCTGCTGCTGCTAAGTCGCTTCAGTCGTGTCCGACTCTGTGCGACCCCATAGACGGCAGCCCACCAGGCTCCCCCGTCCCTGGGATTCTCCAGGCAAGAACACTGGAGTGGGTTGCCATTTCCTTCTCCAATGCATGAAAGTGAAAAGTGCAAGTGAAGTTGCTCAGTCATGTCCGACTAGTAGCGACCCCATGGACTGCAGCCTACCAGGCTCCTCTGTCCATGGGATTTTCCAGGCAAGAGTACTGGAGTGGGGTGCCATTGCCTTCTCCGTCATTTAGACCTATTATTAATTACATTTTAACGTGAAGTTAGAGGAGAGGTGGTTATCCATTACCCACCACCAGAGAGAATTTAGATAATTCAGTTAATGATACTAAATAAGTTGAAATAATATGAATGTTTACATACTCTCCTTCCTGCCCTCTCGATTCTGCCTGCTGTTAGTGTTACTCTGGTGACTCTACAGAGTAAATGGTGTTTATTATTATCCCCTAAGAATCCTTGTAGGTCTGGTTATAGATATGTATGTGACTATACAATAGAAATACAATGTAAAGTAATTAGGCAAATCTTATAGCAATATAGAGAATCTATAAAAATATTAGAGAATTACTATAATGAAAAGTAATTAAAAACTGAAGGATTGGAGGAGTCAGGTAGTAAATAATTGAAGAGAAAATTCACAAGATTCATGACGTATATAGAGAGGTTGAAAGAATATGATTTGATAATTAAGGGACTAGAGAAGTCCTTGGGAAAATTGTGAAAACCATGAATATTTTTGTAGCAGTGACCTTTATGATAATGTGAAAAATTCAGTTTGAAGAGAAGATTGTCATATTAGTGTAATTTTATTAGACTTTTTAATATAGTGATATACACATACAGAAAAGTACATAAAATATATGTGTAGTTTAAAGAATTACTGTTCCTGGGTCATGAAGTAAGAGCATTGCCAAACACCCCAGATGCCAACCAGGTGCCTTTATCAGTCCTTTCTATTCCTTCAGAGTTAACTACTATCCTTTGTCCTAACGTTTTCCTTGATGTTCTTCTTAGTTTCATCATCTGTGTATTCTTCACTGATAGCTGATTTTATCATTTTAAAATTTCACATGAATGTTGTCATTTATGTGTATTTCTTAATGTCTTTCTGTTTTGCTCAACGCATTTGTGATGCTCATTCTTAATTGTGATGTGAGACTGTAGCTCAGTTTTTCAGTCCTGTATAGTATTGCTGTAAAATGAAAGAATACGTATTAGCTTAGACACCTTTGATATTTTGTATTTGTTTTAAAAGCCTAAAAATATTTTTCTTTTTTTTTAAACATTTGTTTATTTTTTGTTGTGCTGGGTCTTTGTTGCTATGTGGACTTTTCTCTAGTTGTGGCGAGCGGGGACTACTCCCTGGTTCGGTGCACGAGCTTCTCATTGTGGTGGCTTCTCTTGTTGTGGAGCACGGACTCTGCGGCACACAGGCTCCGTAGCTGTGGCTTGTGGACTCAGTAGTTGCAGTTCCTGGACTCTGGAGCACAGGCTCCGTAGTTGTGGTGCATGGGCTTAGTTGCATGCAGGATCTTCCTGGATCAGGGATGGGATTTGTGTCTCCTGCCTTGGCAGGCAGATTCTTTACCACAGAGCCACCAGGGTAGCCCCCAAAATATTTATCTTTATTCAACAAATATTCTTGAGTGGCTATTAAGTTTTGTGCTTTCTTAAAAAATTTGTTTTTGTTTTTAGCTGCTTATAAAAGAACCAGGAAAGGTAGCTTAAGTAATAATGAGCTTATTTTCTCAGTGTATTTTATTTCATAAAATTTTCTGTGAATCTAATGCATCATGAAAAGGAAAATCCTAACTTGAGGGAAACGATCACTGGAAAAGATATAGCAGATGTCCTTCTTACAGAAAACACACACATTAATAGGATAAACATTAAAAACAGTAGAAATGGGGAAAGGAGGGAAGAGGCATTTCACAAAGAAATTACAAAAAGTAGTACATATGAAAAATGTTAAACTGCATTGAGGTCTTTTTTTAAGATTTATAGTAGAAATTAGTTTCTTTGATGACACCTTTTTTCTTTATGTATTTGTGGAACACAGTTTCAGGCAGTTACATTTTTTAAGAAGTTTGGCTTGAGAATCTCCAAAGTCAAATTCTGGTAATTTTTTATTTTCTTGTGTTAGCAATTCTTCTAATACAGTATGATTTACTATGTCATCACAGAAAGACAGCATTAGAGAGTGTGCATGGCAGGGTAAAATTAAACATATGCTCACAATCAAATTAATGTATTTCATCTGTCTTCAACTAATAACAATCTGTCATGTTATCTATCTGAGTAGGGGCATAAACAGTTTATTTTGTGTTTGGAGTAACTTCCTGGAGGTAGTTAATGTGACAAGTAGTTTGTTTGAATTGAGTATAACCAGATCAACACTCTAGATGTTTCCTTGATAACCTAAAAATTACTGTGAAAATCCATACAAGTGCTATATCTGTATTTTGCTTCTTTAAGTTAGGCAGCGACATATTTTGCAGTAACTTCACAGAGAATATTGTTTTTGCCATTATATATGGACTAAGAAGTGTAAATAGTTTATACTTTTAATGCTTTCTTTCTATTAAAAGGGAACAGACAATAATGTAATAAGTTACCATCATACAGTACTTTTGCTTTTTTAAAAAACATGAAGTAATTTATTCTGGTCTGAATGAAAAAGTCATATTCATTATAGAATATGTTCCTACAGGATGTCAAAAAGTGAATATTTAGGAAAATAGAAATATCTTAGGCCGATATAAAGCAATATAGAAACTATTGTGATTTAAAAATTTTGCTTAAAGTTTTATATTATTTAGTTTGATTAGTAGCTCTGATTATTGTACATTTGATATATAGTTTTTAGGCTATTTATTACATTAGGGACTGTATCTTGGGAGGCTGTTCTGTTCATTGCATCAACAATCCTGTAAGTAGCTGCAGTGGAGATCCTGAACATGGATGCCCGGATGCCAGTAAACAAATAGGACTAAGAAAGAGAAGTTGTCATATACTTGGCTTATTAGCATTAGTGTGTGTATATTAGAAGTCAAAATATATACATAATTTTAAGCACATGTAAATCAAATTTAATAAATTATTAAGGGTATTTTACTTGTCATGTGTGGGCTAATCATGATGGATCATTTTTAAACATTATGTAATTTCACAATTTGTATGTACAGCTGCAAGTACTTTGTAAAGGACTTTATATAATCAAGTGCTAAGGCAGAGTGTCTTATTTTGTAATGCTGATGGGATCAGTTTTATGATTTACTGTTATTAATGAATACTTTTAAAGTACTAGTAAGCAATAACCGGGTATATAATAGTTCACGTTTTTACGGTAATGAGCATTTAAAGTTTGATGTCTTTATTCTTTTAATTAAAAGTCTGAATAAAAGACTGTTATGTGATCATCCTCAAAACTGAGGTTCCTTCTTCTTTGTGAGACGCTGGCTGGATTTGGAACAGGATGGTTTGGTTCTCTCTCGTGCTACAGATGACTAGCAATGGGACTTGGGTTCAGTCACTCGTTGTGTGTGAAGTTAGTTAATGCTTTACCTGTCTGTCAAGATTGTTATGGGGCCCCTATATGTTCTGTAAATTTTGAAATGGATTTGAGGTTCTTCAGAAGTCTCCTGAAGTGGTTTCTCTGCATCTGTTTTGCCCTTCCGCTCCCTTCTCCTCTTAGTAGCCAGAGTAAATTTTTCCGAAATGCAAAGATCACATTGTGTTCTTGCGTACAGCCCTCCAGGGACTTTGCTTTGCCGTGTTTGAGTGAAATCTTTGTGTTATACCGCACATACCCACACACGCTCAGTATGCTTCTTTCTTTTCCTCAGTTGTACTCAGTCATTTTCCTCTTTTACATTGTGTCCTAGTGACAGAAACATTTTTCTCTTCCTACTTCCTCCTAACCTGGTTGGCTTATTCTCATCTTTCAGATCTCAGACCAAAGAGATCTTTCATGGCTACCTTATAAAATTGTCATAGTTGCCATGGCAGATTCAAGTCAATATATGGCAAAACCAATACAATATTGTAAAGTAAAATAAATTAATTAATTAAAATAATATTGTCATAGTTGCTATCTTGCTTCTCGTCACTCTGTTATTCTCTATCGGCTCAACAATCCCCCCCAATTTCTGATTATAATTGTTACATTGACTTGTTTATGTATTTGTTTACTTGTTTCAGTCTTTCTCCCTCCTGAATGTGAGAGTAGGGATAGTGTCTATTTTGTTCTCTAATTTATTGCTCACACCTAGCATAATACTTGACATAATAGGTATTTATATTTATTTAATAAACTAACTTTAAGGTGGTCCGTTTTCTTTTAAAGAAGTACATGAACTATTTTCTTGGTAGCCTGTGATTTTTGCAGCTGCATAGTTAATCTGAATCATCTTAGGCTGATTAATATGCGGTGTAATGACTAACGACTTTGTGTATAAGTATAAACCTTGCCATCTTCTATTTTTAAAGTTATAACATGACAGTGGCAGCTCTTTATGTATACAAGATGCCTGAACAGAGAAAAACGCGTCCTATTCCTGAAATCTCCATTCGTCATTTACAGTTTTCTTTTGAATAGTCTCTGAAATTAGAAACAAAAGTAGTCACTGTGTAGTTAATAGAAATATTTTGAGTCCAGCAAGGGAAAGTTGAAGGTTTTCCAGTGTATATCATCACCTGTAGGATTTCCTTTCAGTGCTTATATTTTGGCTCAGGTCAACTGGAATATATGAGGTAAGATAAATGAAAGTGTAGTGGTGTTTTTGTTATCTACATGTATATGAACCTCTTAGTATCCTATAAAGACCCTTATGCACCAGCCCTGTTGATTTTACCATCTCTTGGAAGCCAGGTTCTTCAGATGCTTTTGCACATGTTCCTTGGTAAAGAATGTGTGTCTCCTCTGTTTCCAAGGCTGTCTGGGTAATTTTTCCTCGTCCTTCAGGAGTTAGCTGAAGCATCAGCTTCTCTTGTGAGATCTTTCTTGTCCCCATGTGCAGTCTTAGTTTTCTGTATTGCTCCTGTTGTACCTTATCTTATACAGACCACTGTTCTCTTGGTCTTAGAATGTCATTGTATAATATCTTTCCATATGTGTTCCTCTCAGTCTTCTTAGCAGTTAGCACTTAGAAGGCCCTGGATAAATAGTTCATGAATAAATAGATTAATGACAGTAATACTTATTATATGCCAGTCACATACTATGTACCTTGCTATGTACCAGTCATTGTTCTGTGTGCTTTATATGTATTTAGTCATTTTGTCTTGGAGAAGGAAATGGCAACCCACTCCAGTGTTCTTGCCTGGAGAATCCCAGGGACGGGGGAGCCTGGTGGGCTGCTGTCTATGGGGTCGCACAGAGTCAGACACGACTGAAGCGACTTAGCAGCTTAGCAGTCATTTTATCTATTACATATTAATATTATGTGGTAGGTACTATTGTTGTTGCCATTGCATGAGCAAACTGAGAGAGGTTGGTTGTTCAAGGTTCCACAAACAGAAACCACAAGGCATCAAGCCCAGGCAGTTTGGCTCTACAGACTGTATTCTTTACTACATCTCCTACATCCTTTGCAAACAAATTGTGAATGATTGAAGAACCATAGTTTCTTCTATTTTTGCCATAATGCAAACATTTGAGAAGTTTGGAAAAGTTATTTCTTTTATTGAGACTAGTGTTTATATATAATCTACCACTCCAGAGAGTAAAATAGTAACAAAACCATCTATTGGAATATGAAAAATATTGTTGTAATGACACTTACTTTATGATGACATTTGACATAATGTCATTTTTATCAAGATTGTGTATTGTTTATTAAACACCATTCACTTTCTGTTACTCATCAAAATGTGTTTTTATATCCTGATATAAAGGCCGCTTTATCCTGAAAGTTATCAAAATAAGTAAATTTTGAACCATCACATCAGTTTAGGGGATTAGTGTCCCATTGGAATCAGCAGGACCAAATGAAGGATGAAAGTGACAGCTTTAGACTCAAAATTCTCATGTGTTGCTTCTAAATCAAAGCTTTGTTCTTCATTAAAACCAAAAGAAAGCATCTTAAGAATATATCATAAAATATTATGGTTGAAATGATATGGCTTTGATTTGCTTTAAAATAAGAATGTGGATATGGATGAAAAAAGATTTGTCATGACTTGATAATTTTTCAGTTATTTTGTATCTTCCAGCAAAATGTATTAACAAAAGGAGAATGAACTTTTGTTTTCATACTGTTTTCCATGTACATATTACTTGAACTGTTTAATGACAGAAGAAAGAACATTTCTCCAGTGGTTTATATTTGGTTTGTATTTGTTTCCCTGGTAACTAAAAATGTAATTGCCTTTCAATTTATAATTAAGTTTGATGTAATTTTTAAACTGTTTAGTTGAATATGACATAACCAGAATCTAAGAGATGACTGTAATGCTGGATTATATGATCTCACTAATTATAACTTCAAGTTTTCATTAGTTAATAACTCAAGACCCAATATAGGCTCAGGAAGAGGTTTATTGTTAACAAGAGTGATGAAAATCTATATTTTATATTAGTTAAGGTAATTAGTGGTAAAGAATCTGTTCAGTCCCTGAGTCGGGAAGATCCCTTGGAGAAGGAAATGGCAACCCACTCCAGTATTCTTGCCTGGGAAATTCCATGGACAGACGAGCCTGGAGGGCTACAGTCCATGGGGTCACAAAAGAGTTGGATATGACTCAGCAACTAAACACCACCACCACCAGTCTGTGTTAGTTAAGGTAATGCTAAATGCTGTAAACAGACCATCCCTGAAGTTTCAATATCTTAAAACAATAACAATTTATTTCTTACTTACATAAAGACCAAACCCTGGTACTGCTTATCAGTGGCTCATCTCCCTTTCAGAAACCCAGACTCCTTCCATTTTTCTGGAACTGCCATTTTCAACAGATGGCTTCATGGGTTACTGTGAAAAAGGAAAGTAAGGACTATCACACTAAGGGTCAAGCCTAGTAGTGATCAGTTCAGTTCAGTTTGGTCACTCAGTCATGTCTGACTCTTTGCGACCCCATGGACTGCAGCACGACAGGCCTCCCTGTCCATCACCAACTCTTGGAGCCCAATCAAACTCATGTCCATGGAGTCAGTGGTGCCATACAACCATCTCATCCTCCATCGTCCCCTTCTCCTCCTGCTCTCAATCTTTCCCAGCATCATGGTCTTTTCTAAAGAGTCAGCTGTTCACATCAGGTGGCCAAAGTATTGGAGTTTCAGCTTCAACATCAGTCCTTCCAATGAACACCCAGGACTGATCTCCTTTAGGATGGACTGGTTGGATCTCCTTGCAGTCCAAGGGACTCTTCAAGAGTTTTCTCCAACACCATAGTTCAAAAGCATCAATTCTTCAGTGCGCAGCTTTCTTTATAGTCCAACTCTCACATACATACATGACTACTGGAAAAAATGTAGCCTTGACTAGACAGACCTTTGTTGGCAAAGTAATGTCTCTGCTTTTTAATATGCTGTCTAGGTTGGTCATAACTTTCCTTCCAAGGAGTAAGCGTCTTTTAATTTCATGGCTGCAGTCACCATCTGCAGTAATTTTGGAGCCCCCCAAAATAAAGTCAGCCACTGTTTCCCCATCTATTTGCCATGAATTATAGTAAAAATTGTACATATTTATTTTTCAAACAGCTTTCCAACTTCTTATCCAAATTAGTCTTGTTAGCCAAAGTTAATTGGCTTCTAAGACTTCCATCTCATGTACATGTGATTTTTAAGAATATGGCAGATAGATTTAGTATCTTGATAACTTATTTTCTTTTGTTCCATTTTAATTTCCAGGTTAAGGTGAGTGAGCTAAGGGGCTTTGGGGGGGGCTGGACACAGTTGGTTTTGACAGTGAAAAATTTGGGTTTTCTTGTCTGTCCAACACCGTCTTAGAATTTTTTCATCTCATGTTTTTTTAATCTCCATTTATGTCAGCTACAGAAGAAAGCCTTTGACATTGTTATTATTGATTTACTTCCTGCATTCTTATCCTATACAGTTCTGTCCTTCACTTTTCAGACCCCTGTTTCTGCCCTTTCTTAATTTCTGAGATTCTTCTATTGGGTCTTCAGGAACTTACAAATAAGATATCAGTAAAATTCCTATACTCTCAACATCTTCCTTGAACCGGGCTTTCCTAGTAGCTCAGACGGTAAAGCATCTGCCTACAATACGGGAGACCTGGGTTTGATCCCTGGGTTGGGAAGATCCCCCGGAGAAGGAAATGGCAACCCACTCCAGTATTCATGCCGGAAAACGCCATGGACCAAGGAGCCTAGTGGGCTACAGTCCATGGGGTTGCAAAGAGTTGGACACGACTAAGCGACTTCACTTCACTTCTGTCACTTAGCTCTCCTGTAAGGACAGTGCTGCTGTCTCCTGAAGCTCTTTAAATATTGACATCCCCTCCTGTATCTGCCTTATCACTAGTACTGGAGGGTGGGTAGTGACCTTATTGTTATTGCTCTTTCCAGATCATTTTTCATCTTGCCTAAAAACCTTTAGATTTGACTATCAAGCTGTATGATTATATATCGGCCAACCCCTAAATCACTCACTACCTTGAATTTTTTAAAGATTTTTGTTCCTGGGTCAGTCACTGCATTACTATTGCTATCTTGATTAGCAATCTTAGTTGCATACAGATTATCCTTTTAATACTTCGGTCTCTCAGTTCCTTGAATTCATCATCTGCTATAATGTTGCCACCTATCAACACTAACATAGTTTTTTTTTAATTTATTTTTTTTGTTGAAGGATAATTAATTGCTTTACTGAATTTTGTTGTTTTCTGTCACACCTCAACATGAATCAGCTATAGGTATACATAGTTATTCTGAAGACTTACTGTCTCCATAATATCAATTATCACTTTCATGTGTCCCAGTTTGTCTGTTATCTCTCATCTTTGGTAACCCAATTCCAGTAATTTTTAAACCCACTTAAGCCTTTAACATTGCTTAATCTTATCAATTTTTCATTTTCTGGATTCCCCCTTCTTATCTAACTTAAATTCCATGCTCTTTTCAATATAATCTACTCCTTAACATTTTTTGTTTTCAATTACCTGCCCTTCTTTTCTGTAATTGTACATGATTGGGAAAACTCCAGCACTGCTTAACTGCAAATCTTTATCTGCTCAGCACATACCTACAATACATTGTTTCATTTAAAATCCAGGTTAAACTATCCTCAAGTGATTCTCTTTATCTTCTACATCCATGTCAAATCCATTAGTATTTCTTACTCACTTTTTATTCCCAAAATATATTGAGAATCTACCCTACTTTTTATCATCTCTCTTGCTCCTACTCTTGTCCAAACTACTGTCTTCTCTTTCCTAGAGTTTTACTGTAATCTAACTCAGTGTCTTCTCTGCTTTACATTTAATTACAGTTTATTTCCCAGTAGCTCAGCAGTAAAGAATCCACCTGTAATGAAGGAGATGCAAGTTGAGAAGATCCCCTGGAGAAGGAAATGGCAACCCAGTCCAGATTCTAGCCTGGGAAATCCTGTGGACAGAGAAGCCTGATGGGCAGTCCATGGGGTTACGAAAGAATCAGACAGGACTTGGTGACTAAAACAACAAACAGTGGTTTATTCAGCAGCCCCAACCTTTTAAACTGTAAGATCACAGCTTAAAATTTTTTTTTTCCTTACAAACCTCCCACTAGCTTTGTATCTCTCTTTCAGTGACCTGTATAGTTGCTGGCTTTTAAAACTTCATTTCCTGCTGTTTCCCTCTTTTGCTAACTCATCAGCCACTCTGGCCTCCTGGCTTTTCTTTGAGTGTGGTAAGTGTGGTCTTCACCTTAAGGGTCTTTGACCTACGTGTTTGAAAGAGTAATTCATCTCATGTTTTTTTTTTTTTTCAATAAGATATATCAACATTTGCAGTACTCTGTAATTAACTTGTTGGTCTGTTTCTCTGAATTAAAATGTAAGGTCATTGTTACATATGCAGCTCTTAGGACAATGCCTAGCCATGTCTCTGTTTGTGTTAGTTGCTTAGTTGTGTCCGACTCTTTGCAACCCCATAGACTGTAGCCCGCCAGGCTCCTCTGTCTATGGAATTCTCCAAGCAAGAATACTAGAGTGGGTTGCCATTTCCTTCTCTGTGCCTGGCCATAGTAGGCACTCAAATATTCGCTGAATGAGTAGAGTGAGTAATCAGTAAACTGGTTTTCCATTGAAATTGTTAAGCATACTTTAAGCAGGGTATAGTATAGTAGAGCTGAAAGAAAGTTGCGTATTGCAATGTTAATGCCCATGACCTTCAGTTGTTTAGATATTGGAAGGATATACACTAAAATGTTAACAGTAGTTGTCTCTAGTTAGTGACATTTTTTATATCCTTTTGAAAATTGTTTTTCTGAATGTTTGGGAAATGTTTATGTATTAATGCTGTTGGGAGGTTTTAATTCCCTTTTAAAAAATAAAATACAGGAACTAGCTGTATTAAAATAAGAAAATAATAAGAGTAAGTATTTTATTAAAAAAAAAATAAAATACTGGTTCACTGAAGTAGAGTCCCCAGCCCCTGGGCCATGGACTGGTACCACTCTTTGGCCTGTTAGCAACCGGGCCGTACAGCAGGAGATGAGCAGTGAGCCGGTAAGCAAGCAAAGCTTCATCTGTCTTTACAGCCATTCCCTGTTGCTCGCATTGCCTCCTGTCAGATGAGCGACAGGCATTTTCATAGGAGTGAGAACCCTACTGCTCTTGAATTGGTCATAGAAAAAATTGTCTTCCAAGAAACTGGTCCCTAGTGCCAAAAAGGTTGGGGACCACTGCACTGAAGGATATAAGGGAAATTAAATCATATCAGTAAGATTGTTAACACATGTATGCTAGATGAATACTGGATGATAATTTTAAGGATGCTTTCAGAAATCGAAGAAATGAAAGAATTTACCAGTATCTCACTGTAGTTTCATTGTCAGAATTTATTTATTTCTGGATTATTTAGAATGAAGTACTCTAGTAACTAGGGCTTTCCTGGTGGCTTAGCAATAAAGAATCCTCCTGCCAGTGCAGGAGACATGGGTTTAATCCCTGGGTCAGGAAGATCCCCTGGAGAAGGAAATGGCAACCTACTCCAGTATAGTGCCTGGGTAATCCCATGGACAGAGGAGCCTGGTGGCTATAGTCCTGGTGGTTGCAAAAGAGTCGGATACAGCTTAGTGACTGAACAACAATGGACTCTAGTAATTAAGGCCTTTTAATTTTGCTCACTAAATTCTAACACAACAGAGGAAAACAATGGTCAGTCAAATTCTGCGAGGGCCTTTTCTATATCTGCTATGTCATTCTCAACATCTCGGTTATTTCAGATAACCTTTATGTTTCTTAACTGTCTTTCATATTCCTAATACTGGTGGTAATTTTTTTAGGACCTGGATTGTATCTTTTTCCTCTTTGGAAAGCCTACCATAGTGCTTTCAGTTCAGTTCAGTTCAGTCGCTCAGTCATGTCCGACTCTTCGCAACCCCATGAATCGCAGCACACCAGGCCTCCCTGTCCATCACCAACTCCCGGAGTTCACTCAGACTCACGTCCATCGAGTCCGTGATGCCATCCAGCCATCTCATCCTCGGTCGTCCCCTTTTCCTCCTGCCCCCAATCCCTCCCAGCATCAGAGTCTTTTCCAATGAGTCAACTCTTGGCATGAGGTGGCCAAAGTACTGGAGCTTCAGCTTTAGCATCATTCCTTCCAAAGAAATCTCCTTCAGAATGGACTGGTTGGATCTCCCTGCAGTCCAAGGGACTGTCAAGAGTCTTCTCCGACACCACAGTTCAAAAGCATCAATTCTTCGGCGCTCAGCTTTCTTCACAGTCTAACTCTCACATCCATACATGACTACTGGAAAAACCATAGCCTTGACTAGACGAACCTTAGTCGGCAAAGTAATGTCTCTGCTTTTGAAGATACTATCTAGGTTGGTCATAACTTTTCTTCCAAGGAGTAAGCGTCTTTTAATTTCATGGCTGCAGTCACCATCTGCAGTGATTTTGGAGCCCAAAAAAATAAAGTCTGACACTGTTTCTACTGTTTCTCCATCTATTTCCCATGAAGTGATGGGACCAGATGCCATGATCTTCATTTTCTGAATGTTGAGCTTTAAGCCAACTTTTTCATTCTCCTCTTTCACTTTTCATCAAGAGGCTTTTTAGCTCCTCTTCACTTTCTGCCATAAGGATGGTGTCATCTGCATATCTGAGGTTATTGATATTTCTCCAGGCAATCTTGATTCCAGCTTGTGTTTCTTCCAGCCCAGCGTTTCTCATGATGTACTCTGCATATAAGTTAAATAAGCAGGGTGACAATATACAGCCTTGATGTACCCCTTTTCCTATTTGGAACCGGTCTGTTGTTCCATGTCCAGTTCTAGCTGTTGCTTCCTGACCTGCATACAGATTTCTCAAGAGGCGGGTTAGGTGGTCTGGTATTCCCATCTCTTGCAGAATTTTCCACAGTTTATTGTGATCCACACAGTCAAAGGCTTTGGCATAGTCAATAAAGCAGAAATAGATGTTTTTCTGGAACGCTCTTGCTTTTTCCATGATCCAGCAGATATTGGCAATTTGATCTCTGGTTCCTCTGCCTTTTCTAAAACCAGCTTGAAGATCAGGGAGTTCACAGTTCACGTATTGCTGAAGCCTGGCTTGGAGAATTTTGAGCATTACTTTACTAGCATGTGAGATGAGTGCAATTGTGCAGTAATTTGAGCATTCTTTGGCATTGCCTTTCTTTGGAATTGGAATGAAAACTGACCTTTTGCAGTGCTGTGGCCACTGCTGAGTTTTCCAAATTTGCTGGCATATTGAGTGCAGCACTTTCACAGCATCATCTTGCAGGATTTGAAACAGCTCCACTGGAATTCCATCACCTCCACTAGCTTTGTTTGTAGTGATGCTTTCTAAGGCCCACTTGACTTCACATTCCAGGATGTCTGGCCTTAGATTAGTGATCACATCATCATAATTATCTTGGTCGTGAAGATCTTTTTTGTACAGTTCTTCTGTGTATTCTTGCCACCTCTTCTTAATATCTTCTGCTTCTGTTAGGTCCTTACCATTTCTGTCCTTGATCGAGCCCATCTTTGCATGAAATGTTCCCTTGGTATCTCTAATTTTCTTGAAGAGATCTCCAGTCTTTCCCATTCTGTTGTTTTCCTCTATTTCTTTGCATTGATCGCTGAAGAAGGCTTTCTTATCTCTTCTTGCTATTCTTTGGAACTCTGCATTCAGATGCTTATATCTTTGCTTTTCTCCTTTGCTTTTTGCCTCTCTTCTTTTCACAGCTATTTCTGAATAATTTTTAATCAATTGATTAATGATAATTATTAGTCTCTAATGATTATCTTTGTTAGGAAAAAAAACTTTTGGCTAGTAAATCCCCCAGTGCTATATAGATAAATTTATAGTAGTTTATCTACGTAAGTAGTTGAGGAGTTATCTCTTAGGGCAAGTAGAGAATGTAGAGAAGAAAGAAAGGAAGAAAAGACACAACTGTGGCAGACTGTTCCATTAGAAAAGACAAATGCGCATACATGTTGAATGACAGACTTTATTTTCTTAATTGGACAGTGATCTCACTGGGGAATTTTCCTAGTGACATGATTTGTTCTTACTCTTGTTGAATTAGGAAAGTATTCTAACTTCAATATTATGGTAAACTAGATGTACAAATGTCAGTGCTAATAGCTTAGTATTTTAGTCGTCAACAAATTGATGCCTGTGGTATCTGGACATTTTTTGGCCTCTTCTTGTAAATAAAGTCTCAGTGATGTTTAAGGAACAGCAAGTTGTGGCCAGAAAAGAAAAAAGGTGCATATTATCCTAGTTAAGCAGAATAAATGGGGCTCAGGAATCCCCCAGTAGATCAAAAATCTCCTAGAGAAAGATCTCTTGAGTTTACAAACTAAAGACCTTCAATGTAATTTCAAATAAAGCCTTTTACATAGTATGAGAGCATTTTTTAGTTGATAATCAATTGCCACTATTATGTAAGCTTACTAGATTTGCAAATTTACAAGTTTTTACAAGTCAGTTGGGTCCCTTCCTCAGGAAATCAGTTTAAGTTTTTTTTTCCTATATTGACTCAAAGAGCCTAGTTGTCCTTAAATCCTGTGAATATATTTGCCTTATAATTTGATGGCATTGAATCAACACCCTTATAGGGTTTGTAGTGTTGTAAAAAGAGAAACTGTTCAATAAAAGATCACATTTGAAAAAATTAGACTGTGTTGGATAAAACCAGTATTGGATATGAGTACTATGCTTTGCTTTAAAGCACCTACCACTATTCAAGAAAATATATTCTGGCCCATTACTGCTTTCCAAATGGACACTTTTAGAATTGGAAGCAAATGAGCTATGTCTTTGTGAAATTAAGCCGTAACTGTAAATAAAGTAAGTATACAATGAAATATTGATATCTTTTGGCAGAAAATTAATAATGTGCTTGTGTTAACATTAAAGTTTATAGAGATTATAGAACTATTGTAATTAATGTATTAAGGTAATTAAATTTTCAAACCAAATATGCTGTGGTAAGTATATATTACAATTAATCATTATGTTTAAATGCATTATACTAATGCATATTTTTGCGTATCATCAAATGTGCCTCAAACTATATAGATAATAGGAATGATCTTTTAGTTTTCTGGGCACTTAACATGTGCTGGTCATTGTGCATGAAAGTGAAAGTCACTCAGTTATGTCTGACTCTTCGCAACCCTGTTGACTATACAGTCCGTGGAATTCTCCAGGCCAGAATACTGGAGTGGGTAGCCTTTCCCTTCTCCAGGGGAATCTTCCCAAGCCAGGGATCAAACCCAGGTCTCCGGCATTGCAGGCGGATTCTTTGCCAGCTGAGCCACCAGGGACGCCCCATTGTGCACTAAACATGGATTAATTCTCAAAGAACTTTGTATATGATAGGTCCATTTGTTTTTCCCAGCTTTTAAATTTAGAGACTGAAGCATAAAGAGACTAAAAGAATTGCCCCAAATTATATTGCTAGTGTCTAAACTGGGGTATAATATTGGAAAAGAAGTCACATTAAACTTGTTAAATATTTATTGATTAACTTTATTATTGAATTTGTTTCTCTGTTTTTGTTCACCGTTCTAGTTGATTTGGAGCATATGCGAACAGTAAAACCTGAAAAACACTTAAGATTTTGCCAGGAAAATGGTTTTAGTAGCCACTTTGTCTCAGCAAAGACAGGAGACTCTGTAAGTAAGATAATGAATGCTGAATATTATAAGTAATGTTTTACTTTTGTTTACTAATATTCATAGGAAGTATACTTCTATTACTTAACTTTTAGATTAATTCCTATTGAAGGCATAAAATACCTTAGGTTATATACAGCATGCTTATTCTGTTGATACTCCTCTTATTTATTTAAAATAATTTCATGATTCTTTTAGGGAATTAAAAATACAAAAGTTAAAAAGAATATAAATCACTCATAATCTCAGCCTCCAGAGATGATCATTCATAACCTCATGTGTTAGTCTCATTTTCTGATGCTGCTGCCACCACGGCTAGTGGACTGCTGTTTACTGAGTGCCTACTTTGTGATGGGCATGTACTACTTTGATTATCTCTATTTAGTTGTTAATTAATTGCATTTGATTGGATGCTTATTCTGTAAATCACCATAACCATTTAAATAAGCTTAGAATGATGTTAAAATATTTTTGAATTAGTCTAAAATATCTTCACATATAAGTCAGATTTATTTTCCAGCAATCATAAGTAATTATCTCTGTTTTATAGAGTAGTTTTAGAGAGGTTATGTTGTGGGGGTTCAGGGTACACAGAATAAGTGGTGGAGATAGGATTTGTAAACCTAAGGATTGACCTTCCAGGGTTTACCATATTAACTATGCTAAATGTTTATTTTTTTAAAAATTGAGATCATAATATAGAAATAATTTTTTATTTTTGTGTTTAATATGTTTATTCATAGAAAATTTTCTCGTGTCACTTAATATTACTAAATAGATTAAAAACCCACTAGCTTTAATAATCCATTAAGTAAATGTTCAGATTTATTCAACCAGGTCCCTATTGTTGGATATATAGATTGTTTCCAAATTCAAGACCTTGTAAAATTTTGCAGAATTTCTGATGTAAAATTTTGTCTGTAAGTTTTGATTATTTCCGTGGAAGGGAATTGAAACCTTTTGCCAAATTACCACCAGAAAGCCTAAGTTAATTTATACTACCATCAGCATTGTATGAAAGCCATGTCACTGTAATCTTTTTTAACATTGAGAATTTATTTATTTTTAAAACTTTGTCAGTTTGGTAGACAAGGGATTAAAAGGTATTTTACTATTTAAATTTCTTTGACTGCTCTTGAGGTTGAAATTTTTAAAATTTTATTACCTACTTTCTGCTTATATCTGTTTATAATTTTTTATACTTATTATAAATTTATTTATTGTTGATTTTCTGCTTATTACCTGTTTATTGTATTTTTGTTGCTTTTTAAAATTTTCTGTGACCATTTTTGTGTTAGGGATAACATAGCAGCCATTTGTCATAATTTTTGCAAATATTCTCTTTCCACTGCCCAGATTTTTGTTTGACCGTTAATTTTCTTGGCATTTTCAACCAGAGAACATTTGAATTTTTCTGTGGTTTAATCTTCTTGATGTTTTTCCTATATGATTTCATTGATGGTTTTTATGCTTAGGATAAATATTAAATAATATAAAAGGTATTTATTCTTTTGAGGGATCAAACTCATTTAAAAATGTGATATGTTAGCACCTTTTACCCAGGATAATGCTAATGTGGGACACCTACCTACTTTAAAAATGTATACATTATCAGTGTTCCTTGATAAACCCATCCATGGATTGGGCTTTTACCTTCACTTATCTTCCTGGGGGTCTCTTATCATTTTAGAATTATTTTAACTTCCAGTATTTTAGCTTGTGTTTAACCACTTAGTATATTTTGTGTACTTATGTTGAATGACTTTTAAAAATCCTCATTGTGTTCTTTTTAAATGCAACTTTGAAATGGTTTGTTCTTGTGAAATCAGTTTATGTCATCTCCAATCACAGATTACTTCACTTCATTGCTTGAGAAGTTGATCTCCGGTCTTACTGTACTTTCTCTGATACTATCTTTGTCATAATTCTTAGTGGTGTCAGTATCTTTGTTCACCACCCCACCTCATCCATGCACCCCCATGCTCCTGTAGCCCTTCTGTTATCTCCTATCTCAGTATCAGGCATGCAAATCACTGACCAGCTTGAACGCCCTAGTCCAGTCAGTCTGCAGCCCCCGCAGGGCCTACATGACAGGGATCCTAACACTTGCCCCTGACCTTTCATGTTCTCATTTCCTTTCTTCCTTACTCATGGTCAGGCACAGTCATTACCATGCAGAGGTCTGTCAGTTTCCTTTCCCGTCAGTCACTTTATCTAACTTATTTGACTAAACCTTGACCACGCCCCTTTATATGGTTGCACTCATGTATTTGAACATGACGAGAGAAAAAAGCTTAGAGGCATGTTGGAGGTTTCACTGCCGTCCACAGTCAGCTCACCTCAGGTGGACCTTAATGCTGCTTAGAACTTAGGTCTTTAGGCCATTGTCTCTCTCCTTCACCTAGACGAGTGTTCCATAGCTTCTCTTCTCAAATCTTCAACCCTTCCTCATCCGTTCTCTTAGCTGATTCCCTTGTTTCTTATTTTATTAAAAAAATATTGAAACAGAGGGAAGACAACTTTACATACTCTTGCCACCTTGTCTCCCCCAGCTCTCCTTCGCACCCACTGTCCGTTCCCACCTCTCTGTCTTCTCTGAGATTCCTGTGGGTTGGGCTGTCTCTGCTCGTAGCTAGGCTCAACTCCTCCCTTGTGCCGTTAGTCCCATGTCTCTTTGCCTAGTAACAAACATGGCTTAAAATTCTCACTCCTGCATCGTTTTTTTCCCGTCTACTGGATTATTCTATCAGCACACAAAATGTTATGACTTCTCTTACCTTAAATATAAGAAAATGCTTGATCACCCACATCGTTAGCTGTTTCTTACTCTTTGCTACTTACCAGTAGAATGTTTTCAAAGAGCTGTCTCCAGTTCTCTCCTCCCAGTTTGTCTTGAACAGTTCCAGTCAGACTTTTGCCCCTAATATTTCACCCCAAAATGCTCTTATTAAGGTCATCAGTGACCTCCTTTTTGCTCAATTCAGTGGCCAGTTCTTAGTCCTCATCTTACTTGATTTAGTTGCAGCCTATAAAATAGTTGATCACTCGCTCCTCTTTGAAATACTTTGTTCACTTAGTTTCCAGAATACTACATCTTCTGGTTTCCCTCCTACCTTGCTAACTACTCTCTTATCGTCTTTGCCGATTCCTTCATTAAATTGCCCTAGGCACAGTCCTTGGATATCTCTCTTTTTTAAACTTATTCCCTTTGTGACCTCATCTAGTCTCATGGCTTTGGCCAGACTTCTTCCCTGAACTCCAGACTCCTATACCCCAGCACTCTTGCTTAAGTGTCTTAAGAATCAGTCCCAGTTTAATGCAGGATTCAGGTCCAGAACTGAGCTCTTGATATTTTTTCCTCAGATCTTTTCCAGTCTTCCCCACTTCAATAAATGGTAGGTCTCCTATCTTGCTAAGAACAGGAAAATTTGGGGGTCATCCTCAAAGACATACCACAACTCTCACCAAGTCCTGTTGGTTCTGCTTTCAAAATGTGCCCATAATCTGGTGACTTTTCTTGCCATTGCCACTGCTGCCACTTTGTTTCAGGCCTCCATCATCTCTTACATTAGTGTTCTTGCCAATTTCTCTTTTTCACCCTTGATCTTCTATAGTGAATATTCAGTACAACAACCAGATTGACCTTGTTAAAACCTCAGAGTGAATGAAAGCCAAAGTCCTCCCCATAATAGCCCAACAGATCTTACCTGATTTGTTAGGCTTACCTAATGCTCTTAGTCACTCTGCTGTTTCTTTTTACAGTCCTCCTTTTCTCTCCATTTCACCACATCAGCTTTCCTGTTTCTCCTTGAACTTTGACCATCAGTGAACTATAATATGTAATGGTCTTTGGGGTACAAATGACATAAGCCTTTTGGGGACATCATCTCTTTTTGATTCGAAGTTAAAATTAAGTTGTTGAAAGTGAAAGTCGTTCAGTCCTGTCTGACTCTTTGTGATGCCATGGACTGTATAGTCTGTGGAATTCTCCAGGCCAGAATACTGGAGTGGGTAGCCTTATTGAAGTTGTGATAAATATTTAGTAAGTAGTCATGAGTACAAAAAGTTCTTCACAACCCAGATAATCATGATGGTGTAATCACTCACACTCACCTAGAGCTAGACATCTTGGAATGTGAAGTCCAGTGGGCCTTAGGAAGCATCACTATGAACAAAGCTAGTGGAGGTGATGGAATTCCAGTTGAGCTATTTCAAATCCTAAAAGATGATGCTGTGAAAGTGCTGCACTCAATATGTCAGCAAATTTGGAAAACTCAGCAGTGGCCACGGACTGGAAAAGGTCAGTTTTCATTCCAATCCCAAAGAAAGGCAATGCCAAGGAATGCTCAAACTACCACACAATTGCACTCATCTCACACGCTAGTAAAGTAATGCTCAAAATTCTCCAGGCCAGGCTTCATTCTGCAGTATGTGAACCATGAACTTCCAGATGTTCAAGCTGGTTTTAGAAAAGGCAGAAGAACCAGAGATCAAACTGCCAACATCTGCTGGATCATTGAAAAAGCAAGCGAGTTCCAGAAAAACATCTATTTCTGCTTTATTGTCTAAGCCAAAGCTTTTTTGACTGTGTGGATCACAATAAACTGTGGAAAATCTGAAAGAGATGGGAATACCAGACCACCTAACCTGCCTGTTGAGAAACCTGTAATGCAGGTCAGGAAGCAAGAGTTAGAACTGGACATGGAACAACAGACTGGTTCCAAATAGGAAAAGGAGTACATCAAGGCTGTATATTGTCACCCTGCTTATTTAACTTATATGCAGAGTACATCATGAGAAACGCTGGGCTGGAAGAAGCACAGGCTGGAATCAAGATTGCTCGGAGACATATCAGTAACCTCAGATATGCAGATGACACCACCATTATGACAGAAAGTGAAGAGGAACTAAAAAGCCTCTTGATGAAAGTGAAAGAGGAGAGTGAAAAAGTTGGCTTAAAGCTCAACATTCAGAAAACGAAGATCATGGCATCCGGTCCCATCACTTCATGGGAAATAGAGGAAACAGTGGAAACAATGTCAGACTTTAATTTTGGGGGGCTCCAAGATCACTGCAGATGGTGACTGCAGCCATGAAATTAAAAGACGCTTACTCCTTGGAAGGAAAATTATGACCACCCTAGACAGCATATTAAAAAGCAGAGACATTACTTTGTCAACAAAGGTCCGTCTAGTCAAGGCTATGTTTTTTCCAGTAGTCATGTATGGATGTGAGAATTGGACTATAAAGAAACCTGAGCGCTGAAGAATTGATGCTTTTGAACTGTGGTGTTGGAGAAGACTCTTGAAGAGTCCCTTGGACTGCAAGGAGATCCAACCAGTCCATCCTAAAGGAGATCAGTCCTGGGTGTTCATTGGCAGGACTGATGTTGAAACTGTAATACTTTGGCCACCTGATGTGAAGAGCTGACTCCTTAGAAAAGAACCTGATGCTGGGAAAGATTGAAGGCAGGAGGAGAAGGGGACAACAGAGGATGAGATGGTTGGATGGCATCACCAACTCAGTGGACATGGGTTTGCGTAGACTCTGGCAGTTGGTGATGGACTGGGAGGCCTGGTGTGCTGTGGTTCATGGGGTCACAAAGAGTCAGACACGACTGAGTGACAGCTGAACTGAACTGAGTCATGAGTAGGGGCAGAATAAACTCAGATATTTCGGGAGCAAAGACAAAGTATGCAGACAAGCAAAGACTGTATTGGAGCTCCAGGAATCCAGTGGACCCCAGATAAGCTATCTATGTAGGAAAGGATGTTTATAGAAGTCTTTGCATGTTTTTGTTTCATGATACTGGATTGTGAAGGTGAAAGTCACTCAGTGGTGTCCGACTCTGCGACCCCGTGGACTATACAGTCCATGGAGTTCTCCAGGCCAGAATACTGGAGTGGGTAGCCTCTCCCTTCTCCAGGGGATCTTCCCAACTGAGGAATCGCACCCAGGTCGCCTGCATTGCAGGCAGATTCTTTACCAGCTGAGTCACAAGGGAAGCCAAGACTACTAGAGTGGGTAGCCTATCCCTTCTCCAGTGGATCTTCCTAACCCAGGAATCAAACCAGGGTCTTCTGCATTGCAGGCTATCAGGGAAGTCGTATACTGCTACTTTTCTGTTTGACAAAATACAGTAAAGCTTACTAAGTTTTTTGCTCCAGAGAGAATTTATTAAAATTGATTAGAACCTTAGAGATGATGAGAGTGGAAAGTAAGACCTTTCAAGGTAGGCTAATGCCATATCAAAAGATCAGTGTAAAATTGGCAGTGAAAAACTTTCCCCAGGTAGTAAAATATAGACTACTTTCATTTTCTTCAGGACTTACAGCAGTTTATTATTTGGCTAGTAGTCTTTTTTCTTTTTTTATGTCGTAGTTGTAATTAATTATGTTAACTCTTTAAAAGTGTAAGTTTTTCAGGATAAATGTGTAAATTTAGACCAGCTCAGTGAAGTGTATGAATTTTCAAATTATGGTTTAATCATTTAAAAAATAATTATATTTAAAATGTTGCTATATTTGACAAATAGAGCTATTTTTGAAATAACCTGGTACATCATATTGTTTGCAGTTCTTGCTGTTTATCATTTTTTAGAAAGTTCAATTTGTTTGAAGGTAACTTAGGCATGCCTGTTTTAAATCATTTAAACCTGTTTTTGTTATGCAGGTCTTCCTGTGTTTTCAGAAAGTTGCTGCTGAAATCCTTGGAATCAAGTTAAACAAAGCAGAAATAGAACAGTCACAGGTGATTATGTTGAACTGTATACTTAAAAAGATAATTTATTTCTTAAAAGACATTAATTTTCACTCTGAATCCTTTTACATTTATGCATTCTATGTACATATCCCTAACAGCCTTAAAAATAGATTGTGTGGATGAGTCATTGTTTATTGCAGAAAATGGAGGATGTTAACTTTTTGCCAAGTGATGATGCCCTTGAAACCTCATTTTGTCTTTTTCTTGTCGGAAAAATGAGATTAATGTAATAAAAATTTCATCAGCAGTTAAATAATGGCTAAGGAACTGACCATATTATTTTGTACTTTTTTATTTAAGTTCTTCTTCCATGATTACTGTATAATATCCTTTTTATGTTTTATATAAAATCCCAACCATTTATTAAAGTTTAGTCTTAAGTAGTAAGAGTTTACCCAATTTGGCATCTTCTATGTTTGCTTTGGTGAAACACTATAAAAAACAGTGTTTCTCTCTGTTCTTCTGTAAAATATCCTGTGTTATAATATTAATTGTTGATGTTATTTTATTGTTAATTTAATAATGGTGTTAATTATTGAGGATTTCTGAATTCTTCCACTATTCCTAGACAGTTCTCTTAGACTAAGAAATAAACATGAATACCAAGTCAGCTGCTTAAAGATACAGCAGCACACTGCTTTACATGTTTGACTGAATAAAAAAATCAGAGCAAGAGCCTGTAGTTTAAAATTAGACTTCAGAAGTGGTTTGCTTAGAAGCAACATATATTGATAAATTACATTTTCCCTCAACCCCCTCTACTTTTTCCCTGCTTTATGAAGCTACAAAGGTATAATGATCTTTCTCCATCCTTAAATTTTTCTTTAATTCTTTCTGAGTTAATTCTGTGTCTTTTCATGGTCACTCTGTGTGTGAGCATGTGTGCATGTTTTTAGACAATTTGAGTAAATATCAAGTGAAAACTGTTATGCTGATATGGCTGTTTCTAGAGCTTCATTAAAATATTTGGAACTCTGGAAATCTACCTTTACTTCTCACATTCAAAAGACATTTCAACACTTACTGTGGCCAGACACAGTGTTTAGCTATTTGTGCCTTATAAATTGTTCCCAGACACAAAGTAGTTACTTGATTTTGGCCTAGGAGGATGGATATAAGAAGAGAAATCAGTGATTTGCTTGACTATACAGAACTTGGCAGATTCAAGAAGTCACGTGATGCCTCTGCTTTGTAGCTTCACTTTCTAAATGATGTTTGTGCCTGGTTAACTAGGTAGTCCGTAAGTAATTTTCAGACGATCATAAATGATTAATTGATCATATAGGTGTGGTTTACTGCTGGATCCAGAGGAGATTTAAGAGTTTAAGATGCAGTGAAGACAATTAATAAATGTGCCAGCTTCTGTTATATCATTTAATCCTTATAATAACTCTGGGGCAGGTGGCACTTCATCATTTTATGGTTGGAAAACTGAGACTGCAGAAAGGTTAAGTAACTTGATCTGCTTATCCACAGCTGGGCAGTGGTGGACCCAGGATTTGAACTCGGGTCTGTCTGATGGCAGTGCCACGCTACCATACTGGGAGAAGATTTACTGGATGGTTTGGAGTGGGGAGTTGAAAAAGAAGCTAGCACAAGCAAGTTGAAAAGTTTAGATTGTATTTTGGAGAGAGAAGAGCTGTTTGGTAAAAATAAAGGACCATTTGTGTTGGAGTGTAAAGGAAATTTGAGGAAAGATTACGGAGATTTATGAATGCCAAGTTGATAAATTTTAATCTCACATATTGACAGTGGAAAATAATTTTAAGCAGGGAAATAAGCGAAAGCAGTTTTTAGATGGGATTAATCTAATGGAATTTGTGTGTGTGTGTGGATGGGTGCCAGAGAGGTTGAAGCAAGGAGACTGGCTTACTGCCCTCGTGTGATAAAGACCGGAATCAGATGGAAGGGGAGGGATGGATGTAAGAGACATTTCACAGAAGAATCAGTAGGACTTGTGGAATGACCAGATAAAAGGGAGAAGTCATCCCAGATCACCTTGAGGTTTCTCAGCTGGAGGAATGGAAAACGGGAGACGCAGTGATGAGCCCCTCTAGAGGAGACGGTGTGCCTGTGCGGCGCTGACAGCCCCCGGACAAGGAGTCTGTATTTGTCCGAGCCCGCCGCAGTGCTCAGGCTCTAGGATATCTCCAGAGAGGTGGGGCAACTGGGGCACTGCTAAAAGGCAGAATTCTAGGGACGCTTGACTCGTATTTTTAGCTCACTGTTAGTCACAAGAGACAGAAAGTTAACTAAACCTGTGTCAGCTGCGTTCACTCCAGAGCTCCTCGCCCTCCCTGTGCACTCCACCTTGTTTGTAAGTGCACCCCAGCTTCTTAGGCCATGAAGTTTGGTTCTGTTTTCGACCTGTTGGTGTTTACTTTGACTGCATTCATTTGAAGATGAATTCAAGCTACTAAGCCCTCCTTCGCTGGGTCTGTCAGAGCCTTTGTGTAGGGAAACCTCATTCTCCATTCCTTAGACCCGTGAATTTGGTGCCTTTGCCAGTTAAATTATGTATTTCACAGTTAAGTTTCCTCAGTGGAAGGAAAATTTTTGAAAGTTCATTATTTTTAAAAGATGTTGCTAAGAACATACTTGCAAGCTATTTTGAGCACAGTATTATTTTTTATTGTGATATACTTGGCACAAAACATTATGTAAATTTAAAGTATGTAACATGTTAATTTGATATCTTTATATATTATAATATGATTTTGCCATTATAGCAGTAATTAGTACCTCTATCATGTTACATAAATATCTTTGTTAGTAGTTGGAATAATTAAGTTCTAATCCCTTAGCAAGTTTGATGATTATAAAGCAATATTGCTTTCTGTGTTGACTGTACTGTGCATTGTTTCTAGGACTTATTTACTAATAAAGGTAAGTTCGTACCCTTTAGAAGACATCTTTCCTATCCCCTCATCCTCTGGGAACAACCATTTTATTCTTTTCCTTTTTTTGCAATTTTGGCTTTTTAAAATTTCATGTGTAAGTAGTATCATACAATTCTTGCCATTTTCTGTCTGATTTATCTGATTTTGCACAATGTACTCAAAGTCCATCCAAGTTTTTACAAATGGCAGACTGTTACTTCTCATGGCTGAATAATATTACATTGTGTGTGTGTGTACATATATTTATATTCCACATTTTCTTTATTCACCTATCAACAGGCACTTTGATGTTTCCATATTTTGCTTATTGTAAATAACACTGTAATGAACATGGGAGTGCATATATCTTCAGATAAATACTCAGAGATGGAATTGCTGGATGGTATGGTAGTTCAGTTTTTAACTTCTTGAGGAGACTCCATACTGTTTTCCAGGGGCTGCACCAATTTACATTCTCATTCAGGGTTTCCTTTTTTTCCACATCCTCTCTAGCACTTATTTCTTATATTCTTGAGGCCAGCCATTTTAACAGGTGGGAGGTGATATCTCATTGTAGTTTTAATTTGTTGATTAGTGATATTGAGCCTCTTTTCATGTACCTGTTGGCCATTTGATGTCTCTGAAAGTTCATTTAAAAGCAAAGAAGTTCAGATAATCTGAACTTCGTTTCTATATATAATCTATATACAGAAAGTGGAGGACTAGGGCGCAAAGGAAGGGAGAGAGCGAGAGCTTGTGCACCTGCATTCTGTGGTTTTATGTCATTCGAAAGAGTCCTGAAGGAACTCAGTGTCACAGAGTGATAAAGTGGTTTGTATTATTGTAGACAGAAGAAATTAGATTGTAGACTCACCAGTCACATGGAAATTGATGCTGTAGTAATTTTGTTTGTGACTAACATTTATAATAAGGCCTTAGTCTTAGTTCCATTCACTGATTATTTAAAGAGATTCTGCTATTTTAGTTTTAACCTAGATTATTCCCATTTTACAGTCATATAAAATGAGTTATCAACACACTTTACAAACTGTTCAAGGAAGAGAAGAAGGAGAAAAGAAGGAATGAAGTTTACTAAGACAGCAGATGGTTTTTGGGGATCTTTATGCCAGAACACTAAAATCTGGGGATACAGAGATGAATAAGTCACTGTCCTTATCCTCAGGGAGCTCCCCGATTACGTGAGGGCAGACAGATATGTCAAGTATGCTCTAGATCTGTTTTTTATAATTCTCTATTAGTGACATTTCCACTGGCCAGTTAATAAATTATGACTTTGTTTGCTTTGAACTAGGTATGTGTTAGTTTTAGTGATTCTATATTTTTATAGATTATACTTCATATAAATTTATTAAAAAATAGTAACTTTACATTATTTCCTTGTATTTTATTCATTTTTATCCCTAGTAGGTTGTGCCTCTTAATCCTCGTCCCCTATCTTTCCCCTTTCCTCTTCTCTCTAACTACTGGAAACCACTAGTTTGTTTTCCATATCTGTGAAGCTATTTCTGTTTTGTTATATTTAATTGTTTGTTTGTTTTATTTTTTAGATTCTGCATGTAACTGAAGACACACAGTATTTATTTTTCCTCTATCTGACTTATTTCCCTATACATAATAACCACTAAGTCCATCCCTGTTGTTACAAATGGCAACATTTCATTCTTTTTATGGCTGAGTATATTCCTGTGTGTGTGTGTGTGTGTGTGTGTGTGTATCACATCTTTTTTACCCATTTTGGGCTGATGAACACACATGACTTCCATATCTTGTTTATTATAATTAATGCTGCTGTGGACATTGGGGTGCATATATCTTTTCAGATTAGTGCTTTTGTTTTCCTCAGATATATTCGTAGGAATGGAATTCCTGGATTATATAGTATTTCTATTCAGTTTTTTGGAGAGCCTCCATAGTGTTCTGCATAGGGGCTGTGCCAATTTGCATTCCCACAGCAGTACAGGAGGGCTCCCTTCTCTACACATTCTTGCCAACACGTGTTATTTCTTGTCTTTTTGACAGTAGTTATTCTAACAAGTGTGGAGTGATACCTCATTGTGGTTTTGATTTGTATTTTCTTAACTGTTAGAAGTATTGAGCATCTTTTTCATGTGTTTTTTGGCCATCTGTGTGCCTTGTGTGGGAAAAATGCTTATTTCAGTCCTCTGAACATTTTAATTCTGTTTTTCTGTTGTTTTGTTTTTGATATTGAGTTGTATGAGTTCTTTATATATTTTGTATATTAACTCTTCATCATATCATTTGCAAATATCTTCTCTCATTCAGTAAGTGGCCTTTTCATTATTTAATGATTATTTAATGTGGCCTTTCATTGATGGTTCCATAACCATCACCCATTTTGTTGATGGTTGGTTCCCTTGCCTGAGGAGAAAGTTCCAAAAAAATATTGCTAAGCCCTATGTCAGATCATATTCCATTTTTTTCCTTTGTCTATTCACTTAAAAAAATTTTTTTTTCCATATAGTTTCAAAACCAAATGGGATCTTAGCAGCCACATAGATAAACCTTGTGTTTTATAGATTAGGAGAGTGTGAAGACCAAAGAGGTGAAGTAGCTTGCCCAGAGTTGTGACTGTTACTGACAGCCTGTGATTGCGTATTATGCAGTGTATGCATATGCCATTACATGGAAGGAAAAGGAGAGTCGCTTTCTTTAAGCTCCTACTGTATGCACGGTACCATGCTTTTAAAAAATGCTATATCTGTACTTTGAGTGGTAACCTATAACCTTTTGCACGTTGAATTTCTACCAATCATAGTATTCTTTAATAATTTATGCATTTGTTTTCCTTGCTAGACTCTTAATGAATCTCAAAAAAAAGAAAAAAAAAAGAGATCATGATTGCTTGTTGGAATGTTTCCAGTACCTGGAATAGTGATTTGCTTTGAATGAGTGATAGTGACAGGTGTTTTAGCTGTCAGAGTATGTTTCCTCTCTATCCTCAGGTGACCAGCTATGACTTTTGTAAGGTAAATATGTTTCTACTATCTGGCTTAGAGCACAGTTGCAGAATTGACTAGATTTATCTTTCCTGAGTCCATCTCTACTGCTTATACCTTACCACTTCAAATCCTAAGTTGCTTTCTTGCTTACCCTAATGGAGAGCCACCACTTCCAGTTCTAGTATCTAACTCTGACAATGCTGACAAAACAGGGGTTAAGCTGGTGTTCACCCACACGGCTCCCTTTCTCTTAGGGCCACTGCATTGTTTTCGTTCACTTGACTAAGAGCGGAGAACAATTGAGTTTACTCTGTTGCTCCAAACATAAAGCTGGTGTTTTGTAGGTAACACTTATCTCTGAAAACATCAATGACTGAATGATTTGTAAACAAGCAACTACTGTGAAGTCCCCTACCATGAAGTTTATATCATAGAAATTATGCTTTATTTACTCAGAGAAAGCAAAGTCCTGAATATATAGAACTTTGAGTCTGGCTTCCAGTTCAGAAATTTTGTACAGAGCTTTATGTCAAACAACCAAGGCCCTCAAGAAAGATGTTGCCTTGTTAGTTCTTAATTAATTTGATGAGAATTAGTGGTGAAAATCCAAGTCGTTTATGTTAGTCAATACTTTGACCAGAGTGTCTTGACCACAGGTCAGTGACCTGGTTATGTTTATAAGATAGGGTTTAAACCATCATTTTGAAGGATTAATGAGTTGCTTGCTGATTATGAAAATCCCTTCTCTTTATTGTAACGCATAGTTTGGCATGAAGCAGTTAGGTTTGGGGAGGCCAGAGGATGGTGTTCAACGGGTCATTGATGCGCCCTCCTCATATGTCATTTGGCAGTTGGCAGTGCTCCTGTGATAGCATCAGGCTGAGTGCCTAGTAAATCATGAGTCTTGTCCCGAAGTTAATACTGCTTGCTGGAGAACTGGAGCAGAGCCTGTCCAAGGCTAATACACCTTAGTGTCCTGTTCATTTACTCTCAGTTGTTTATCCAGGCTTTATAAACATTATCACAAGCAGCAGCCTGATTAATATGTTTTCCTCTATGTGCTAATTAATAGATGCTATGATGAAGGAAGATCTTTCCAAAATAAAATATTTGAACTCTTAAAAGTGGGTATAGTTCCAAGTCTAAAAACTTTGGGGAGTGTGTTATCTCTGTCATATTTGTCTTATGTGGTCTTCTCATATTAAGGGTTATAGTAATCAAAAAATCTAACTAGTTTTGCTTTGTTACTTAGCAGAATTCATTTGAAAACATCAGCTGTCATGTTTAAAATATGGTGTGTTTTTTAAACTATAAAAAATGTATTTTGATCTTACTTATTTCTGTATGAAATTTCAAAACTTGGAGGTTAGGGCTGTGAGAGCCGGGGAAGTGACGATCAAAAGGAAGTCTTTGACAATAATGAATATGATTAAATGTAAAAACCGTAAATGACATGCAGCTTCCCCTGATTTATGCATCCTCTCTCTACCTTCAAAGAAAATGAACCACTGTGTTTTCCCCACACATGTTATATAAATCCACTAGTAAATGTCTTACCTGGTATGATGGTTAGCTGTCTGCATGTTCCCTTCCCACAGCAACTTGGGAACAAATCCTGTGCAGTTCATCATTTGTTCCCAGTGTAGAGCGACTGGCCCAGGGTAGATCCTCAGTAATGTTTGTAAAAGGAAATTGAATGAGTACCTCTGCTGCACTTCAGTAGAGAAAAGCCCCCAAATTCTTTGTTGTCTTCTGAAATACTGGGCATTATATGTTACATGTAATTGTGATATCAAAAACAGAGCCCACAGCTTTTCTGGGAGGCTCAGTAGACATGTCCATTTCAATAATTAAATAGAATTGTAATGTTTCTTGAATCTTTGTTCATTTTCTTTCCTTTTATATGTATATATTCTGCTCTTTCTTTTGTGGCTTGTTTAAATTTATGTGCGTATTTCTTTTTCTGCTTTGGCCTTCCCATCTATTTTTAGTCATTGAACACACTTTCTGTTTTTTTCTTTCTTTCTTTTTTTTCCCCCTTTCTTCTGCATCTTGTTTCTGTTATATGGAATTGACAGCATATTGTCAGGGCAGAAATAGTGAAGTATTCGGAAGAAGATAACCAACATACCAGCTCTGCTCACAGCAGAATCTGTTCAGTACAGTAGTGCAGGTATTAATCGATAAACTATTGCAATTTGTGGGAGGAGGGTGGGGAGAACTGGTGAATGTTATCTTGTTCTTTATGAATAAAAAATTCAAAGATTTATTGTACATTCTTGGGAATTACTATTGCATAAGCCCTGTTCTGGAACTTTGAAAAATTGATCCTTTGCCAGACTTACAACTTAAGGAATTGGGAACAAATTAAAATAACATTTCATTTACTTTCAAATGTATTTGTCTTTATGGTCGTGTTTATTACATGTGCAGTGAAGTGGAGAATTGAAGCAGTTATTTCATTATTCTCTCCTTACTGTTTTTCCTGAAATAGCGTGATAATTGAAAGAGTATTTTTAAAGTTTGCCTTGAATTACCCTTCTTTGTCTGCTTATGTGTGCAGATTTAGTAGGAGTTGAAACAGTTCAGGATTTGTTTTTCCTTAAATTATTACTTAAAGAAGAATGTTAGAGCATGTCACTAAATTCATTGTTTAAAATATTCCTTGAAGTTGTGTTAGAGGAAAGGAAGGAAAAGTTAAAAATGTCTTTTGATTTAAATTATTTTAAACACATGAATGTGAGGTAATATAAGTTTCTCATTATTCTATATTTTGTTAGAGTCATTATTCATGACCCAATAGTGGAGCCATTTGGAACTAAGTCAGGGATTTAGGAGAAAAGTTTTAAAAATTGGAAAAGTTCTGCTCAAAACATTTCTTCCTTATATGTGACTTCTCTTTAATATTTTTATTTCTTCTCACTAGCTCACAAATTGATAAACATTTTTAAAAGAGTTATGCCTGAGTATAATAGTATATGGAAATATTAATAAATAATATTTTTACTTTGAAATGATGAGGCCTTATCTATGAATCAAAACTTGTAATGATTAATTTTAAATCCTTTGCTTTAAATTATAACTGGGGTTTAGTTTTTTATATTGATTTGCCAGTTTTTTACTAGACTTGTGATAACCTCACAGATATCATAAAACCAGAGAAGACTAAATTAAAAAATTGCTATTACACCCTTAACAAAACCAACCCCTTCCCCACCCCCCTTCTTTCCCACCTCCTCCCCCGCAAAAAAAAGAAAATCCTAGCTTGACATGAGTTGGTTCTGGCTGATTCTTTTAATATCAGCTTCTGCTTCATTTATGATGTCTGTCATCAGGAGTTCACGAAAGTTCAGAAAATAAAAATATACTTTAAGGAGCTCTTTCTAAATGTTCTGATGTCCTGATAATAACTCTGTTTTCTTTTATGACAGAGAGTGGTGAAGGCAGATATTGTAAACTACAACCAGGAACCCATGTCAAGAACTGTTAACCCTCCTAGGAGCTCTATGTGTGCAGTTCAGTGAGCACATTTTTCTTTTGTATTGATAGTTCTGACTGCCCTTCGCCTCTGTGTGGGCCCCGAGGACCTCTAGGAACTTGTTTTATCAGTGACCATCTCTGTAGTTCAGTTAACACTTTCCACTCAACTCGCTTCATCATTGCGTGTTGCCTCAGCCACAGGCAGCTCCTCTGACTGGAAAGAATTCAACTTTGGGACCACACACTTTGAATTCAGCTTGGAAAGCCCATTCTCTGGAATCAGACTGCTCCATTGAGAAAGAATAATGTTGGCTCTCTTATGGCCTCACTTCTTTTTTCTGTGATGTAAATTTTTGTTTAAACAAATATGAAAACTATCCAGGTCTTGATCATCAGCCAGGATTTTGCTGCAGCACAGTTTCATTTTCTTATCTGAACTCATACCTGGCAAAGTACACTTCAGAGTGCAAACATCTGAATGAGTAATATATTTTATCTACCAATACTTAAGAAAGGATTCTTTTGCTATCTCTTGTGAGTAAAAATATATAAAGCGGTATCTAACTGAAAATGCTTGAAATAAAGCTGTAATAGAAATATTTTCTTCATTTTTTTTTAAAAAAAAGCCTAACTTGTTTATATTTTAGCTGTAGCTCACAAAGTAGTGAGTATTTGATAGTGTGTTCTGATTACTGTATCATGGTCATTATGTCTTGTGTAATACTCTGGTTAGATGGTTTTGTGATTCTGATGCTCCATGCGGACTTGCTCCTACAGGCTGTGTGAGAGTCCTCCCAGAATGAGCTGTGACTATTGTTGGATCATTGTGGATCAGACTGTACCTGACGGGCAGATATTTTTCTCCTGCAAATAAATTTATTTAAATTACTTTTGGGGGAGAATTTTCTTTCAGCCATGTCCCCTTTCGTTACAGAAAAGGTATATTTGGATACAAATCAATGGTTGTGTGAAGTTTAATAAACATTCAGTCACTTAGAGTTGTTAGGACTTCCTCAGTGGCTCAGCGGGTAAAGAATCTGACTGCAACACAGGAGACACAGGAGACAGGGGTTCAGTCTCTGGGCCAGGGAGGATCCCCATGGCAACCCGCTCCAGTGTTCTTGCCTGGAGAATCCCACGGACAGAGTCGCAGAGAGTCGGATATGACTGAGTACACGACCCGCGTTCAGTTGGTAGGTAGGTAGAGCTGTTAGGGAGCTTAGTTGAAGTGATGAAAATCCAGACCCCAAAGCCTGACGTTCAGGGGCTCCATGTCAGTCGCATCCTGTGCCCTGGACACAGCCTCCCACTGTGCCAGTGGAGTCACGGCCATGCTTGGATGCTTTGAGACACGCCGCATTCCTGTCTGCCCTGCACAAGTCACCCTGCCTGGAATTCCTCCACCCTCCCTGTCTCCCTTCTGCCATCAGCTTTCAGGCACTGTGAAGGCAGGTGGCTTGGTAACACTTTTGTTTTTTTGTGCTCGGGCACAGTCCCTGGCATGTGGGTGCACTGTGTTGGCCACATCAAAACAGGACGAATGCTGCCCCTCTGCAAAACGTTTGTTGTGCCCACAGCTGCGAATTCCACATGAGCACCTCCCGGATGGCCATTACCCACTTCCTGCCTGGGATCACGGTTATTTGTGTCCTTGTGTTTTATTGTTCATAGACCATAAGTTTATTGGAGAACATATCTCTCATTTGGTCTCACATCCTTCAGGAGTGCCTGTTAGGGCACCTTACTCATAGGAGACCTGCCAGAGAGGTATGGAGAAATTTTGGACTTCTGATTTTACAACTAACAGATTTTAGAAAGCTTGCTACTTCCATCTTGTGTGGCTAAAGAAACTGAAGTCTGGAAAGAAAAAGGAACTTGCCAGAGATGGGGAAGACCCTAGAGGTTCTGGAACTCTTGATTTTTCCATGATCCAGCGGATGTTGGCAATTTGATCTCTGGTTCCTCTGCCTTTTCTAAAACCAGCTTGAACATCTGGAAGTTCAGGGTTCACGTATTGCTGAAGCCTGGCTTGGAGAATTTTGAGCATTACTTTACTAGCGTGTGAGATGAGTGCAATTGTGCGGTAGTTTGAGCATTCTTTGGCATTGCCTTTCTTTGGGATTGGAATGAAAACTGACCTTTTCCAGTCCCGTGGCCACTGCTGAGTTTTCCAAATTTGCTGGCATATTGAGTGCAGCACTTTCACAGCATCATCTTGCAGGATTTGAAATAGCTCAACTGGAATTCCATCACCTCCACTAGCTTTGTTCATAGTGATGCTTTCTAAGGCCCACTTGACTTCACATTCCAGGATGTCTGGCTCTAGGTGAGTGATCACACCATCGTGATCATCTTGGTCTTAAAGATCTTTTTTGTACAGTTCTTCTGTGTATTCTTGCCACCTCTTCTTAATATCTTCTGCTTCTGTTAGGTCCATAACATTTCTGTCCTTATCGAGCCCATCTTTTGCATGAAATGTTCCCTTGGTATCTCTAATTTTCTTGAAGAGATCTCTAGTCTTTCCCATTCTGTTGTTTCCCTCTATTTCTTTGCACTAATTGCTGAGAAAGGCTTTCTTATCTCTTCTTGCTATTCTTTGGAACTCTGCATTCAGATGCTTATATCTTTCCTTTTCTCCTTTGCTTTTCGCTTCTCTTCTTTTCACAGCTATTTGTAAGGCCTCCCTAGACAGCCATTTTGCTTTTTTGCATTTCTTTTCCATGAGGATGGTCTTGATCCTTGTCTCCTGTACATTGTCACGAACCTCATTCCATAGTTCATCAGGCACTCTGTCTATCAGATCTAGTCACTTAAATCTATTTCTCACTTCCACTGTATAATCATAAGGGATTTGATTTAGGAGAGTGAAAAAGTTGGCTTAAAGCTCAACATTCAGAAAACGAACATCATGGCATCCGGTCCCATCACTTCATGGGAAATAGATGGGGAAACAATGGAAACAGTGTCAGACTTTATTTTGGGGGGCTCCAAAATCACTGCAGATGGTGACTGCAGCCATGAAATTAAAAGACGCTTACTCCTTGGAAGAAAAGTTATGACCAACCTAGATAGTATATTCAAAAGCAGAGACATTACTTTGCCAACAAAGGTCCGTCTAGTCACGGCTATGGTTTTTTTCTGTGGTCATGTATGGATGTGAGAGTTGGACTGTGAAGAAAGCTGAGCGCTGAAGAATTGATGCTTTTGAAGTGTGGTGTTGGAAAAGACTCTTGAGAGTCCTTTAGACTGCAAGGAGATCCAACCAGTCCATTCTGAAGGAGATCAGCCCTGTGATTTCTTTGGAAGGCATGATGCTAGAGCTGAAACTCCAGTACTTTGACCACCTCATGCGAAGAGTTGACTCATTGGAAAAGACTGATGCTGGGAGGGATTGGGGGCAGGAGAAGAAGGGGACGACAGAGGATGAGATGGCTGGATGGCATCACAGACTCGATGGACATGAATCTGAGTGAACTCCGGGAGTTGGTGATGGCCAGGGAGGCCTGGCATGCTGTGATTCATGGGGTCACAAAGAGTCGGACACGACTGAGTGACTGAACTGAACTGAACTAGGGGTTCTGGCGCTGGGTGAGCAGGACTGCTTCTGATTCTTCTTGCCGTCCCAGCCCTCTGTGTAGGGGCTGCTCCAGTGTAATCATATTTAAGAAAAAGAAAAGGAACTTGCCAGAAGTCATGGAATCACAGAGGTAGATCCAATAGGAGATCTTCTGTCTCTTAGCTGGGGAGACACTTTTTTTAAGAGTGGTTGGAAATTTATGAAATGTAAAATTTGTGACTGCTGTATTATTAGGCAGTGAGTTCACTTTTTCCCTAATTTCTGTATTCATTTTATAGCAACTAAGCAATCTTTTAAGCTCTTTTCCAAGGTGGCATGCCCTTCAAGATAGTTCAATTTATCCTTCCTTTCAACATCTAATGTATCCCAGTCAGTCTGCTAGGACCTTTAGGAGAATATAAAGTGAGATAGAAGATTTCAACCCTCAGGGACCTTACAATCTAGTACGAGAGATGTTGTCAGTGCTGCTATTTTAAAGCTACGACTGATTGAACTCTACTATTGAACTAAACTTGCCCAAGGCTTTACATTCAGTAAGGGGTGAAGACATGCCCTTTTGATCATTTCGTGTTATTTATATACCTATGTGAAAATTTTGAGGATTTACAAAAGTGGGTTTTTTGGGGGTTTTTGTTTGTTTGTTTTTTTCAGTCTCATTATTGTAGTACTAAAATGTGTGACTTAACACTCATATGTGATGGTACAGGCATCTGGAGGAGACAGAAAAGACTAAAAGATCTGGGATCAGACCAAAATACTTGAGTTGTGTGTTTTAAAGGTAGAGCACTGACTGGGACTGAATGGCCTTTATGGGCTTGCTCTGTCTGGTACACATCCAAGAACTTGCCACAGGAGCTGTTTTATTTGCACACCAGTCATGAGAAGGCATATCACAGTTCCTTTCGTTCACGTGGGGATGTGGAAGCAGGGAGTAAGTGATTATACCAAGCCCCTCCTCTAGTAAATGGTAGGATCAGGATCCACATAAACCATTTCTGAGGTAGGTTGGACCAGGCCAAGTACTGAACTAGGTTACCTTCCATTAGAAAAGATCACGCAGCTGGCCTTCCTGGGCCTTGACTAGGCCTGGGTGTTACGTTGCTCATTTGCAAAATGGTAATGGCTAACGCTGGTCCACCCACTTTCTCACACTGACCTTCTAGACCTGCAAGCAGTGCGTGTCGAGAGAGGCTGATAATCAGTTGCTAAGTTGTGTCCAACTCTGCCACCCCATGGACTGCAGCATGCCAGGCTTCCTTGTACTCCACTGTCTCCTGAAGTTTGCTCTCAAGTTCATGTCCATCAAGTCGGTGATGCCATCTAACCATATTATCCTCTGCCTCCCTCTTTTGCCTTCAATCTTACCCAGCATCAGGGTCTTTTCCAATGAGTTGGCTCTTCGTATCAGTGGCCAGAGTATTGGAGCTTCAGCTTTAGCATCAACCCTTCCAATGAATATTCAAGGTTGATTTCCTTTAGGATTGACTGGTTTGAGGCTAATGGGTATATTTGCCCTCTGATCACTGAGGTGAAGACGCAAAAATGCGTTCCCTGCATTTGATCTCCTTGGTCTTCTGTCTTTCCCCTCTAAGCCTGACCAGTCAGTGAGAGCCATTTGGCTCAAGGAGAGCAGGCACAGTGAATGTGCCATAGAGGACAAGGCTGAAGCAGATTTCTGAATTCCATATTACAGTTTTCCCCACCCCTCGGGTGTTATTTTTGAAACAGAAACATTGGATTGATGCTTATTTTACTTTGACTGTTACCTCTCCTGTCCACACTTTTTAATTTAAAAAATTACAAGTCTTTCCATCTAGTTTTAGGCACTTTGTCTCCTGAAGACGCATGCTATAAAGTTTCAAACACATTGCGGTCACTTCTGGTGCTTATTGAACTTTTTGAAAACACAAAAGTTTTCAGCCAGAACCGGTCATTGGATGCTGTCTTTCAAGTGCACCCTCTATTATGTGTGGCAAACCACTCTGGAGTGGTTTTTGGAGTGGCCCAAAGAACCCCTCCTGTGACTGCTTTATTATTCCAGGAGGAGGTAAGCCAGGGCCCTTTAAAGTTGATCACTGAAACAATGTGATGGGGCATAATAATGTGTGTCTGTCGTTTAAAAATAGAAAACTTTTCTGGCCATAACCCATGCTGGTGATTGCTGCATTGCTGGACATCCTGAGAAAATGCTCACAGGATTCAGAGGAAATGGAAATGCAGACCCATGGAGCATCATGGCCGACATCTGTTGGCCTCCTCCCCAGCATCACGTCGTCACTTCTCCCAGCAACAGTCATCTCCCGGTTTCCTGGTGGAGCCCTCCTCCATTTTCAACTCCCAGGGCTCTAGGGAGTGCATTCTCATTGGCTTAACCCTATTAGGATATTCATTTCTCTTGGCCTCAGTGATTGGCTCAGAAGTGAGTGGTTAATTCCATCAGAACTAATGAAACTGGAGAAGACTTTGCTGAAGTTTCTGAAAAAGAGAAACAAGAAAGCTTTCATTGCCTGAAGTTTGCAGACGACACTCTGCCCGCTGGGCTCGAATGAGAAAGCTGTAGCCCCTGAGCAGTGCTCTGAAGGGTGATCCTGCCCAAGTACAGGTTTGACACTGAGGGAGCGAGGTGAGAAGTGGGGAGAACCCCTGTCCCCGACACTGAGCTCTAGGTCACGCCATGCCACGAATCGTTTCCTTTATCCTTCTTGGGGCAATGTTACTTCATTCTTTCTGTTACTTCTTACATAAAAGTGTTAAGTAGGTAGAATAGGAAACAGGAGTCCAAAATGGTGGTGGCTAAAAAGGAAGGGAAAAGCCTGAGAAAATAGAACAAAGGAAGGTCTGAGGACCAGAGTGAGGACCTCAGGTAGAACAAACAGCACTCCTGGCTAGCCCAGTTTACACAGGGCAGGCCCAGGGGGAGGAGAAAACATAAAAAGAGGAGGCAAAAGGCCAGGAGTCTCTCTCTCCCCCGCGTGCATGCTCTCTCTCTCTTCTCTTCACATCTTTTGGGTTGGCATGCCCCCATGCCTCAAGGATGTATTTTCCTTTATTTTCTAAATAAAACCGAGGAAGCTATAACACTGTCCCAGAGCTTTGACGCACCAAGGGCTTTAATGTCCATCACTTCAAATTTTTGTTGAGAGGAGACACAACCGAGGAGAATATACTTGCCTAACAAAAGCATCAAAGATGGGCATGATCTGTGTTTGGTCCTTAAGAGCTTCCTCTAGGCACATGTATAACTCATCAAAATGTAATTAGACTGTTAAATGCTTCCATAAAACTGTTAATACATAGGAAGGTATGGCTTGCTGCTGCTGCTGCTGCTGCTGCTAAGTCACTTCAGTCGTGTCTGACTCTGTGCAACCCCATAGACGGCAGCCCATCAGGCTCCCCCATCTCTGGGATTCTCTAGGCAAGAACACTGGAGTGGGTTGCCATTTCCTTCTCCAATGAATGAAAGTGAAAAGTGAAAGTGAAGACTCAGTTGTATCCAACTCTTAGTGACCCCATAGGCTGCAGCCTACCAGGCTCCTCCATCCATGGGATTTTCTAGGCAAGAGTACTGGAGTGGGTTGCCATTGCCTTCTCCGAGGTATGGCTTAGTGAATGAAAAAATGGATTTCCGATAACAGGACTCAGGGTCAACAATATAACTGCCTCTTAAAAGATTGAATCATGTAATATTTTTCAGTTCAGTCACTCAGTCGTGTCTGACTCTTTGCGACCCCATGAACCACAGCACGCCAGGCCTCCCTGTCCATCGCCAACTCCCGGAGCCTACCCAAACTCATGTCTGTTGAGTCGGTGATGCCATCCAACCATCTCATCCTCTGTTGTCCCCTTCTCCTCCTGCCTTCAATCATTTCCAGCATCAGGTGGCCTTTTCAAATGAGTCAGCTCTTCTCATCAGGTGGCCAAAGTATTGGAGTTTCAGCTTAAACATCAGTCCTTCCAATGAACATTCAGGACTGATCTCCTTTTTACTAATTTTTATTGCAGTAGAGTTGCTTTATGATGTTGTGTTGCTTTCTGCTGTACAACAAAGTGAATCAGCTGTCTGTATACATATATCCCCTTGTTTTTGAATTTCCTTCCCATTCAGGCCTCCACAGAGCACTGAGCAGATAGAGTTCCCTGTGCAGTACAGTAGGTTCTCATTAGTTATCTGTTTTATACACAGCAGTGTGTATACGTCAATCCCAATCTCCAAATTCATCCCACCCTTCCTTCCCCACTTCGTGTCCATACGTTGACTCATGTAATCTTCAGTTCAGTTCAGTCGCTCAGTCGTGTCCGACTCTTTGCAATCCCATGAATCGCAGCACGCCAGGCCTCCCTGTCCATCACCATCTCCCGGAGTTCACTCAGACTCATGTCCATCGAGTCAGTGATGCCATCCAGCCATCTCATCCTCTGTTGTCCCCTTCTCCTCATGCCCCCAATCCCTCCCAGCATCAGAGTCTTTTCCAATGAGTCAACTTCGCATGAGGTGGCCAAAGTACTGGAGCTTCAGCTTTAGCATCATTCCTTCCGAAGAAATCCCAGGGCTGATCTCCTTCATGTACTCTTCCTCCTCCTCCTCCTCCTAAGTCGCTTCAGTCGTGTCCGACTCTGTGCGACCCCATAGACGGCAGCCCACCAGGCTCCGCCGTCCCTGATGTCAATACAGAAAGAGGCTCTGTTCTCTGAGTTGGTTTGTGCAGATCAGCTGAAGAATATTGATTCAGTAAGTCTAGGGTGAAATTTGAAGCTTTGCATCTGTAACAAGCTGCCAAGTCATCCTAGTGCTGATGCTGGCTTTTGGATTGCACTTTGAATTGCAAGAGATTAGAGCATGCCTGCGTTACTTTTTTTCCCCTTATGAGTATAGCTCCTCTTTTCAGATGCGTGCATGCTCAGTTGTGTCTGACTCTTTGCAACCCCAAAGACTGTAGCCCGTCAGGCTCCTCTGTCCGCGGAATTTTCCAGGCAAGAATACTAGAGTGGGTTGCCGTTTCCTTCTCCAGAGGCTCTTTCCAAACCAGGGATAGAGCCCATGTCTCCTGCATCATCTTGCATTGATCAGCAGGTGGATTCTTTACCACTGCACCACCTGGGAAGCCCCTCTTTAAGAAGGTGCTTTCTGATCATGGCGTCCTAAGAAGCCATGTCCTAAGAAACATGAAGATGGACAGTGGGCTTAACATGAAAAAGAGAAGGCCTCAGGGTCTCTGATGATGGTTTCCAAATTGATGAAAGAACTGCTTTAGAAAAAGGTTCAACTTCCAATATGGAACCTGTAGAACTCTAGATATAGGATAGGTAGACAGAAGCTATAGAAAGGATTTTGATCCAGCCCAAGAAAGAACCTTGCAAACATCCGTTTTATGCATTATGAAATGTGTCATATTGCAGGGCTGCAAACGCATATGGCGTCAGGGGCTAGGAGGTAAGTAATACAAAGCAGTTAAGAATAGATAGCATGGAGTGGGCTGCAATTTGGAGAGCATGTGCCCGTCTAGAGCCACCCAATCCCATTTTTAAAGTTACATTGGCCAAATAAAACCTGTATATAGATGAGGCCACTGCCAGTGGGTATAGAATCATTGGGCTAACTAGAAAAAAACGTTCCTTTCTCACACCACTTTATTTCCCTCTTTTAGAAGACTGTCACACTGTTTTGTTAGAACAGATCACTTTATTATCCTGGAAAATGGGTGACTGAATCTACAAGACCTGTGATGTGAATGGCAGCTCTATTAATGGAGGGATTCAGCCCTTGGGATCACACCCTCAGTGTCTGGATGTGAAGCTGGTGAAACTGGGAGAGAAAGTTACTTGTCAAGGTCTTTCAGAGAGCAGAAGCGGTGTTCAGGCCCTAGGGACTGAGATGCCTAGGGACATGGTCTCTGCCCTCAACTTAGCAGGGCACCCTCCCTGGTCTCAGGAGAGGGTCCATCATGGTAAATGGTGGGCAGGATGCTGAGAGCAGCTCCGTTCCTCCAGGCAGGCTGGGGTGACGGGATGGTCAGACAGATTGCCCAGGGAAGTGATGCTCAGCCTCATGGCCTTGAGGGAGACAACTCTTTCAGCACCTCCGTCCCTGGGAAGCCAGCCTTTCAGTGGAGCAGGGCCTCAGGGCTGAACTCGGAACCACATTCATCCTATCCTGCCTGGCCCTTCATTCATCAGTTTGCCACATTGGAGAGCAGGAAATGAGAGGAAAGACTCTTTGCTTTAAAACCCTGCTTCCAAGTGGGTTGGAAGCACTGAATGTTCTTAGGCCTCTGACTCTGTAGTTTGAAGCAGACACAGGGCTGGTGATGAGGGTGAGGGAGGCGTTTATTGTTGCCACTGTGCGCGCACCGGCTCGGCGAGCCACTGGCACTTCAGCCTTGCGAGCCGGCCTCCTTCACCCTTCCTTAACCTGCATCCACAGGTTGCATGGGACAGGACACCCGGACACGGTGTCTCGTGGGCATCCTTTTCCCCCGCTGCCTTCATTCCCCGCTTGGGAATGTTCCAAAAGCCTGCTGAACTTGACTCATGGGTTTGAATCAAGTCACTCTTGTTCCAAACTCGCCATGGCTCCTCATGACCTTTTCCATCAAAGGAAAATGACTTCCTCAGCTAGATACTCAGAATCCTCTCACAGCTTCTCTGTCCTTCCTTCTGAAATGTCTGTTCATCTTCAACTCTGGTAACTGACTTTGTTCTGTTACAGCAAGTGGTTGCTCACTGCTGTGGCTCCACTGGGATTTCCTGTAGGGAAAGAGTTATAAACCCTAGCAGAGATGAGTTAGAAAATGTGCTGCTTCTCCCGGCTCAGAAACCCACTGGCTGTATGACTGGTCAAACTGCTTAACGTCTCTGAGCCGGTTCGCGGGGCTCCTTTGTGAGTACAGTTATATGTCTGTGTTATCGTCACTCTGGCTTATAAAGAATGCAGTGCAGATACACCGAGCCCTTTATAAACATCTCCTCCTTTGATGGATGGGTTACTCAGCCTTCAAGACAGCCCCCATGATCTTTACCATCAATTTGCCAGCCCTTGGACACAGTTGGCTGGGAAGCAAACTCTCTGGCTTTATCTGACTCCAACTTTGGCAAATACCTCCAGCTAGAAGCACCCAGCTGAGGTCCCCCCAAATTCCTGGTCTGCAGAAACTGTGAGATAATAAGTCATTATTGTTGTTTTAAGCCATTAAGTCTTGGAGTAGTTTGCTTTATAGTAATAGGTGACTAATACCATGGGTACTTGTGTTACCTTTGATAGACAGGGAAACAGACTCAGGGCAGTTTAATATCCTAAGGTGGTATACCTGGGGAGTTATGGAACAGCGATCCAAACCCAGGTCTGCCTGTCTCAGCAGCCTGTCTTCTTAGCCATCATGTTGTCCCCGTCACTTAGTATGATACCATCCCTGTGCCCCCATTCATAGTAAATGCTTATTAAACAGTTTCAAGTGAATGAACAAACCGTTTTCATGACTGAATATATAAACAAATTACATGAATGTATATTAATGGAGAGGAGCCTGTAAAAATAAAGAATGAATGAATATTTGCAATCTCTATTAAATCAAGTTGGAATTAGCCTAGTTTCTTCAAACGTTTTAGTCTCCAAATGAAAATAGCTCTATCATTTGTTCTTACTGTAGAAGCACAATAAAATACTTATTGCAGAGAAAAATAAAGAAATTAAAATCACCCCCGCCCTGCTCATTATTGTTGACATTTTGGTGAAAAATAATCTTCCAAATATGCATGAATACACATGTCCAGGAGCTATATTTAAAATGCATTATATTAAATAACTCACTTTGAAATTTGCTTTTCTCAATAAACGTGATAACAGACATTTTCAAAATCCATAAACAAATGCACATTGTCATTTTTAGTGGCTTCAGAGTTTTCAAGAGTAGAAGAAAATAGAAGTTGTTCAGTTGTGTCTAATTCTTTGCAACCCTATGGACTGTAGCCCACCAGGCTTCTCTGTCCATGGGATTTCCCAGGCAAGAATACTGGAGTGGATAACCATTCTCTTCTCCAGGGGATCTTCCCAACCTAGGGGTTAAACCCGGGTCTCCCACATTGCAGGCAGATTCTTTACCGTCTGAGCCACCAGGGGAGCCTTAATAATTGTGAAAACATGGGACAGGGGAAATAGCCATAGATTGTGGATATTGGACTAAATTATCTAGTCTTTCTGCAATCTATGGGCATTTCCCCCCAAAATTTTCACTATTTTTATAATGTACGCTTTGTCGAACATCCTTTTCTATGTTTTCCTTTATATATTTATCCTTGAGATAAATTCCTAGAAGTAGAATAGCTGGTTCAAAGGGTAGTTTGAAAGTATTTTATGTATGTTTTAAAAAATTTGCCAAATCGCACTTCAGAAATATTGTACAACTTATCCTGCTGATGGCGAATGAAAGTGTTCACCTCCCCATGACCTTGACAACATTAGAGACAGTAAATTCCTCATTCAGATGTAGGGACTTCACTGACCTGTTCAGCCTTCTGCCTGGCCCTGGTGTGGACCGATTTTCACCAACAACCATGAGCCAAGGCAGATGCAGTATCTCTGTGGTCGTGAAGACTCGTCCTACAAGGATGTTTTCCTAGTGCCTCTATTTTGGTCTTAACATATTTCAGTCACATCACATGGTTTCTTATACGCCCAGCAAATAGCCTTAGAAATCTTGAGTTCACCATCGTTTACTCTAACTTGAATAAAGTCACAGCACACAAGTGACTTATTAAAACAAAAGTAACTCACCTTCCATAAAAGGAGCCTTTGTTTTCCTTATTTTTCTCTCCCTTCCTCTGTCTGAAGCCTCATGCCTTCCCCCTGCAACTCCTTCCGCCCTCCTAGCCCCCCACCAAGCAGCAGTTACCAAGCTGTCTTGTGCCTTTTGCTCAGACGTGGACGTGAACCCTCCAGCCCTCCATCTGACCGCAGCTACACTGGAGGCCCTGGGCTAGAAGCACCAGCTCTGAGCTCATGGCACCCCCAGGCCACCCAGGATTCTAAGGCCAAGATCCCTGTTGTTTGTATCTCCCTGGCGCCTGGCGCTGAAGAAGCACTCAATAAAGGTTTATTGAATGAATGAAACCTATCTCTGTTGTAGGTTGTCATGAGCAACGAAACAACCCAGAGGATGACCTGGGAGGAGCTCTGTGCTGGAGACTGCCAACTCAGAGACTGACTTTGTCTCTGCAACCGACTGGCTGTGTGACCATGGGCTAATTCCTCTCCTCTGTCAGGCTCCGTTTCTTTATCTGAAGTTAATTTGTTAGATGCGATCAGTGGTTTCCAAACCTGTTGTCATCAGAGTCACCTGGAAAGCTTTAAAAAAAAAATACTGATTTGGGGACTCCACACCCGCCCCCACCCCCGCCAATGCAGAGTGCTGGAGGAGAAAATGGCAACCCATTCCAATAGTCTTGCCTGGAAAATCCCATGGACAGAGGAGCCTGGTGGGCTACAGTCCACGGGGTCACAACAAGCGACTGAGCATGCACACATACTTCTCTCTGTGTATCCGCTTCTTCCTTACGTGACCAAGAACATGTTGCCAGCTTTGAGGCTTCTGTTTGCAGATCTGTAAAATGGGGATGCATAATCACAGAAAGTGCCCTGACAACTAACTCCATGGGGCTGAAAAGAGACTAATTATGGGGGGCGGGGACGGACCTCAAAAACTTATAAGAATGCCAAACATGTGCATGAACTACTGGCCTCTTCTGTCTGCTTTTCTCAGTGTGACTTGAGGTCCGGTTTTGAATAGCCAAACGTGGGGCTTCTGCAGTGGCTCAGATGGTAAAAGAATTTGCCTGCAACGCAGGAGACCCAGGTTTGATCCCTGGGTTGGGAAGATGCCCTGGAGAAGGAAATGGAAACTCATTCCAGTATTCTTGCCTGGGAAATCCCATGGACAGAGAAGCCTGCTGGGCTTCAGTCCATGGGGTTGCAAAGAGTTGGACACGACTTAGCAACTAAACAACAGTAAAAAAAAACCCCATGTTAGGTAATGCCTTGCTGATGCCGCTGTTTTGCTTGTCCCACTGGGAGTCCAGATTCTCTTGAAAGCCCCACCCCCATTTGTTTCTCACTTGAGAACAGGGTATAGTCTCTTTCCAGCTTTCCCCAAACCCTTGGCTCTGAGCTAACTTACCCATTCCCTCTCATCCCGCCTCTGTCCCCTGTTCTGTCCCTTATCCCAGTCCTCTGACATTTTCTCAGATTTGTCTTCCAAGTTGGCAGGTGGCCCACTCCCAGATTGGCTAGCTGCCCTGTGTTGGGGTCAGGGTATAGGGATGATGCTGGAAATGCTGGCAAGAAGCTGAGTGAACCAGGACGTGGGTACCATCTCATTACCTCTCCCGTGACCAGGGTCGGAGGGCCCCTGGTCTAGTTTCACTTGTGCTCTCTCTGAAGGCCTGTCCCTGAAGACTGTTGTTGATGAGAAGCCAGAGAAGAAAGACAGAGTGAAGGCATCAAAGATTCACTGAGGAGCTACTCTGTCCTGGGTCCCTCATCCTCGGCCACTCTGTGCATGGTTTTCATGACAGCTGAGCTTTACAGCGCATCTCCTTCGCTGCACAGTCTCCTTCAGCTCAACTCAGCTCAGTCGCTTAGTTGCGTCTGACTCTTAGTGACCCCGTGGACTGCAGCACGCCAGGCCTCCCTGTCCATCACCAACTCCCGGAGTTTAACTCAAACTCATGTCCATCGAGTCGGTGATGCCATCCAACCACCTCATCCTCTGTCGTCCCTTTCTCCTCCCACCTTCAATTTTTTCCAGCATCAGGGTCTTTAGGGTGTCTAATTTAGCCCTCGTCTCAGGCCTGCAGTGGGAGTTGTGATCCTCACCTTCCTGGTGAGAAAGCTGAGATGGAAAAGTGACCAGTCTAGTCCAGCCTCACCCATCAGCAGGAGGCAGAACTGGGATTTGAACCCTGTGCAGGAAACTGACTCCAGGGTCTGCCCTGCCTGACAGGAATGGGTGCTTGTTCATGCTCCATGTTTAGCATTTAAATTTCCAGGGAAATGCTTGAACCTAGAAAGGGATTTCGTCTTAAGTTTTTGGAGCCAAAATTATTTTAATTTTATGGCTAGGAAAAATGTAAACTTACATTTTCAGCAGACCAGAGATGATAAAGTGTGCATTTGTCAAATAAAATTCTTTGCCGTGATAAAGTAAATTATTCCTTGGCCTTGTAAAAAATTAGGCCTCACTTGAACTGTTTTCACTTCAGCCTTTGCTAATATTTCTGTTATCTCCATTAGGGATTACAATGATGAATGCCTTTTATTCGCATCGTTAAGCACTTCAGTGAATGTGTGAGCACACAGAACATCATAAGTCACAGGGAAATGAAACAACATGGTCTCCTGGAACGAAGGGAAGTCTTGAGAGCCTGACAGATTGGGGTTAGCAGCCTGTCTCTGCCACTCTCTGGCTATGCAAACTTGGTCAAATTCCTCAGCTTCTCTGGGTCTCTGCCTCTTAATGTGTAAAACACAGATAACAAAACTTATCTCGCTGGGTAATTTTAAGGATGGAATGAGATGACATACTTACAGCACTTTGCACAGTTCCTGGCATGAAGTAAGTGCGTAATAAATGTCATGGTTATTACTGGAATGGCTCTCGTGATAACTAACTGTTTAATGACACGCCCAGCACTCACTCCAGTTATTAGTCCTTTGGGCAGCAAGACTGAGTTTAGGCCTTACTGTTTGATGGACCCCAGCTGCTGATGTACTTCTGCCCCTGTTAGAAATAGGTCAGGCAGTAGGCAAGTGAAGCTCATTAGTGGGTGTTATCTGTTGAGATCCTTTCAGCTGCAAGCAACAGAATATCCTGGCTTCCCAGGTGGCACGAGTGGTAAAGAACCCACCTGCCAATGCAGGTAGACATGAGAGACACAGGTTGCATCCCTGGGTTTGGAAGATCCCCTGGAGAAGGGCTTGTCAACCCACTCCATTATTCTGGCCTGGAGAATCTCATGGACAGAAGAGCTTGGTGGGCTGCAGTCCATAGGTCTGCACAGAGTTGGACACAACTAAAGCAACTTAGCACTCATGCACACATGCAACAGAACATACAACTTAAAGTGTCTTAAAAATTGAGATTAGTGGTCACCTCTCACAATGTGAATTCTCAGGGTAAGGTGATTCTGAGGTTAAGTTGCTGAAAGATGCCACCAAGTTCTCGAAGTCTTCCCTTTCTTTTTGGCCATTCTCAGCCTATTGTCTGTTAGGCTGGCTCCCTTATGGTCACAAGATGGCTGCAATAACACCAGGCATCACATCTTTACATCACAAAATCCAAAGGTTAGAAAAAGCAAAGGGGAACCATTCCATCCTCATGCCCCTGTTAAATAAAGAAGAAAAATCTTCTCAAAGCCCAGCCTTCCAGAATATTTCTCATCACCTTTGTTGGCTAGAGTTATTACCAGACACTCATCCCAGACCAGTGCTAAGGGGCATGGTTCAGGCCAGTGATTCTCAACTCTGGCTGAGATTGAATTGGGGAGCCTTTAAAATATCAAGATAAACATATGTCCAGGTTCTACACTTGGAGACTGATTTAACTGGGCTCAGTTGGGGCCCTGTTCTGCATACACACTTTGTGTGTGTGTGTGTGTGTGTGCATTCCAAAGAGCTCTGATAAGCATCTAGGGTTGAGAATCATTGGCTTAGACTCCTGAGGTCTCTCCCTGTGGGACAGAGCATCCTGGTCTTCAGTGAAGCACATGGCCATAGGACAAGTGAGCCAACTGAAGTTCCAGAAACAGGACTGTGGTGGATGTCCAAATGCCTCTGCCAACACAGGTCCGGGCAGAATATCTGGATGAGGCCACATGGTATTATGAAAAAAATATGCTACAATCTGACAGGCCTGAGGACTCTAGTTCTACCACTTGCAGATTGCATCAGTTTGATTGACTTCATCTCTCTGCGTCTCAGTTTTCTTACCCAAACAATGAAGGGAATACTACCATCCTCTTGGAGAAGTTTTGAGGCTACTGACGGCCAGGCAGTGAGAACTGCTGAAACGGACGAGGGCTCAGCACATGCTGGCTAACGTCCCTGGAGGTCAGATTTTCCTTTTCTAGACCAGAAAATATAATTGGCTCTGCCCCGGGGCCCTTTTGGCCTGTCCAACATGGTTGTGACCTGAATACTTGACCAAAGCAACAAGAGCAATGTTCCTCTGTGTTGTTTGGATCAGAGGCTTGGCACAGAGTGGGTCAGAATGGTCCCCTAGGCAGGGTTGGGTGGAAGGTTTCGGAGACCATGTAGGAAAGAGTGAGGTGTGAGTTCTGGCTGGATTCGAGGCATATCAGAGGCTGCAGAGCCCAGGCCTAACTGCTTAATGGAATTCATTCTGGGCCTGTCCAGCCTCCTCCCTGTCAACCTGGTGGCCTCTTTATCTGCCTACCGGCCAGGAAAAGCATCAAGATGGAAATGAGTTGTCAGGTCATTGAATCAATATACTACGGTTAATCTGTTAGAAACAGCAAGGCTCCCCCTCTGTAAACGTCTCCTTGCTAAGCCCGTTAGAGCACATACAGCTGGGAAAATGAATGGCTTCCCACCAGCAGCCCTGGGATCAGTGTCCCCCCTGTGCTTGTCCAGATGACCTCCCCGTTCAGCTTGACCCAGCCCAGCTGACCCCAACCCAATCCTACACATGTGGACCTACCTGAACAGAGTTCTGTGCTTTTCTACTGGGGATAAGGGATCTCCAAGGAGAAGGTGCAGACCTCCATTTTTTAAAGGCTCAGAGAATGGGGGATGAAGTAATTCTAGGAGTCTTCCTGGTGTAAGGATGTGATCGTGGGCTGAATACTCAGAGGACATTGGGCTTGGCTCCTGGTTCTCAGCTTGATGCTGTGTGGCTCCGGTAAGCTGCTGAATCACATCCCATGGGCACTTAACCTCCATAGATATAACTCCACAAACTTGGTGAAAGAGCCAGTGAAGAAGGGAGATGGTTATCTATAACGTGGGTGATTTTGCCTGCCCGTCTCCACAGTGAGTGTGTACCCTGGAGTGAGAAGTAGGCGATGTGGATCTGAGTTGTCTAAGGCAGTGTTCGTTTGCTTATCCCCTATGCCACATGCATCTTACTGTGTAGGGTGTGATTCAAGGGTCTAGGGCAAATGTGTTTGACTGTAGACATCTTTTGCCAGGCCTGCTAACTTCAGAACCCAAGTGCTGTGCAGGATGGAATTCCATTCTCTCAGACAGCATTATGGTGGCAGTGCCTAGGCTGTGTTACCTCATTTTCCCTTCCAGAGTGGGAGGCTCCTCACGGAGAAATCTGGTTCTTCCCCAGCTGTTACTTGACCTTGCTTCCTCTCTCCGAGAACCTAGTGTAGAGCCCTACACTTAGTAAATACTGAGACTAACGCTTGTAGTAAATACTGAGACTAACGCTTGCACGCTTACGTGCTAAGTCGCTTCAGTTGTGTCCACCTCGTTGTGACCCCATGGATTGTAGCCCACCAGAAGCCTCCGTCTGTGGGATTCTCCAGGCAAGAATACTAGAGTGGGTTGCCAAGCCTTCCCCCAGGGACTCTTCCCGACCTACAGATTGAGCCCAGGTCTCTTAAGTCTCCTGCATTGGCAGGCAGGTTCTCTACCACTAGACCCATACTTGGTGCCCATCTATTTCCACTTCCTTCTTAAATGGAAGCTGAGGCAGAGATACTATTGTGACTCACCTTCTCTAGCCAAGTTGGTCTCAGCAGTGAGTTCCTGGCCCAGACAGACCAGTGAGTTCCTTCTTTAGGATTCCTGAATTTAGGAATGGCACAGTGGCTCAGAAATAAAAGATGGAGGCAGAATTTTTAATGGCATTCAAACCCCTGGTTTCAGTATATCCTAGAATCCAAATACTGTGCTTGCGTGAGACCCAGTATCCTTATAAGAAACTTGCATGCTTGCCTAGTTCAAGGTCCATTTCAGTTACCTGAAACCAAAGGAGTTTTAAAGCAAAACAATTAGTTAGATTAGACAATGACCCCATGTCACTTGGATCAAAGGTTCCAGGTAGGCTTATTGGCAGAGATTCTCACAGGCTATCCCACCTTAAAAATGAACTCTGTTAAACCTGAAACTAATGCAACATTGTAAATCAGCTATACTCCAATAGAATTTTTAAAAATATATATATTTGGTCATTCAGATCATCAAAAACAACAAAAAAGTAACCAAAAAAAGAATGAGCCTTGTTGAAGACTTTGGAGTGGCCACAGGGCTGAAGCTATTAGTTGACTGTCTCAGCCTGGGATGTTGTGGCTTGAGCCAGAGCTGATATAAGGGTATTCTATAGATGGAGATCTCTCAGGCCAACCAGTTAGGAGACACTGGTTATGTGTCATCAGACGTAACTAAGGACTCAGATGAAATGTGGAGACTTGGTTTTGCCTTTTCCGTGATAACTCTTCCCTCAAGCAACTGCATGTTGGGAAAATGGCTCAGCTTCAATACTTTGGTTCAGTCTGTGAAATGAAAATATCTCCTGCCATATAAATGAACAAGAAATGTCGCAGCCATCAGCGATTTCTGGCCTCCAAATGTAAATGAGGGCTCCCCAAACTGTGATCCAGGGATGCTGCCACCGCCCCATGGGGATTGCTGAGGAGCTGGGGGAAGTGCAAGAAGCAAGGGGAACCAGGAAACAGGATTGACCCCAGATAGTTGAGGTGTATATGAAAGGAATGACCTCAGCCCAGAGGCTTGCATCATCCCACACACAGAATGCTAAGTTCCTTAACTTGATCCCTGGTCCCTGATGTTCAGACTGCCTGCTCCCTTTGTTGCAAACTTGTATATAGCCTGACTCCCCCTCCTGCCTCCTTGGAGCAGTTTTCTCAGAGCTCCTGGGATGCTGCCTCCTGGGCTAAACATTTCAGTTCAGTTCAGTCGCTCAGTCGTGTCCGACTTTTTGCGACCCCATGAATCGCAGCACGCCAGGCCTCCCTGTTCATCACCAGCTCCCAGAGTTCACTCAGACTCACGTCTATTGAGTCCGTGATGCCATCCAGCCATCTCATCCTCGGTCGTCCCCTTCTCCTCCTGCCCCCAATCCCTCCCAGCATCAGAGTCTTTTCCAATGAGTCAACTCTTCGCATCAGGTGGCCAAAGTATTGGAGTTTCAGCTTTAGCATCATTCCTTCCAAAGAAATCCCAGGGTTGATCTCCTTCAGAATGGACTGGTTAGATCTCCCTGCAGTCCAAGGGACTCTCAAGAGTCTTCTCCAACACCACAGTTCAAAAGCATCAATTCTTCAGCGCTCAGCCTTCTTCACAGTCCAACTCTCACATCCACACATGAACGCAGGAAAAACCATAGCCTTGACTAGACGGACCTTAGTCGGCAAAGTAATGTCTCTGCTTTTGAATATACTATCTAGGTTGGTCATAACTTTTCTTCCAAGGAGTAAGTGTCTTTTAATTTCATGACTGCAGTCACCATCTGCAGTGATTTTGGAGCCCCCCAAAATAAAATCTGACACTGTTTCCACTGTTTCCCCATCTATTTCCCATAAAGTGATGGGACCGGATGCCATGATCTTCATTTTCTGAATGTTGAGCTTTAAGCCAACTTTTTCACTCTCCTCTTTCACTTTCATCAAGAGGCTTTTTAGCTCCTCTTCACTTTCTGCCATAAGGGTGGTGTCATCTGCATATCTGAAGTTATTGATATGTCTCCCAGCAATCTTGATTCCAGCTTGTGTTTCTTCCAGTCCAGCGTTTCTCATGATGTACTCTGCATAGAAGTTAAATAAGCAAGGTGACAATATACAGCCTTGACGTACTCCTTTTCCTATTTGGAACCAGTCTGTTGTTCCATGTCCAGTTCTAACTGTTGCTCCCTGACCTGCATACAGATTTCTCAAGAGGCAGGTTAGGTGGTCTGGGATTCCCATCTCTTGCAGAATTTTCCACAGTTTATTGTGATCCACACAGTCAAAGGCTTTGGCATAGTCAATAAAGCAGAAATAGATGTTTTTCTGGAACTCTCTTGCTTTTTCCATGATCCAGCGGATGTTGGCAATTTGATCTCTGATTCCTCTGCCTTTGCTAAAACCAGCTTGAACATCAGGGAGTTCACGGTTCCCGTATTACTGAAGCCTGGCTTGGAGAATTTTGAGCATTACTTTACTAGCATGTGAGATGAGTCCAATTGTGCAGTAGTTTGAGCACTCTTTGGCATTGCCTTTCTTTGGGATTGGAATGAAAACTGACCTTTTCCAGTCCTGTGGCCACTGATGAGTTTTCCAAATTTGTCCCACCAAATAAAATAAATTTCTACTTTCGGGTTGTGACTATGCTTTTTATTCAACAATTCTAACCCAGAACATGGCCTTCCTATTCTATTGTTTATGGTGAAACTGTAACAAAACTTTCAGGAGGCAGTGTGGGTCTGAGACTTAGAAGACCTGAGTTCTGCTTTTCTGTGAATGATTTGTTTCATCTCTCTGGGCCTCCATTGACTGATTTAAAAATGTGATTATCAGACCAGAAATGGAACAGAAGGTCTGTCTTGCCATCTCCTTCCACACTTGCCAGCTGACTCAACTAATACCTTCTCACAAACTCAGGAATGCAAGATGCATTTATACCTTTGTGTTTTTCTACAGTGAACTTGATTTTTGTCTCAAGTCCCATTTACACTTGAGTAGTCTGTCCTATCTTTCACCAGGGTCCTGGGCAACTTCTGAAAGTTTTTAGAGGCTGATTCATTGACCTTCAATTACCCTCTTCATCCCCCATTATCCTGTCTTGTTCTCAGTCTTTGGTGTTGCTCTTGCAGAGGCCCTCACGTGAATCCCACGGACCTTTCTCAGGGTGTATCTTTATGACCTTGCGTGTCCTCCTGACTTCCTTGGCCTCTGGGATGTCTGTCTCTTTCCCCCTCCAAACTCTCTGCATCCCCTATTCTCCATCTGCTTGCACTGGTCTGTCTTGCTTCTTGGTGCTCCCAAAAATCTCATTCTTGGCCTTCTCCTCTTATCGCTTTAGAGACTCTTTCATTCTCTGGAATTTCATTATTTCTCAGTTTAAACCACTCTCAGTAAGTTGCTAACCCCATCAAACCTCTCTGGGTGTGTGTGTGTGTGCCTTCTCAGCTGTGTCCTACTCTTTGTGATCCAATGGACTGCAATCCACCAGACTCCTCTGCCCATGAAATTTTCTAGGTAAGAAAAGTGGTGTAAGTTGCCATTTCCTTCTCCAGGGAATCTTCCACATCCAAGGATTGAACCTGTGGCTCTTGTGTCTCCTGCACTGGCAGGGGAATTCTTTATCACTAGCACTACCTGGTAATCAAACCTTTATTCCTATGTTAAACTCCTCTCCTAAGCTTCATTCAATATTCCATCCTTTCAATTTACAAATACATGTCAAGAGTTTTATGCATGACAGGATTTGCCCTAGATTGGATTCAGAGATGAATAAAGCCCACTGTGTTCTGAAGACATTGGCTTTTGGACATCTCCGCTGGGATAACATATGCACGACTCTTACTGAACTCATGCTGTAACTCACTCTCACCCACACCTGCTCTGGTGCCTGTGTTTAGTTCATGGTGTTATCATCCAGCTAGTTGCTCTGGGTAGAAACTCAGGGGTTATCCTAGACCAGCTCTAACCTCAATCTCTAGTCCTGTGATCTTTTTCGATGAATGTTTCTGAATCTTTATGCTGACCCTCTGCTTTCTCAGCACAGCTCCATCCTTGGTGCTCATTGCCTACTGATTCTTTTGCAAGAAGCTTCTCATGAATCCTGGGGCCTTCAAGATTGTTCCTGAACACAAATAGGGCTATGTCACCCCCTAGTTAGAACTTCCGAGGGCTTCTCCTGGTGTCTGGAGTAAACTGCAGATACTCTACTGTGATATCCGTGTGATATCCTGTGTGTCCTTGCTCACTCCTCTTGCTGTTTCTCTGCCATTCTGTGTCTTGCTTTCGAGCCCTTAGCTGCTTGTCGTTTAGCCACCTTAATTGTTTTTCAGGTGCGTGACTCCCCTTGCTTGTAGTCCCCTAAGCTGATTTCTCACTTACCTAGTTCCATTTTTTCTTTAAACCTAACCTCAGGCATCAGTATCTCAAAAAACCTTTCCTGATCTCTCTCTCTCCCCACCATGACACATCCCATTGTTTTATCTGTCCACATATGTCTACCATTGGAATTGAAGTGTTGAAAAAATTAAGTTAAAAATCCCATGTATGTGCTTAGCTATTCTATGTTACTTACTCAATCACTCTGGCTCAGAAGAATTTGTGGTGCAGGGGAAAAATGTGTCCACAGGATTGTCTAAAGTGCCCAGCTGGGCCAAGAACTGAAATTTCACCTCTGACCTCCTGACTTTCCATCCCAGGCCCTGACTTTAAGACCACAGCAAAGCTCCCAGAATTTCAAGGCATGGGACAATCTCTCTGCCCCACAGATTAATTTTAGAGTCATTGAAATTCTGCCAGCTCTGGGGGCAATGATTGGGAGCCAGGCTGACAACCAGCAAAGGAGGAAATTACTCTGTGTCTATTTCAAGATGAGGGAGCTGTAACCACTGGTGCCTCCCCTAGTGATGCTGTTCGAAAAAACATAAATTTAATACTTTCATGAAACTCAATCTTCTAACCATAAGTGTTTCAGGGCTCTCTTTGATGTTCAGGAAAAGTTTCCTGGTGCCAATGTCTTTTGCACATATGGTGTGAAAGCCTCCTTGCACGTGAGTCCAGCATCTTGGGTCCCCGGCTATCTGGAAGGAAAAATTAACACTTGTTTCAATAACGCAACAAATATTTATTCAGCGTCTGCTATGTTTGAAGCACACTGTGCTCCAGAAGGATGAACACAGATTCTGGGTCAGTTGAAAGGGTGTTCAAATCCTCTCTTGGCACCTCACTGGCCAAGGATCGTTGTCAAATCCCTTCTTCCCTTGAGCTTTGGTCTCCTCGTGTGTGAAATGGGCTTATGAGATCTACCTTTCAGGGATACGAGAAAGACTGTATAAGGTAGAGTGAGAAAGAGCCTGCCTAGCACAGTGCCTGGTACCCAAATCTTTATTTAAGAGAAACAAGGAGAAGCCAGTTTCCTACAAATGTAATTTGAGCTGACAAGTGGTAGCTCTTCTTTTAGGACAAGTAGCATTAAAAACCCTTAGGGATGCATCGACTGGAAATGTATTTGGCTGCAGAGACACAAGACCAGTGGCAGGTCAGTAAATGATTAACAACTGACTCGGGAAAAGTGAAACCCCAGTTTGCAATGTTTGCTGTTTTTCATAGTGAAATACACACACCATGGCTGATTTTAAGCCACCAGTGTGATGGAACTTGATATGGAGCTGTAAAGATATATAGTATCTGGTACAGTATGTACTAGGTACATAATATGGAATGGGGAGATAAACAGAGGGATATAGCCTCAGGAGCATAGACAGTAGTAAAACTTTAAGTGAGTGAAAGTCACTCAGCTGTGTCTGACTCTTTGCAACCCCATGGACTATACAGTCCATGGAATTCTCCAGGCCAGAATACTAGAGTGGGTACCCTTTCCCTTCTCCAGGGGATCTTCCGAACCCAGGGATCAAATCCAGGTCTCCCACATTGCAGGCGAATTCCTTACAACTGAGCTATCAGGGAAGTCCCTAAAACTTGTACAATATTTAAAAATTGCAAATACTGTAAAATTTTTAATAATTCCCTCACAGGAGCTGGTTGAGTTGGCTCCAGCACACAAAGCCTACCATTGTGACTTAAACATGTCATATTTTGTTTGTCTTATGTGACCTGAAGTTCAGGCATGGCCAGCCCAGGGCTGGTGGCTTGGTGAAGCATCGGAGACCCAGACTCTGCTGGCCCGAGCATGAGTCCTTCATCCTCATGGATATTACTGCAAGACTACAGGAAGGCTGCCATCTCACCGGACCCTGTATCCACATCCCATGCAGCAAGAAGGGGGAAGGAGAGAGTGAAGAGAGAGTGTCTCTTCTATTTGGGAAGAGACACTGTATAGTTCCGAATTGCTGCTGTAACAAACTGCCATAAACTTAACACCAAAATAGCAATGGTTAAAACAGCACAAGTTTAGAGATCAGAATTCCAAAAGGATTCCCAGTGGGCCAAGGTCAAAGACTGGGCAGGGCTGCATTCTTTTTTTCTGGAGACTCTGGGGGAGAATCTGTTTCCTGGATTCTTCCAGTTTCTAGAGGCAATTCCCTGGCTTGCGAATCCCTCCAGCAGGGCCTCGTGTGTCCCTCATCATGTCACTCTGCCTCTGATGTTGTCACATCTCCTTCTCTGATTCTACTGCCTACCTCTCTCACTTGTAAGGACCCTTGCAGTAGCAAAGGGCCCATTGGATAATCCAGAATAATCTTCCCATTTCAAAATCCTTGCCTTAATCTCATATGAAAAGTCTTTTTTTTTTTTTTTTTGCCAGAGGAAGAAACTTTCACAAGTCCCAATGTTTAGGACACAAACAACTTTGGGGACCATTTTTATGCCTACCCTAAACACCTTCCCCAGGGACAATTTCCTTTCACCCACTGGCCACAGCTGGACTGTCCCAAGGCCATCCCTAGTTCAAGGCAAGCCAGCAGATCAAGCTTTAGCTTTTAGAGAAACACAGAAAATGTGGATAAGGCAGTTGCCTAGTCACTCAGTCATGTCTGACTCTTTGAGACCCCACAGACTGCAGCCCTTGAGTCTCCTTGATCCATAGGATTCTCCAGGCAAGAATTACTGGAGTGTGTTGCGATTTCCTTCACCAGGGTAAGGCAGTAAGGGGCTGGAAATGACCATTAGAATGTGACAGCCAACCAATGTTGTCTGCCACAGTGGGAAATGATTAGCAAATACCTAAATGGTTCTATTCAGGGGGATGGACACCTCACAGTCTCCCTTGAATCAATGGAATTGTGTGTGTGTTTTTAATAGAGTACTATCCTGAATTGGTCGTTGGTGGGCTTACCATATTAAAGGCCGTTCTTCAAGCATGCTTCTTGCTTGCCTGTTGCACTCCTCTCTCTCAAGCCTCCTGGCCTGTTTTCTGGCAGACGAGAGGGGTCAGGGTGCTTGCTTTTGTGTCTCACACAGGGTGGATGTGAAGCTGACCCCATGCTCTTCACATTAGGGAGGAAGCAACAGGATGCAGCCTTGTGACCAGCTACTTCCATGGATCCATTAAGAATCATGCTGGAAAAGTTATAGACCTCTTCTGTCCTCTCTCCATTTGTTAGACACCATAATGGGAGGGCGCAGTGGGTAGGGAGTCAGGTAGCCAAAGGCATCTGAAGGTCAAATACAATGACTTAGAGAGTAGAGTTACCTTTAGGGAAAGAGGGACTTCATGGTACAGCTGAGGAGCTATGGTGTCAGGCAAGAATAGTGGAGCAGGTTGCTATTTGCTTCTCCAGGGGATCTTTCTGACCCAGGGATCAAAGCTAGGTCTCCTGCATTGCAGGCAGGTTCTTTACCATAATGGGAGGGCACAGTGGGTAGGGAGTCAGGTAGCCAAAGGCATCTGAAGGTCAAATACAGTGACTTAGAGAGTAGAGTTACCTTTAGGGGAGGGGGGAGTTCATGGTGCAGCTGACACTATAGCTCCTCATTGGCTTTGCCATGGGACCTAAGTTTTCCCACATAATAGGAAATATGGCATGCAAACATTTGTAATTGGAAGGACTCCTTTTTTGGGGGGCTTTTGTGAAGTACTTTATTTTTAAAATTTTATTTGCCTTTAATTGAAGGAGGATTGCTTTACAATATTGTGTTGGTTTCTGCCATACATCCACATGAATCAGCCATAGATTCCTCTTGAACCTCCCTGCCACCTCCTGCCCCATCCTACCCCTCTGCTGCTGCTGCTGCTGCTAAGTCGCTTCAGTCATGTCTGACTCTGTGTGACCCCATAGACGGCAGCCCACCAGGCTCTCCAGGCAAGAACACTGGAGTGGGTTGCCATTTCCTTCTCCAATGCATGAAAGTGAAAAGTGAAAGTGAAGTCGCTCAGTTATGCCAGACTCTTAGTGACCCCATCGACTGCAGCCCACCAGGCTCCTCTGTCCATGAATTTTCCAGGCAAGAGTACTAGAGTGGGGTGCCATTGCCTTCTCCGCCCACCCCTCTAGGCTGTCACAAAACCCCAGTTTGAGTTCCCTGTATCATATAGCAAATTCCCACTGGATATCTATTTTACATATGATAATGTATATATTTCCAAGCTATTCTTTCCTTTCCATTCATCCCACCCTCTCCTTCCCCCCTTCCCCTGTGTCCATAAGTCCGTTCTCTGTGTCTGCCTCTCCATTACCAGTGAAGTCTTGTCCAACTCTTTGTGACCCCATGAACTGTTGCCTGCCAGGCTCCTCCATCCATGGAATTTTCCAGGCAAGGGTACTGGAGTGGGTTGCCTCTCCATTGTTGCTCTGCAAATAGTTTCAGCAGTACCATCTATATTTTAGATGGTAGAAGTCTAGATTCTATATATATATGTGTGTGTGTTAATATACATTATTTATTTTCCTCTTTCTGACTTACTTCACTCTGTGTAATAAACGCTAGGTCCATCCACTTCATTAGCACTGACTCAAATGTGTGGAAGGATTCTTTTTTAAATTAATTAGTTTGGCCATGCTGAGTCCTAATTGTGGCATATGGGATCTAGTTCCCTGACCAGGGATTGAACCCCAACCCATGCATTGGGAGCCCAGAGCCTCAGCCACCCAACCATCAGAGAAGTCCCCTGGAAGAACTCTTGATCTCCAACTTGGTTCCTGCAAATAGAATAGAAGCCAAGAGAAAACGGCTTCTGTTCTCCTTACCAACAAACCAACAAAGCCAAATGAAAAATTTCACATCCCAGGAAAGTGTTGACCATTTCTCACTAAGTCAATGTCCCTTTTCCTTGGCCTTGTGGCTTGTGTGATTTTAATTCCCTGACCAGGGATCGAACCTGAGCCCTTGGCAGTGAGAGTGTGGAATCCTAACCACTAGACTCCCAGAGAATTCTCTCTGCGCCCCTTTCATAAAGTAAGACACTTCAGACTTGACTATCCTCAAAAGCACTGTTTCCCTTAGAAACTTCTAGGTGTCTTCGTCTTGGCACCAAGAACTGGTGTAACAACGCATGTCTCTCTCTGAAGCTCAGCTACAGCGGCTGTGTTAACTTGCACAGCATAAGTTCTTTCTCCCTTTCTTCCTCAGTCCTGATTGTGTCATACAACCTTTATGCATATATGTAGGAGCTTCTCTGGTGGCTCAGTGGTAAAGAATCCGCCTGCTAATGCAAGAGACTCGGGTTCGATCCCTGGGTCAGAAAGATCCCTTGGAGGAGGGCATGGCAACCCACTCTAATATATCCTTGCCTGGAGAATCCCATGGACAGAGGAGCCTGGAGGGCTATAGCCCATGGAGTCACAGAGAGTCTGATGTGACTTCAGTAGGAGCAACAGATGTTTCCTTTGGGCAAGCAGGTGAAGTAAGGATCAATTTGAAAACCAGAACAACGAGTGAGAGAGAAAAGCTAGAAAATCAGCTATGGGCATCCAGGGGAGGCCAGAACATTCAGAGGGGGCAGGGAAGGGAGAAGCCACATTCAGAAAGATAGGCTGAGCCACAGAAAGCAGGAGGCCGCTTGGATAAACACTTGACATCTCTATATAGTGCTGAGGCCACAGGAGGCCCGGAAGGAATTTGCAGGGAAGAGATATTATAGACTGAGAACTTCCCTTTTGAGCCTCCCTAAACAAGGGCTTCGCATGCATATGGAGTGGTGTGGTTTGGGTGCTTCTGTTTCTCCTTCTGAAAACCGCATGTGCTACAGAAATGAAGCCAGCCTCCCTAGGAGGGGGCTGAGGACACGCGGGCCCCCGCCACGGGCTCTGTGCCTCTTAGGGCTCCCCCAGCCATTTGAGACATCGTGAGTTTACCGTTCGGACCCTGATGTCCAATTTGTCTGTGTCCCTTCCTGTCCTCTGCCACTTGAGGGTAGCCTGGGTCACTCAGTTCAGTTCAGTTGCTGAATCGTGTCCAACCTTTTGTGACCCCATGCACTACAGCACGCCAGGCCTCCCTGTCCATCACCAACTCCCGGAGTCCACTCAAATGCATGTCCCCAGGATCTCATGAATCCACTTAGACACGTCAGCAGTGGCGGCCTTCAGTATGTGTCCGATTTGTTCAGCACAGTGATTGAAGCCACTTCCTGGTGACAGGGCATCTGTCTTAGCAAATGGTTTGGGGCCAGTGAGAGCCAGAGATGCTTAACCTGAGCGTGTGATCTTTACTCAAAGACATTGGAGAGTGTGGCGAGGACAGATTTGCTCTTTTAAAAATTGTGCTGAAACATCCACAATGTAAAGTTGACCGTGCTAATCATTTTTAAGTGCACAGTTCAGTGGCAGAGTCTATTGATAGTGTTGTTCAGCTATCACGACCATCCATCTTCAGAACTTTCCTAGTTTCCCAAAAGGAAACTCTGTTCCCATTAAACCATAGTTCTCCTTTCTAGAAGTGAGGGAGAGGTAGAGCCTGCTATACAGAGTGAAGTCAGAAAGGGAAAAACAAATATCACATATTATCGCATGTATATGGAATCTAGAAAGATGGTCCTGATGAACCTGTTTGCAGGGCAGGAGTAGAGACACAGACATAGAAAACAGCCTTATGGACACAGAGGGGAAGGAAAGGGCAGGGCGCCTTGAGAGAGCAGCACGGAAGCATATACATTCAGCTCAGCTCAGCTCAGTCGCTCAGTCCTGTCTGACTCTTTGCGACCATGGGCTGCAGCACGCCAGGCCTCCCTGTCCATCACCAGCTACCGGAGTCCACCCAAACCCATGTCCACTGAGTCGGTGATGCCATCCAACCTTCTCATCCTCTGTCATCCCCTTCTCCTCCCGCCTTCAATCTTTCCCAGGATCAGGGTCTTTTCCAATGAGTCAGCTCTTTGCATCAGGTGGCCAAAGTATTGGAGTTTCAGCTTCAATGTCGGTCCTTCCTTATGTTACTCTTTGCCATTTCCTTCTCCAGCGGTAAAAATAGATAGTGGGAAATTGCTGTTTAACACAGGGAGCTTGACCCTGTGCTCTATGATAACTTAGAAGGGTAGGGGGTGGGAGGGAGGTTCAAGAGTGAGGAGACATGTATACTTAGGGCTGATTCACATTGTTGAATGGCAGAAACCAACACAATATTGTAAAACAATTATCCTTCAATTGAAAATAAATTTTTAAAAAAGCAGGTAAGCAAGCAAAAATAATAATAATAATAATAATAACAATAGTTCTCTTTTCCCTGCCCCACCTCAACCTTTGGCAACCACCGTTCTCCTCCTGTTTCTATGAATCTGACCACTCTCAGGATCTTGTTAAAGTCATGCACTATTTGTCCTTCGATATCTGACATTTCATGCAACACAATGTCTTCAAGTGGGCTTCCCACGTGGTGATAGTGGTAAAGAACCTGTCTGCCGATGCAGGAGATATGAAATACATGGGTTTGATACCTGGGTCAGGAAGATCCCCTGGAGGAGAGCTTGGCAATCCACTCTAGTATTCTTGTCTGGAGAATTTCATGGATGGAGAAGCCTGGTGGGCTATGGTCCATAGAGTCGCACAGAGTTGGACATGACTGAAGCATCTTAGCACACATGCAGGGTCTTCAAGGTTCATCTCTGTTATAATACGTGTCAGAGTTTCATTCCTTTTTCTGGTCAAATGATATTCCATTGATATACCCTATTTTGTTTATCCAGCCATCTGCCATGAAATGATATCCCACTGTGGTTTTGATGTGTGTTTTCCTAGTGATCAGTGATGTTAAGCATCTTTTCATGGGCTAATTGGCCATTTGTGTGTCTTCTTTGGGGGAAATATCAATTCATATCCTTTGCCCCCTTTTAAACGAGGTTGTTTGGATTCCGTTATTGAGTTGTACAGATTTTTGGATAACAGACCAAGGACCAGTGAACTGTGATATTTAGAGTCAATCCTTGGTAAATAGGTCTGCACATCCTTCTCTCATTTTAGGTGCAAGATTTTTCAAGCATCATTCATACAGATTTGTTTCTGGGATATTCCAATCTCATTTCCTCACCTTGACAATCACTGGCTATTTCCATTCAAAGGCATCCCTGCTAGTGGTGTTGCATTGTTTTAGAAAGAGAGAATCTACGGAAGGAAGAATTGGAAATTCGGCCGTTGGTCCACTTTGAATCTATAATGTCGCCTTGGGCAGAGGGCCTGAAATGGTAGAACCCAGGATGTCCATGTTCTAATTATCTTCTGACCACTCTAGCCTACCTCATTGGCAGTTTTGCTGCCCAAGCCATATCATCTTGGAGAAACAGGGTGGCTGTCTGTACAGAATGCTACGGAACGTAAAAAAACAGAGCTCAGTCTCATTGCTGGGGTCAAAGGCAGGGTGGGAGTATAGTGGGGAGAAACTCCAGCCTCCAGGTACCCTCAAAGCCTTCCACAGGGTTCTGAGAACCTCAAGAAGGTGGTCCATCTTCTGTCCTATAAGAACTTGCCCTTTTGGAGTTGTATGGCTTTTGCTTCATTCCTCTCCCAGTCTTGATCTCAACAGCAATATGGTTTCTGGGCTTGGCTTGTCAAAGCTTTTCACCAGGGATGGTGGTACCTGCCAACGCCTGCTCGAGGCTGATGAAACTGGCCTCAGGCACACCTTGACCAAATGATGCCTCAGCTGCTGGCTTCAAGGTTGCGGGTACCTTACACTTAACATGTCCCATTCTTCTAACTTGTATTTGCTTTCGTATGATAGTCTCCGATCACAAGTCAGACTCAGATGCTGTGTACAGGACCTCAGGGCTGTCTGATGGACAGTGTGAGCTGTACCCAGACCCACCACGGATGCAGGCACATTGCCTCTGGTCGAGCTCATGTAAAGAACTCATGAGATTTTCCCTACCAGGGTACTCTTCTCACTCTCCCTTATGAAAGTAAGTTTCACTGGGGTTCCCCTTGCCAGCTGTGAATAAACCTCAGGGTAGGCACAGGTGAGGCTCAGACTGGGACCCCATTACATCATTTTGAAGAGAGAAACACTGTGTTTTGGCTACAGTTATTCATTCATTCATTTTCCTCTGGAGATGATTCTAGCACAACGGTATCTCCATGTTTCAAACTGCAAGATCTACACTTCAACCCTCCATTCAGAATATTCTCATCTTTTTGGGAATTTTAATCTTAAAATATTTTACTCTGTTCATATATGTACATATATGAACTTTTTTAAAAATATATATATTTATTTATATTGGGAAGATCATGACTTAGAAGTCATGACTGAGTGACTTTTACTTTCATATATAAAGTAAAAGTCACTCAGTCATGTACAACTCTAGGTCAGACTACTGGAGCAGGTAGCCTTTCCTTTCTCCAGGGGATCTTCCCAACCCAGGGATTGAACCCAGGTCTCCTGCATTGCAGGTGGGTTCTTTACCAGCTGAGCCAAAAGGAAGGCCCAAGAATACTGGAGTGGGTCGCCTATCCCTTCTCAGGGGATCTTCCCAACCCAGGAATTGAATCGGGGTCTCTTGCATTGCAGGTGGATCCTTTACCAACTGAGCTACCAGGGAAGCCCTATATTTTAAAGCAGCTATAATGTATAATTTATGTATCATAATTAAATATATATTATATATAAATAATATAATTTATATATTTGTTATTTATTTGAGTAAATAAATAACATATATTTAATTATGATATATAAATTATACATTATAGCTGCTTTGAGGAGAAGGCAATGGCACCCCACTCCAGTACTCTTGCCTGGAAAATCCCATGGACAGAGGAGCCTGGTGGGTGCAGTCCATGGGCTCGCAACTTAGCGACTTCACTTTCACCTTTCAGTTTCACGCACTGGAGAAGGAAATGGCATCCCACTCCAGTGTTCTTGCCTGGAGAATCCCAGGGACAGCAGAACCTGGTGGGCTGCCGTCTATGGGGTCACACAGAGTCGGACACAACTGCTGCTGCTGCTTTGAAATATATATGAATAAATATAACTTTTAACGGGGTTGCCCTAGTGGCTTACTGGTAAAGAATCAGCTTGCCATTGTAGGAGACACAGGTTTGATACCTGGATCAAGAAGATCTCCTGAAGAAGGAAATGGCAACCCAGTTCAGTACTCTTGCCTGGAGAACCCCGTGGACAGCGGAGCCTGGTGAACTACAGTCCGTGGGCTCACAAAAGAGACACGACTGAGTGACTAAACGACAAAGACAAATCACTATTAGTGCATTCATTTCCCAGTCCTCTCAAGGAGATTGACGAACCTAGAATACTTGATCAAATTTGGAGTCTTTCTGGAATAACTAAAACAACAGTCATTAAAGGATGACGGGATGCCGTTATTAACATTTAGCCTCCTATGCATTCTATTCTAAGAAACAATCCTGGTGGAGAGGAAACCAACGCTAGTCGGTGTAATATTGGGACTTACAGACAAAGTGTGTGCTCATCAAATAAATAGTTCCTTTTTTGACTTGGCTTTAAATGGCATTAGAATCGAAACTGGAAGAAGCACTTGCGGTTAATTTAACAGATCCGGTCATGAAAGGACCTCTGGACAAATGTCCAAACTTTCCATTATACAAACAGGGAAGCTGCACAAATGGGGAAAATGAGTAGCTGGAACTCAAATCCTAAGAGCAAATGTCACTTGTTCATCATCTGTGGCCAAATAAGTCCATGCAGGTAGTTCTGAATCACAGTCATTACCCTCAGACTGTTTGCTAGTGGTTGTCGCTGACTGGTAATGGCTCGTGGTATTTACCTTTCCAGAGTCTAACATTTTAACGTGTAACAGAACACTGATGCGCAGGAAGAAGACAGTTTTGACTGTAAAGTCAGCTCTTCTCTAAGACCATCTAGAAAATGGAATGGGCAGAGCCCCTTTACCTAGGGTCTATGGAAGGACTTCAGCCTCTGATATCATATGAATTATTTTATGCATGAGCTATAGGTTTGTGCATTTTCTTTAGGCAGAGGATCTATTTATCCTGGACTCTCTTGGATAAGAGAGAAGTGTTGAGCATAAAGGTAATTTATTGGCTTATTTTCCATGGGCTCATACCCAGGATACTAATAGCTTCCAGCATGGCTGACTCTGGTTGTTCTGTTTCTCGACTTTCTCCACTTCTCTGCTCAGTTTGCCTCTCACTTTATTCCAACTCAAGGTTCTCTGTGCTTGGTAAACAGAAAGGCCACCAATGGGACTTCCTTGGCAGTCTGTGGTTAAGACTCCATGCTTCCACTGCTGGTGGCACGGGTTCAATCCCTGGTTGGGGAACCTGCATCCTGCAAGGCATGTGGTGTGGCCAAAATTTTTTTAAAAATGAAAAAGCTCTCTTTATTATTTTTTATTGAAAAGAAAGTGAAGTGGGTCAGTCCTGTCTGACTCTTTTCAACCCGGTGGACTGTAGCCTACCAGGCTCCTCTGTCCATGGGTTTTTCCCAGGCAAGAATACTGGAGTGGGTTGCCATTTCCTTCTCTAGGAGATCTTCCTGACCCAGGGACTGAGCCCAGATCTCCCACATTGTAGGCAGACACTACCATCTGAGCCACCAGGGAAGTCCATATTTACTGAAAGGCCACCAACAATGCTATACTTACACCTCCCAGCTTAGAACTACCTAGTAGGCAGAGAGTGACTCTCAGGCCCCTATCTGGGTCATATGGACATGCCTTCCTCACACGCTGGGTTTTAGGGCATTGAGCCCCTCTGGTTGATCCACCTGGGTCACTTTTGCACCCTGTGCCCCAACGTTGATAGGGACTCACGTGGGGTAGGGGAGGGGACCCACGTGGAGTGGGGGAGGGGTCCCCCTCTAGGTGCAAGAAGAAGGAAAATGGGAAAGCCCACAGAGCAGATAAAACTATACCAAAACTAGGCCATCACTCACCAGACTTTCAAAGGATTTGTGATCGAAAAGTTCAAGAACCTTAGGTCTTCTTAGAGTCAAAGGCCATATCATGGATTTCCTATGAGGTCGTGTTCAACACTCTACTGGCCTAACTGAAGAAGATGGAACATTTGGAATGGAATTTGGATGGAACACATTTTGCTTCAGCCACCCAAGTGCGCTCTGGGTACTCATTCTGCAAAATGTGCTAGTGATTTCAGTTTCCTTTTTGGAGACATTACCGTGTTTGGATTTCCTTCATCTGCACAAGTCTACTGATTGAGTCTTTCCAAATGACTTGGAACAGATAAAAACAAATAAAAGATCCTGTGCTCTGTAAAATGTAGTTTTACGCATGATGAACTTTATCATGGTCTGACTGTCTGTGACTCTGCATCCCTGAAAACTCTCCATATAATTTCCATCAACCAGAACTCAAGGAGATCTCAAATGCAGGATACTTGGTTCCCTCACTCTCAGTGCCTGGAACCCTGCTGCAGTGCAAATACAAAGGCCTCAGCACCTTTACAAAGTCACATGGACACTAAGGTTGTTTGCCTTCTCTTTTGGAATAAAAGTGAAGTCGCTCAGTCATGTCCGACTCTTTGCGACCACATGGACTGTAGCCCACCAGGCTCTTTCATCCATGGGATTTTCCAGGCAAGAGTACTGGAGTGGATTGCTATTTTCTTCTCCAGGGGATCTTCCCAACCCAGGTATCGAACCAGGGTCTCCCGCATTGCAGGCAGACGCTTTACCATCTGAGCCGTCAGGGAAGCCCCACACTGAAAACCTAGCTATAAAGAGTGAATGAATGAGTGAAAGTTGCTCAGTTGTGAGCGACCTCATGGACTATACAGTCCATGGAATTTTCCAGGGCAGAATACTGGAGTGGGCAGCCATTCCCTTTCCCAGGGGATCTTCCCAACTCAGGGATTAAACCCTGGTCTCCTGCATTGCAGGTGGATTCTTTACCAGCTGAGCCACCAGGGAAGCCCATAAAAGAAGTGCTCTTTTAGGCCATTCTACAGAGGGGAGTTAACTCTCCCTGGCTTGATAGAAAACACCTCCCCAGGAGAATGGAAATTAGACAATGTTCTGTGTAGATGTTACCCTCAAGGAGAAGGGAATGAGCTTCCATTGGTCTTAATTAGGGGATCTGTTTTAATGCTCCATTGAACTGCTTTCTGATGGCCCATCAGAGTCCATGAGAGGGATATTAAGCGCCACGGCTTTCTGCGTGAGATGTCCAGTGGGATGGCATGGGCTGATGGAGCTACACAGAGGAGGGGAAAAGGAAAGAGAGAACCAGAATGCCCTGCATCTTGGTTCTGGGGCTGGTCCACTCTCCTGTCTAAGCAAGAACAGTGTTGGGTCAATGGACCGCCAGCTGACCACTCCCACAGGGAGCTAAGCTCTGTCACTGGGAGAATTCTACCTGCTGCCTTCCCTCAGGGCAACTGAAAGGCTCAGGAGACCTAGGAGACCAAAGCGCTACTTGAGATGCTAAACTGAGCCTCTGGAAGTGCTTAACTGGGTGGTCGGGGCAGGAGAGAGGGATACCTCTATTGCACAAATCGCATTTATCAGTTGAAAATCACAGTGAGTTGACAGGACAGGAGACCACTCTCATCCACCTAGAGTAAAGACATCCTGCTCCTCCGCAAATCACAGAGGCTGGAGTCTGAGAATGACATTTCCCAGAATTTCTTGCAGCAAAGTTTCAGACTGGACTGCGTCAGTGACCACAGGCATTAAGGTATGACTCACCAGGTGCACAGAGGCCAAATCAATGTTATTGCTTCTCTGGTGGTGGTGGGCTCATGCATAGGTTTTGGCAAATGGGATGCTTTGGGAGGACCCCAGATGTTATCCTTGGATAACCTGTCTCTTTGCTGCCCATGGTTATCAGCAGTGGTTGTTCTGTAACTCCACCTTTGTAATCCTCTGAAAACTCGTGGTGAATCTAAGAGCTGGTGGGAGCTCTAGCTTTCTCTTCTACAGCTCTTCCAATGGTTTTGTTAGAACCTATTTCCCTTCCAGTTTGAAATACCTACAATGTATTTTTTTTTCTAACTGGTTCTTAATGGCTACTCATTGTTGTTCAGTTGCTAAGCTGTGTTGGGTTGTTTGACACCCCATGGGCTGCAGCACGCCGGGCTCCTCTGTCCTCCACTATCTCCTGAAGTTTGCTCAAGTTCATGTCCATTGAGTTGGTGATGCTATCTAACCATCTCATCCTCTGCTGCCACTTTTTCTTTTGCCTTCAATCTTTCCCAGCATCAGGGTCTTTTGCAATGAGTTGGCTGTTTGTATCAGGTGGCCAAAGTACTGGAGCTTCAGCTTCAGCATCAGTCCTTGCAATGAATATTCAGGGTTGATTTTCCTTAGGACCACTGGTTTGATCTTGCTGTCCAAGGGACTGTCAAGAGTCTTCTCCAGGACCATAATTTAAAAGCATCAATTCTTTGGCACTCAGCCTTCTTTATGGTCCAACTCTCACATCTGTACATGACTACTGGAAAAACCATAGCTTTGACTATAAAGACTTTTGTTGGCAAATTGATGTCTTTGCTTTTTAATATGCTATCTAGTAAGTATGGGCAGAACTATTCGAATCCAAGTTTGGTGAGAGTGGAGGCCACTCCAGTGTTAAAATACATTTCAACTCCACATTTTTGTGTGTGTAGGGGGGTGGAATCAAGACAGTCACTCTCATTTCAAAGATGCTTTCTTTAAATCCTATATACAGTGCACTAGGTGGTAAAAGTGCTACACTGGCCCCTCATACAGTTAGGATTTCTTTTTTTTTAATCAAAGAATGTAGTTTTTCAGCATGTGAGCTCTGTCAGTGTGAGGCCAAGATAGCAAGGGATGAAGGACAAGGAGGAAATACCAAAAGCAAAGGAGTAGCAGTTTTTGCTTTGTCAGATTCACATAAGCATTACATAAACTTTTCTTCACTTAATTGTCTTCACAAGCTTTGTCTATTGCTCACTTACTTATTCAACAAATATTTCTTGAATATCCACCATGTGACATAACTTGTATAAGTAGCTGTGTCATATCCATGAGTAGAACAAAATGAACGTGTCTTCCTTTGTGCTGTTATGCTAGCATGCATAGGAACAGAGGGAGAAGACACAATATGCATAGTAAATACATAACTTTAAAGTTGTGTTTAAGATGATACTGCGGGAAACAGGTTAAAGGGAATCAGACCTCCTCCAGGTGATGTGGGGGTGAGTGGGTTATTATTTTAAATATATTCATCAGGGTAGGATTTATTGAGAAGATGACAGATGAGCAAAGACTTAAAAAAGGTGAAGGAGGTGATGACTGGAGTATCCGAGGGAACAACATTCTAGGCGGAGGGAACAGCCAGTGCAAATGCCCCGACGCAGGTGAGTATCTAGAACCTTTAAGCAACATCAAAGAGGGCGATGTAGTTGGAGAGAAGTGGCAATGGAAGAGCCAAAGATAAAGTCAGAGAAATAACAGAACGCAGTGCAGACTGGGAGGGTGTGAAATTTTGAGGCCACTGAAAGGTTTTTGACTTTAACTTTGAATGGAAAGAAGAGCCATCAGAAGATTGTGAGTTAAGGGGTGACATGATTTGACCCATGCTATTTTTGGAGGCAAATTTACCTACAATAAAATGCATAGATCGAAGAGTTTCATCTGATAAATTTGGAAAACTGTGAAATCCATGAAACTATCACCCAAGTCAAGATAAGGAATATTTTTCTCACTCTTGAAATTTTCATCATCACTCTTATTATTTATTATGGGTATTATTTCTTCTTCCCTGTTTTTTATGAGTTTCATTCTTCTTTTTTGAGTTTCTAAGCTAAGGTGGTAGCTTAGATCTGGAGTTGGCAAACATTTTGTGTCGAGTGCTAGATGGTAAATACTTTAGGTTTTGGAGAACATGTACTCTTCGTTGCAATTACTCCCCACTGCCACTGTAACACAAAGCAGTCATAGGCCATTTGTAACCAAATAAGCATGGCTGCCTTCTGATAAAACCATTAACAAAAATAGACAGCAAACCGGATTTGGCTTGGAGGCTGGAGTTTGCTGAGCCCTGGATTAGATCATTGATTATGAATTTTTCCTTTTTCTTCTTGCTATTGTATTTTTTCAATACTAAAATTTCCATTTGATTCTTATTTCTTTGCTGAGGCTAGTTTTTCATTTGTTTGAAAATGAAAGTGAAAGTCGCTCAGTCGTGTCCAACTCTTTGCAACCCCATGGACTATACAGTCCATAGAATACTCCAGGACAGAATACTGGAGTGGGTAGCCTTTCCCTTCTCCAGGGGATCTTCCCAACCCTGGGATGGAACCCAGGTCTCCTGCATTGCAGGCGGATTCTTTACCAGTTGAGCCACAAGAGAAGTCCAAAAAAACTCAAGTGGGTAGCCTATCACTTCTCCAGGGGACCTTCCCGACCCAGGAACGGAACCGGGGTCTCCTGCATTGCAGGTGAACTCTTTACCCACTGAGCTGTCCAGGAAGCCCATTTGTCCTATGGCTACTTGTAGCGGCACGCTGAAGTATCCTTGCAACGCTGCCGCTTAGTCTCTCAGTAGTATCTGACTTTTTGTGACCCGGTGCACTGTGGCCCATCAGGCTCCTCTGTCCATGCAATTTTCCAGGCAAGAATACGGGAGCAGATTGCCATTTCCTACTCTGGGGGATCTTCCCTACCCAAGGATCGAACCTGCATCGCTTGGGCATCTCCTGCATTGCAGTCAGATTCCAGCCACTACCACCACCTGGGAAGCCCATTCTTGCAATGGCTGCATTAAAAGCTTGGGCACAGAGTTCTATCATCTGGATCATCTGGTGTGGACTCTGTCGACTGTCTTTCTCACTTAAGTTGAGATTTTCCTGGTTCTTGAGGGAAAGGGTGATTGTTTTGATGGAAACCTGGACAACTTGGGAGTTATGTTAGGAGCACCTGGACCTTCTTTCAATTTTCCGTTGTCATCCGTCTCCACTGAAGCCGCTCTGGTGGGAGAGGAGGGTTCTGCCTCTGGGTCCCAGGTGGGTGTGGAAGTCCGAATCTTCCACTCAGCCTCTGCTGATACCATCCTGGCTGAGACAGGCAGGGTGCTTAACATTTCCTGCTCATCAGGGAGCCTCCGCTGACACTGCAGAGTGGCTGTGTTATCGCTGGATGGTGGTGAAGGCTTGGCTCTCTGTGAGGTCTCCTCTGATTCCCAGCAGCAGGGTTGGGGAGGGGCACCTCTTTACAGCCAGGTAGGGGTGGGACTTTGGGCTCCGGTAGCTCATTCCCGCCCAGCAGACATGAACGTCCCTCTTCTCTAAGCTGCCTTCTCTGATACCATCCTGGTGGAGGAGGTGGGTGTCGTATAACTGAGTGGTGAAGGTGGATATCTAAGCTCCCCTCCTGGACTTCGTGGTGATGGTAGGAGTGGAGTATAGGTTTGTCTGTCTAGAATAGTATAGTTAGCATCTGAAAGTTTCTTGTCATGTTAGGTTGCACTTTATTTGGTCCTTTGGTTAGTTTTTTTTTTTTTTTTCCCCTGCACCTCTTGGGATATGGAGTGTCTGCCTTCTCTGCACCCAGTCTGCTGCTGCTGCTGCTAAGTCGCATCAGTCGTGTCTGACTCTGTGTGACCCAATAGACAGCAGCCCACCAGGCTCCCCCGTCCCTGGGATTCTCCAGGCAAGAACACTGGAGTGGGTTGCCATTTCCTTCTCCAATGAATGAAAGTGAAAAGTGAAAGTGAAGTCACTCAGTCGTGTCCGACTCTTCTCGACCCCATGGACTGCAGCCCACCCGGCTCCTCCGCCCATGGGATTTTCCAGGCAAGAGTCCTGGAGTGGGGGGCCGTTGCCTTCTCTGCTGCACCCAGTCTAGAATGACCGAAAGCCCAGAGATGTCAGTCCTATGCTGTCCTTGAGGACCTGAGATCTCTAGTCAGCCCACCTCCTCTGCATCCTGACACTCCTAATGGCCTGCTCACAGCTGAACTTCAATGCCCTTAGCTCACCTGTTTGCCTCCCATGGGGCCAGTTTAGTTGGATATCTTCAGCTCTTACCAAGTCCCTTTAAAGAGACACTGTCCTGCTCTTTTTAATAACTGGTAGATCTCTAGACTTCTTTCCGTGTTTCTCCTCTGGGTCTTTGTTTAGGCAACTTTGTCTGGATTTCCTCACCAGAGAATACCTCCTCTTTCAAAAGCCTGCTCAGCAGAGCCCTCAAGGACGCTCCCAGTGTGAATCTCTGTCTTCACTGACCTCCTGGAGTCCTTTGTAAACAAATAGTCCCACTCTAGAACCTCCACCGTGGGCTGGGTGCAGCGCCAGGTGCCAGGACCCACAGATGGATAAGATTCAGTCTTCTTTCTCTAGGGATTTGCAGCCTGGTTTTCTTGCCACACTACAGCGGAGCTTTTAGTTTCCATGGCTGTCTCCTGCCAGACCTAAGGAAGACAGACCTATGTCCTCTACTGTTTCTGTTCTGCAAGTATCTAGTATTAGACATGACACATAATAGGGACTTAAATGCATGAAAAAAAATCTAATTATGCTAAGAATAGGACCTTCACTCTTGGAGCTTATTACCATCAACAGTTGATGAAATTCCATGAATTTCAACAAGCCGAGGACGCACCATCCTGGATGTGATGAAATGCAAACCACACTTGTTTGTACTCTCAGGAGTCAAAGTAGTTCTATGTTCTAGAATTGTCCTCAGACTCATACATTGTAGGAACAATATGTCAGAGATTCGTTAATTAATCCAGTATTTCTAGAAGTGTGCTTATGTTGGACTGATGAAATGTAAGATGACTTTTAGTGGTAGACAGATGAATTTTTTAAATAGTTATTTATTTTGACTGTGTATTAGGAAAATATACATAGAATACCCAAGATATCATTGCTTGACGAGTGAGTATAAAGGCAAACATGAGACAATGATGTTTTAAATAATAGAACAGGGGCTCTTTTTCCTGGCTGTCCAGTTGTGAAGACTCTGAGCTTCCATCGCAGGGGGCATGGATTCGATCTCTGTTTGGGGAACTAAGATCCTGCATGTCACACAGCATGGCTAAAAAAATAAAGTTATGTTCAAAATGAAAAAAAAAAAAAAAAAGGAAAAGAAGAGCTAAGATGAAGCCATGGTAAAGATCATGAAGTTAGGACGTGAATGAGGACAGTTTGCTTATTTTACAGATGACTGAACCAAGGCAAGGAGGAGTTTTGCTCAAGTTCACACAGCTTGAGAGTGGCTGAGCAGGAATGAAGTCTCTGACCACCTTGGACTCCAGCTGGGGAAATTTCTGGGTCGCATCTCCAGCTCCATGCGGTTATAGCAAAGGACAGGCTGGAGGGCAGGAATTTGGGTGTGGGCACCAGGTGGCCTGTTTGGAGCCGGAGAAGAGTGTGGGAGAGAAGGAGGAAACCAAAGGGAACAGAGAGGCCCGGGGCGTGATAATAAGCCTTCAGTTCGGTCTGGGCTGCAGACGGCTGGGCGGCGGTGGGTGGCCGCGCCCTGGTTACTCTCCGCGGGGGGCTGGGGGAGAAGCATCACTCAAGACAGACAGCCTCCCTTAGCTGCGGACTAATGCCAGTGGACCCTGCTACCAGCAAAGGGCCAAGGAAGAGATTTTTTTCGCTCATATCCAGACAGTGTCTTTTTTTATTTTGTTCCAGCGCGCAGCACTCTTTGGTGCCTTCGAGGTGGAGATCTTTTCTCATCTCCCCGGAGGGGGCGGGGGGACTTTTCTTTGGGTATTGGATTGAAAGGGATAGAAGAAAAGAATCTGATTAGCCTTCTGCTTCCACTTCACTCTTGGGGAAGACTGCAGCAGAGAACAAACCCGGCCCGCCAAAGAGAAACCCGACTGAAGCGACTTAGCAGCAGCAGCAGCAGCAGCAACCTTGTCTGCAGAGGCTGAGCTGTCTGAGCCGGTTGACTGGCTCTTCTGGGAGTCAAGGTTGTTTGGGCTTCCTTGTTTTCTGCGGAAGGATATCTTCTTGAACAGTTGATTTTTTTTTTTTAAGTATTTATTTATTTGCCTGTGCTGGGTCTAGTTGTAGCCACGCGGGATCTTCCGTTGAAACCTGCAAACTCTTACTTGTGGCATGTGGGCATGTTCCCTGACCAGGGATTGGGAACCCTGCTTTGGGAGCATGGAGTCTTAGCCACTGGACCACCTGGGAAGTTGCTTGAACAGATGGATCTTTTAAGCCAGGATTTCATGCAGAAAAGCCTACCCACCAGGCTCTCCTTAAAGAACACTTTTTTCCCCCCATTTGTTCAACTGATATATGTTGAGCATCAACCATGTCTTAGATGCTCTCTTGGGCACTGGGGTGTGATAGAAAAGCAGGCAGCATCCTCACCCTCTTTCATTCTAGAGGGAAGACACCAATACCCCAGTAAAGGCAGGAGGAAATTGCATATAGATTTTGACTGGTACTATGGAGGAGAGACACCGAGGAGGAGCTGGAGAATGATAGGAGAGGCCTGGTTTGGAGGGGCAGGCAGGGCAGAGCTATAGGAAGAAGGGACTGTAGGTCAAGACCCAAAATGTAAGAAGTCAACCACCGCATGTGAGAAACAGTGTGTGGAGTCATCTGGGCGGAGTGCACAAGGGCAAAGGCTCGGCGGTAGGAGAGCGTGGCACCTTTTCGAAGGCCTGTGTGTCTGGAATGTCATGCTGTGGAGTAGGAAGCGAGCCTTGGGGTATAGGGAGGAGCTGAATGGTGGTGGTCTCTGCAGACTCTAGTGAGGAGGTTGCACTTTCTTGGAAGAGCAGTGGGAAGCCACTGAAAAGCTCATCACTGGTGACTAGCCAGTGCTCACGGATGAAGGGAAGATGGAGGTCGCCCCACTCCTGGTGGACTCAAGCCCAAGCATCAGAAAGATGTACGGAGGCTGTGTTAGCCTGTCCTCTCTGTCCTCCTGGATTGTGAGTGGTACTTCCACCGTTGACAGTGGGACACTTTAAGTAACAGCCTAAGAGACCTCATTACATACAATGAAGCTGGTTCAAGACATAAAGCATTGTTTGCAATAAGTCCAATGAGAAATTTCCTCCACAGTTCAGCACTAGGAAAAAGTCTTCCATTTTCTGAAGAGCAAAATGTGCCTCTTCCTCCTCTGTGACAGAAGGAATTACAGACCTGCCTCTGGTTGCTTTTCCCCTTTGGTTGCTAGGACACATGGAGTAAAGTATCTATGGTCCCCAAAGACCTGGGATGTAGCCTCCATGGCCTAAATATTGATTCCACTTCCCGTTATGGTCTTGGCATCTAGGTAAAAAAAAATATAATCTTGGTACTGCTTTTTTCCTACATCCTTTCTGTGTTGAAGCTGTGTGGGTACCAAGTGGCTTCAGTCATGACTGACTCTTTGTGACACTGTGGACTGTAGCCCACCAGGGTCCTCTGTCCATGGGATTCTCCAGACAAGAACACTGGACTGGGTTGCCATTCCCTCCTCCAGGGGAATCTTCCTGACCCAGGGATTGAACCCACGTCTCTTATGTCTCCTGCATTGGCAGGCAAGTTCTTTACCACTAGCGCCACCTGGGAAGCCCGTATTGAAGCAGGCATAAATTTAAAAAAAAGGACTCACTTCTCTCAATGGTCCTCTGAATCACTATGCTACCTTGTTGCAGCCCAAGCCAGTGTCTCTCCCATTTTCTGGCACTCCATATCTTCATCCTTTGAGGGGCAGGGAGGTCCCATTTCCTCCAAGAGCTCTTCCAGGTTGTCACCCTTCTCCAGGTTTCTCCAGCTCTTTGGTGAGTTCCACATGGACCAGCATTTGATGAAACTACCACTAGTAAGGGGCTTGCCAGATGGCACGAATGGTCAAGAACCCACCTGCCAATGCAGGGGACACAGGAGACACGGGTTCGATCCCTGGCTCTGGAAGATCCCCTGGAGGAGAGCATGGCAACCCACTCCAGTATTCTTGCCTGGAGAATCCCATGGACAGAGGAGCCTGGTGGGCTACAGTCCATGGGGTCACACAGAGTCAAACAGGACTGAAGCGACCTAGCACGCATGCACATCATTGATAACATGCCTACTGGGTGCAAGGTCTCAATGAAAATCCACTTCCTAATGCTCACCCTGTGAGGAGCATTAGGAAGTGAATTTTCATTTAGACTTTGCACTTGCTAGTAAAGTAATGCTCAAAATTCTCCAAGCCAGGCTTCAGCAATACATGAACTGTGAACTCCCTGATGTTCAAGCTGGTTTTAGCAAAGGCAGAGGAACCAGAGATCAAATTGCCAACATCTGCTGGATCATGGAAAAAGCAAGAGAGTTCCAGAAAAACATCTATTTCTGCTTTATTGACTATGCCAAAGCCTTTGACTGTGTGGATCACAATAAACTGTGGAAAATTCTGAAAGAGATGGGAAACCAGACCACCTAACCTGCCTCTTGAGAAATCTGTATGCATGTCAGGAAGCAACGGTTAGAACTGGACATGGAACAACAGACTGGTTCCAAATAGGAAAAGGAGTACGTCAAGGCTGTATATTGTCACCTTGCTTATTTAACTTATATGCAGAGTACATCATGAGAAACGCTGGGCTGGAAGAAACACAAGCTGGAATCATGACTGCTGGGAGAAATATCAATAACCTCAGATATGCAGATGACACCACCCTTATGGCAGAAAGTGAAGAGGAGCTAAAAAGCCTCTTGATGAAAGTGAAAGAGGAGAGTGAAAAAGTTGGCTTAAAGCTCAACATTCAGAAAACGAAGATCATGGCATCTGGTCCCATCACTCCATGGGAAATAGACGGGGAAACAGTGGAAACAGTCTCAGATTTTATTTTGGGGGGCTCCAAAATCACTGCAGATGGTGATTGCAGCCATGAAATTAAAAGACACTTACTCCTTGGAAGAAAAGTTATGACCAACCTAGATAGCATGTTCAAAAGCAGAGACATTACTTTGCCGACTAAGGTCCGTCTAGTCAAGGGTATGGTTTTTCCAGTAGTCATGTATGGATGTGAGAGTTGGACTGTGAAGAAGGCTGAGCACCAAAGAATTGATGCTTTTGCACTGTGGTGTTGGAGAAGACTCTTGAGAGTGCCTTGGACTGCAAGGAGATCCAACCAGTCCATTCTGAAGGAGATCAACCCTGGGATTTCTTTGGAAGGAATGATGCTAAAGCTGAAGCTCCAGTACTTTGGCCACCTGATGCGAAGAGTTGACTCACTGGAAAAGACTCTGATGCTGGGAGGGATTGGGGGCAGGAGGAGAAGGGGACGACCCAGGATGAGATGGCTGGATGGCATCACGGACTCGATGGACATGAGTCTGAGTGAACTCCGGGAGATGGTGATGGACAGGGAGGCCTGGCATGCTGCGATTCACGGGGTAGCAAAGAGTCGGACACGACTGAGAGACTGAACTGAACTGAACTGAACTGACCCTGTGAGGAAGGGTGTTTGCCTCTTTTTTACAGACAAGAAAACTGAGGGGGATAGAAGTTGCCTATAAATGTGACAAGAGAGAAAGTAGGTGGACTCAGGATACACACCCTGACTGGCTCCAAAGCTTGTTTTCTTGGGGCCACACCATTCCTTACCTTTTCTGAGCTCATTGTGGGGTCCAACAAAAGCTATCTCTTACATCACTGTAAGGCCACCTCCCACCTGCTCTCTGCCGCTAGAAAAATCTTCCAATCGAGAGTAGGTTTTCATTTAAAGCAAGAAACCAGATTTTAGTGCAAAAACTCTCCCCAAATCCTCTTCGGCACTTTGCCATGGAGCTATTGGGCATGTCTTGGGAACTGGATTTCATGCCAGATGCCGGGAAGGATACAGAGGTCATTGACCCATGGTGTCTGTCCCCAGTGGGCCCCTAGTCAAGGGCTCAGCACAGATTCCTTTCTGAGCATCTGTTTTGAGTAGAGGCCAGTGGGAAGAGTACTGCCCTTGTTAAAGTGGCAGAGAGACAGCAGGTAGGGGAGACGGTGCTGTTCAAGGCTGCGTTGTTCTTGGTTTACTCATGAAGAGAGAGCCAGAGGGGATAGAAAACAAGTGGCTATGAAAGTGCTTGAAAGGGTTTGTGCATCAGTTCAGTCCAGTCGCTCAGTTGTGTCCGACTCCTTGTGATCCCAGGGATGGCAGCACACCAGGCTTCCCTGTCCATCACCAACTCTGACAAAACGTGGTCCACTGGAGAAGGGAATGGCAAACCACATCAGTATTCTTGCCGTGAGAACCCCATGAACAGTTTGTGTATCATGTGGATGCAAAATATCCTTACTTTTTGCAATGGTCACTTACCTACCAGCTAAGGCATGTGAGGGCAGCTTCAGGCTGTGCTTTTCAAAGTGCACCCCAGGGTCTTCCTCCTTTTGATTCATCCACCATAAGAAACCTAGGTTCGTGGCCCATTGCAGACTTACAGAATTTATATTTCTGAAGATAAGACTCAGGAATTCACTGCCTCTCCTCCGTCAGTTCTCATGCACCTAAAAGCTTGAGCCTCAGAAGTACAGGGACAAGCACAAACACCAAGATGGGCACGCCTTAGGGTATCAAAAATTTAAGCTGTCTCAGAATCTGAGTGGGTACTGGTGGACACTGGTGAGACAGGGGTCACCATGAATGTACCAGGGGTGGGTGGAGCCCGTGGGTGGAAGGTACATGACTGTGGCCAAGTCAAGAAATTCAAATTTCATTTAAAAAGTAAGCATGGGGGCAGGAAATTGGAGGAGCAGTTGCTGGGATGGGGGAAGGAAGCAAAGTCAAGAGTAAAGTCAGATGGCCTAAGATGAGCCCCAAGAGTGGATGTGGAGGCTTGTGTTGACCTCCACTGACCAGGCATGAACAGCCTGGGCTGTTTGAATGACTGGAACAGAGAGCCAAGTCCTGTCTGCAGGGTAGGAGCTCAGGGTGATGGTGCTGGAGATACAAGTTTGATTCTTGTCCAGCCCCAGGCCTGGGAAGGAGGCCTGGTGACTTGGGCCTCCTTCTGCAAGACCAGCCTTCCTTTGTTCTCACCCGTTCTTACCCTCTTACTTCTGAGTCCTCCTCACCACTACGTAGGTGGCAATTGATCCATAATGGACATGTTTTTATTAGAGTAATGGTACCTCTTTCTGCAGAAAAGAGCAATGCAATTTTGTTAATGAAAGTCATGTGTTGAGACAGGGGTGGATGATGGGGAACTTCTGGGTCTGGTTTGGCCCCGGTTCAAAACCTTCCGGGAAAACACAAACTTTGAGGGCCACACCCAGAAAGTCCCATTTACCTCTGTCAGGCCCATCTGCTTTGCATTAGAGCAATAATAATAGTCGTCTCGCAGTGCCCTTTCAAAAATATAAAATGTGTAATAAAACAGTTATTAGAAGGTAATCAATGGTGCTTATGTTTTCTTCTGGGCGGACATTAATGGTGAATTGGTGCATAGTTCCTTGGCTATTCTGTGTGACTGGCCGAAGTCCACCTTGCTCCTGGGCTCTTGGAGGTCAGAGGGCAGGACCCTTGAGAGTTCATTCCTGTGCTAGGGAGGCATCTCTGGGGATGCTTTCACTGGAGAGGAGAGAGAAGAACAACTCTAGGATTAGTCCAGGGAAAACCCACACCAACCAAATAGCATTAACGCTAGGATTAAATGAACTAACACTGATCAAGAGAAGAAGCTCAATGGGCTTCACATCACCAGGGCTTATTTTCCCTTCCCCGCCTCCCTATCTCTCCTTGTTTGAATATTACAAAGCAACCCGTAGAATACGAAGAAAATTAAGGGCACGTTTCAAGAAAGTAAAAATCCTTCCTATTGGTTATCTATAAGAGAAGAGAATCTTAAAAAGAATGGATATAGGTATATGTATAACTGAATCACTTTGCTGTACACCTGAAACTGATGCAACATTGTAAATCAACTATATGCCAATAAAAAAATCTTTCCCATCGAGGAGGCCCGCATGATCTTCCCTTTCTCTTCTAAAGCACTCACTGAAGGGTCTCATGATTTAAAACTTGATAAAATAAGATAGGGCTGACCCAGAAGGATGGAATGGGGAGGGAGGTGGGAGGGGGATTCAGGTTGCAGAACACATGTACACCCATGGCAGATTCAAGTCAATGTATGGCAAAACCAATGCAATATTGTAAAGTAAAATAAATAAACATATTACTAAAAAAAATAAGAAAGGGCTTCCCAGGTGACTCAGTGGTAAAGAATCCACCTGCCAATGCAGGAGACACAGGAGGTGAGGATTCGAACCCTGGATTGGGAAGATCCCCTGGAGGAGGAAATGACAGCCCACTTTAGTATTCTTGCCTGAGAAATTCCATGGACAGAGAAGCCTGGTGGTCTAGTGTCCCCGGGGTCGCAGAGTCCGCTAGGACTGAATGACGCATCATATACGCATCCTGTCCTCAGAGATCACAATAGTGGGTGGGAAGCAGCAGAGATTGCGTAGGCAGTTTGTTAGGAGCTAAAAATACTGCCTGAGTAAGTTCTAGAAGAGCTCGGAGGAGAAAACCTACTTCCCTGAGTTCTCAGCTTCTGGGTCACTCTAATCCGGTAGCTGGTGATGGACAGGGAGGCCTGGCGTGCTGCGATTCATGGGGTCGAGGAGAGTCGGACATGCCTGAGCGAGTGAACTGAACTGAACTGAACTGAAAACAACTGCCTGAGTAAGTTGTAGAGAAGCTTGGAGGAGAAAACCTACTTCCCAGAGGTCTCAGCTTCTGGTCACTCTAATCAGAGTGTTCTCTGGGGTTCCTTCCTCACCACCCCTCCATGCTCCTGTGCCTTCTCCCTGGGTGTTGTCAAATAGATCAGGGGCTTCAAAGAAAACACACATGCAATTTAACCCCCAAGACCTCTCCCTAGCACAGACTGCTCCCCAAACTCCAGACCTAGTGTCTGAGTGCCTTCTGGACCCTCCACTGGGCAATCCCAAAGTCATTTGCAACTCAACACATCACCATTCAAAGTCATGGTCTTCCTCCCAAGACAGTGTCAGAAAAATTAGGACAACCTGCCTCTCATCACTTAGCAAGAGCAAAGAACAGTGACCAGATTCAAACCCAGCACTGCAAATCCTAGACTTTTTTCAGATACTACAGTCTCCAGGTCAGGAAATGTGGGGAGGGAGGCAGCAGCCTTTCCCTCTTGCTCTGTGTCTCTCTGCGAAGCTCTCTTCCACCGTGCTCTGTTTGGTATTTTGTGCTCTGTTCAGCAAGTCTCCTGGTTTCCTTTCTCAGGAAGGAAACCAGCACCGATGACTTCCTTTTCCCACTTCACACGTTAAGCCTCAGCTTCCACACGTGGCCGTGACAGCAGAAAGATTCATTCTCTGGGAATGGAGGCTCTTCCGAGCCCTCGCGCTGGACTCCATTCTATCATGGGACTCTGGTGCCTCTCCACCAGAGATGGAGCAGGTTTTAGCCTCCATTGTGCCTCCATGCCCTAGAGTCGTGCTTGGCTTAGAGTTGATGCTCAGCATGTACTGAGTGAATAGATACTGTTTTCCACACCAGGCAGGAAAGTGTTTCTTGCAACTACGTGCATTGAAAGGTTGGCTGTAGACTGCTGAATTTGAAAGGAAGTCCAGTTGTTCAGACGGCAATTCAACATGCATTTAAAAAAATTATTTTATTGTTGTATAGCTGATTTACAATGTTGGGTCTACTTCTGCTGTACAGGAAAGTGATTCAGTTTTATATGTTCATATATGTATTATATATACGTATTCTTTTCTAAAATATTTATTTATTTTGCTGCACTTGGTCTTAGTTGTGGCAAGATGTTTAGTTGAGACCCCCTACATGGGGAGTGTGGCATCTTAGCCACTGGACCACCAGGGAAGTCCCTATATATTCTTTCTCATAATCATGGGATGTTGAATGTAGTCCTCTGGGCTATACAGTAAGACCTTGTTCTTTATCTATTCTATAAGGGGACAACAGAGGATGAGATGGTTGGAAGGCATCACTGACTCTATGGCCATGAGTTTGAGCAAGCTCCGAGAGTTGGTGATGGACAGGGAAGCCTGGCGTGTGCAGTCCATGGGGTTGCAGAGTCAGACGTGACTGAGCGACTGAGCTATATATTAGAGTTTGCATCTGCTAATGCCAAACTCCCAGTCCATTCCTCCCTCACTAGTTTTGTCTGGTTACATGCCCAGGAGTGAGATGCAGGTTTATAGGGCAACTCTAGTTTTATCAGCATCCATTTATTGATTTTTACAATATACCAGGTATTGTGCCAGGTGCTGGGATTTCAGGACAGAATAAGACACATCTGTGGCCTCAGGTGCCTTCCCTTGTGGCTCAGCTGGTAAAGAATCCACCTGCAATGTGGGAGACCTGGGTTCGATCCCTGGGTTGAGAAGATACCCTGGAGAAGGGAAAGGCTACCCACTCCAGTATTCTGGCCTGGAGAATTCCATGGACTGTATAGTTCATGGGGTTGCAAAGAGATGGACACGACTGAGCGACCTTCACTTCATGGGCCTCAGGTGGCTGAGAGGGGCCGGAAGGGAGGAGGCAGAAGTGGTCGGAGGGGCAGACAGGACAAGGCAGCAGTTGTGTGGCAGTGTGGTTGGCACAAGACAGAGGCGCTGACATGGGCCAGAGTAGGGAACCACTCACTCTGTGGGGATGAGAGAGGATGAGTTAGGAGGTGACCACACAGTTGAGCTCCCCAGACCCTGAGATCCTCAGCTAACTGTCCAGGGACAGGACAGAGGGGGCCTTTCTTGATCTCTCTTGGGTGGAAGGGAAACTTCCTCTAGCGCTTTAAAAAGAAGCAAAATCAAGATCTGTGATATCTCAGAGCTGAAGGGAATATTAGAAGCATCTAATCCAGTGGACTTCCAATTTCCTTTTAGTAGCAGAAACCTCAACCTAGATCTTACCAGGACACCCATTTTGTAAAATGCATCCAAACTGAGTGTCTTTGATAGCTTGAAAACCATGATCTAGGCCATGGGTCTCATTTTTCAGGTGAGGAAACCAAGGACAGAAGCACAGAGCCCATGAGGGGCAAACTGGAGTGTGCATCCCAGGTTTCTGCTCTGCTTGCCAGGGTGGGTGTGGACAGTGGGGTAGAGGGACCGTCCAGACAGCCCAGCCTGGAGGCCTGAGATTAACCATCAGGTGCAGCAGACAATGACATTCTGCACAGGCGAGATCCGCTGGTCCCATTCTCCCTCCTTACAGTTTATGTCAAAACATGCAGGCAGGATCCTGCTTCTTCTCACATTTTAAAAACATACAGTGGACGCGTGTTTACAATACTGCGAAGGGAGGTGACGCAGAACAGCAGAGCATGCTGCCCCCTGGAAGAGCCAGCCTGTCTTCTCCAGAGCTCGCTGGGTCCCAGGCCATGAGCTCTCGAAACGCTGTCCTCTGGGCTCCAATTCAGAGAGGCTCGCCAGGGGACATCTCCCAGCTTCAGGTCTTAAACAGTGTTCTACGTTGTGCAAACAAACAGCACCAACAATGATCTGACCCTTGGATCCTAGCCACGTCTGTCTGGGCCACTCAGCTTGGGAGTCTTGCGGTGGGTGTGGAGGTAAAACAGATGAGGTATCAGATTTCCAGTTCCAGATCCTGTGTTTCTGCTTCCTGCAGGATGGTACGTGGGCTCTTCAGCTCTCTTAGCCTTAACTTCCCATCTGAAACTGAAGCTGAAGCTCCAGTATTTTGGTTGTCTGATGAGAACAGCCACCTCATTGGAAAAGGCCTTGATGCTGGGACAGATTGAAGGCAGGGGGAGCAGGCAGTGGCAGACGATGATATGGTTGGGTGACATCAGTGACTTAATGGACATGAGTTTGAGCAAACCCTGGGAGATAGTGAAGGACAGGGAAGCCGGCCATGCTGCAGTCCCTGGGGTAGTAAAGGATCAACAGGACAGAACAACAAAAACAGACCTTTGAGCTTATTCCCTTGATTTCCTATGTGTGTTGCAGTAAAATTTTGTTAAAAAATTTTTACTTTTAATTAACTATAGCCCTGCTTATTTAACTTATATGCAGAGTACATCATGGGAAATGCCAGGCAGGCTGGATGAAGCACATGTTGGAATCAAGATTGCCAGGAGAAATACAGTAACCTCAGATATACAGATGATACCACCCTTATGGCAGAAAGTGAAGAAGAACTAAAGAGCCTCTTGAAGAAAGTGAAAGGGGAGAGTGAAAAAGTTGGCTTAAAACTCAACATTCAGAAAACAAAGATCATGACATCTGGTCCCATCACTTCATGGCAAATGGATGGGGAAACAGTGGAAACAGTGGCTGACTTTATTTTTCTGGGCTCCAAAATCACTGCAGATGGTGACTGCAGCCATGAAATTAAGAGACGCTTGCTCCTTGGAAGAAAAGCTATGACTAAGCTAGACAGCATATTGAAAAGCAGAAACATTATTTTGCCAACAAAAGTTAGTCTAGTCAAAGCTATGGTTTTTCCAGTAGTCATGTATGGATATGAGAGTTGGACTATAAAGAAAATTGAGCACTGAAGAATTGATGCTTTTGCACTGTGGTGTTGGAGAAGACTCTTGAGAGTCTCTTGCACTGCAAGGAGATCCAACCAGTCCATCCTAAAGGAGATCAGTCCTGAATATTCATTGGAAGGACCGATGCTGAACCTGAAACTCCAATACTTTGGCCACCTGGTGAGAAGAACTGACTCATTGGAAAAGACCCTGATGCTGGGCAAGACTGAAGGCAGGAAGAGAAGGGGACGACAGAGGATGAGATGGTTGGATGGCGTCACCGACTCGATGGACATGAGTTTGAGTAGGCTCCTGGAGTTGGTAATGGACAGGGAAGCCTGGTGTGCTGCAGTCCATGGGGTCATAAAGAGTCAGACATGACTGAGCAACTGAACTGAACTGAATAATTAATTTATAATGTGTCAGTTTCGGCTGTTCAGCAAATCAACTGATTCACACATAGGCATATATTCACTCTTTTAAAGATTTTTTTTCCCATATAGATCATTGCAGAGTATTAAAAATGGAATCTTGCAGGCAAGTCCAAACTATAAAATAGATGAAAGGGAAGTCTTTTCACTTCAGGCTGGAGGGAGTCCTTGGTCATCACTATCTCCTCTGCTCTTGGAGTCCTTCAGATATATCTGTGGATCATCTCAGAACATGGTTGATACCACTTGGTCCTTTAAGACTCAAACATTCTATAATTCCACAGTTGGAGCTAAATTCTAAGTCACAGTTGTGACTAGAAAAACATGTCTGTGTGTGTATGTATGAGAGATTGTACAGTTTTGCATTTTATTTTTTAAAATAAATTTTAATATCTGTGTATTCTCTAACCAAAACAAAATGAAACAATATTCAGGTATGATCATGCTAGGTTTAGCCTTCTGCTAATGGGAGTTCTTTCCTTTTTCCGTGTTTAATCAGATGTTCACATCCCTGCATTAATTTAGCCTTTTATTTTATTTTGATCAAGACATTGTATTTTTTAGAAAATGAAGACAATTTAAGGTTCACAGAAAAACTGAAGGGAAAAGATTTCCCATATACCCCCTGCCCCCACCCATGCAGAGCCCTTCCCATTATCAACATCCCCCACCAGAATGTACATGAAACTTATGAATCTACATTGACTCATGGTTTGAAAAGTCCACCCAAAATCCATAGATTACATTACAGTTCACCCTTGGTGAGATACATTGTATGAGTTTGTACAAATGTATAATGTCATATATCCATTGTTATGGAATGTTTTCACTGCCCCCCAAATCCTCTGTGCTCTGCCTCTTCATCCCTCCCACCTTCACCTACCAAAAGACTTCATATTTTTAAGTCACTTTTTCTTGATTGTAGAAGTAATATATACTCATTCTTAGAAATAAACTCCTATAAAATAAACAGCACATGAAGCCCTGCTCCTTTTAATTAAAATCCTATTGAAAGGTGGCTCTGCCACTTATAGAACTTTCCATGTTGAATGAGTACAACTTCAAAGGCAAATGGGTGAAGCCACTTGACTTTTCTGGTTGGCAGACCATCATGATCTCTCTCAAATCTGTGTCCCATGTTCATCACATGTGGGTCTGAGGGTCCACTTGCTTCTCAAACTAGAGGCAAAAGAAAAGTGATGAGAAGTGTTTTTTTTTTTTTCCAGAGGGAGAGGATGTGTCTAAAACTGCATAGTGAGGATGGGAGAAGCCAGGAGCAGAATCCCACAAGGTGGCTTCAATATGAGAAAATAACACTTCACTTATTGCAGCTGCATTCCTTTTTCTTTATTTTCATTTCTCTTGCTTTTGCTGTAATTTTGGGCAGGAGCTTTTTTTTTTCTTCTTTTATATTTAGCTGTGTCTCACAGCTTTGCTCTTGATGAGGGTGAAAGAGGACAGTGAAAAAGCTGGCTTAAAACTCAGCATTCAAAAATAAACATCATGGTATCTGGTCAGATCACTTCATGGCAAATAGGTGGGGAAAATGTGGGAACAGTGTGAGATTTCATATACTTGGACTCCAAAATCACTGTGGATGGTGACTACAACCATGAAATTAAAAGAAGCTTGCTCCTTGGAAGAAAAGCTATGATAAACCTAGATGGAGTATTAAAAAGCAAAGACATCACTTTGCCAACAAAGGCCCATATTGTCCAAGCTATGGTTTTTCCAGTAGTCATGTACGGATGTGAGTGTTGGACTGTAAAGAAGGCTGAGTACTGAAGAACTGATGTCTTCGAACTGTGTGCTGGAGAAGACTGTTGAGAGTCCCTTGGACTGCAAGAGATCAAACCAGTCAATCCTAAAGGAAACTAACCCCAAATATTCATTGGAAGGACTGATGCTGAAGTTGAAGCTTCAATGCGTTCATTGGCCACTTGATGTGAAGAGTTGACTCATTGGAAAAGACCCTGATGCTGGGAAAGATTGAAGACAAGAGGAGAAAGGGACAACAGAGGATGAGATGGTTGGATGGCATCACTGACTCAATGGACATGAGTTTGAGCAAGCTCTGGAAGATGGGCAAGGACAGGGAAGCCTGGTGTGCTGCAGTCCATGGGAGAGCAAAGAGTTGGACATGACTTAGTGACTGAACAACAGCAACACAGCTTGCAGGATCTCAGTTCCCCATCCAGGGATTGAACCCAGAACACAGCAATGAAAATCTGGAATCCTAACCACTAGGTCACCAGGAAACTCCCTAGGAGCTTTGTGTCTTTATCTTGGACCCTGATGATCCCCTCACTTCTACCCCCAGTCTATTGCTGCAGTAATTCCGTGTCCCCTCCCTAGTTCCCAGATCACATCTCAGACCCCCAGAGTCCAGGAAGAGACCCTGATAACCAAGTTCTCCATAGGATGAATGATGAATGTGGTCCTTGGCACTCTGCATGATTGCCACTCTCCTGTGTACTATCCTGCAGAGTACCTAAAGCTAAGGAAACTACGTTTCCCAGACTCCCTTGCAGCTAGAGTTCTAGACGACATTTAGGTTCAGCTGATAGGTGCCCTTACTGAACATTTGGAAGGTTAAAGTGAAGCAATAATTCTCCATAGCTGATGGCAAATAAAATAAATAACAACTAAGCTTTTACAGCCTTGTAAGCTTTGTGAACGAAATCTGAGGTCATTTGGTTGAGCAACCATCCTCTGCCATGTACATCATCTTTCTGAGTTTCCTTGGTTTTATTTAGTTTCCAAGCTATAAAGTGGAAGTAAGAAGACTGCCTACTTCCTAGAAATTTGGAGATCAAATGAGGTGACGTGCAGGAAGTGCTCAGGACACACCTAGCACAGTGCAGAAGCTGGCAGATTTCATTCCTCCCACTTCCTTCTCTGCACCAGGACTTGCTGCTTCTCACCCATGCTGGGATTCAGTACCTGCTGTGAAGTAACCTTAGAGCCAACACTAACACAGTTTTTCCCAACTGGTTCCCTGGGATACCTCCTCATATGCTAGGGTTCCAAGCCTGCATTTTGGGAACCACCATCCTAGAATATCATTGCTGGAAGAAACGTTAGAGATCTTTGAGTTTACAAGCCTCTATTGAAAGGAGACTGAGGCCCACAGAGTGAAAAAAATAACTTCCCTGATGTTATATAGCAAGTGACCTGCAAGGGAACCCTGGGCTCCTAATATTAGGGTCAGGATGAAAAGTTACTAAATCTCTCAATTTCCCTGTTTATAAAATGTTTGTAAGAAAGCTTGTTCTTTCCACCTTACACGGGACAAGTGACAGTAAATTATTACTTGTGAAAATGCTTTTGAAATCTTAGGAATGTCTATTTAAATATCCTCATATATATATCCATGTTGCTGTTTAGTCACTAAGTCACGTCCGACTCTTCTGCGACTCCATGGACTGTAGCCCACCAGGCTCCTCTGTCCATGGGATTTCCCAGGCAAATATACTGGAGTGGATTGCCATTTCCTTCTCCAGGGGATCTTCCTGACCCAGGGATCCAACCTGCATCTCCTGCACTGGCAGGTGGGTTCTTTACACCGCTGAGCACCAGGGAAGCGCATAAACATCCATACACATGTTTATATTTGCAGAGGCTTTATATGAAGGTAAGGCATTGATAAAGATCTTCATTTATTGATTAATCCTGTAGCTAAATGTTTATGGGGCACCCACCAGGGGCCAGGTACTATTCTCAGTGCTGGGCACATGGTGGAGAAGTAGACCGCCATGGTGACAGCTTACACTCTGGATGAGCTGGAGCTGGAAGCAAAACAGAGATGCACAGAGAACAGAAAAAGTGAATGAACAAGATGGTGTTCAAGGTGATGAGTGCTATGAAGAGGTACAGTAGGGTGTTACAATCAGGAGGGACAGGGACTGTTGTGGCAGCGTCTCTGAGCAGGTGACCTTACATTGGCCCTGGATGACCAGAAGGAGGTGGGCAGGGGGCCCTGGGAGCAGAGAACATCAGGCAGATGGAGGGCTGGACCAGAGGCTTTAGATGAGGCAGAGGTGTTGTGGGATGATGTCCCACAGGGACACGGCCAGTGCAAGGAGAGTGGAGGAAAGGAAAGAGGTGACAGTTTGGATTTGTGTGTTTGGTTGCTAAGTCGTGTTCAACTCTTTTGCACCCCCCTTCCTGCACTTTGGATACCCGAGTTCTAATCCTGGCTCTGCTGTGAGGTAGCTGGGTTACCTTGGACACGTTCACATCATAGCCATGGCTTCAGTTTCCTTATCTGTCAAGGGGGACCACAAATCCTGCCCTTTCCCAGAGCAGGACTACACCAGGGGTGAGGCTTAGGGTTTGTTTTTGTTGTTGTAGTTGCTAAGTCATGTCTGATTAGTCTTTTTTGATGCTATGGACTGTAGCCCGCCAGGCTCCCCTGTCCATGGGATTTCCCAGGCAAGAATACTGGAGTGGGTTGCCCGCTCACACCCAGAGCAGTGATAAACCCCAGTCTGTCTCAGGCCCTTCTTGGAGGAGAAGCTGAAGGGACGTGGGGACCCGACTCTCCACCAGCACATGCAGTGTGTCCTGTGTCTGCACTGCGGACATGAGGCACAAAAGAGAGAGTCTGCTTTTTCTTCTCGTGGACTTGAGCCTTCAAGCCTTTGGACTGAGTGCCAACAATAATTCATCAGGAATGCTTTACAACTCAGCATTACAAAACCTGTTAGGAGACAGATCGCCCACAGGACAGGCATGAGAAGGAAATGTGTGCAGGGCTGGTGACCTCCAGATGATTAATGATTTTTCTCAGGGTGAACTCTGTCCTCTGCCTCCCATGTGCTGTGGGCTCCTTCCCTCCCTCACCCGCTTGTTTGCAGGGATGGGGTGGGGGAGGGTGTCAAACAAGGAGGGGTGTGGGGTAAGGGATGCTGGATCAGAAGGAAAACGCAGGAACAAGAGTCCTGGGTTGAAGAGGCTCGAACATCCTGTCCTTGTAATAACATTTATTTTTGCAAAAACAGCAATACAGTTTCTATATCTTGAAATGTACACTCTGAATTCTAAATGAACTCGTTGCGATTATGCATTTTTGCACACTGCCCTGGGGTTTCATCATCATTCTTAGGATTATCCTCTCTCCCATTTCCATAGACCCAAATCCTGACTTTATTGAATTTAGGATGTGGTGGAAAAGAAAGTTTTGGTTTTATTTTTTTGATGTTTGAAATCATGGTAGCTTGATTTTTTAAAAACTTTTTTAGATAAAACAATTTATAACTGTGATTATGCTGTTTCAACACACCCAAAATACAGGATCATTGGAGGAAAAATTTCAGATCCACCCCGCCCCCATCCCCGTGTTTAGTCTCATAGCCTTGAGGTCATCAGTGTCAAATCAATGCAAGCCTTGGTACTAGCTTCGCCACGTTAAGCTGGATCAATAGTATCAGGTATGTTCCTGTAGGAAACGGATGTTTGATGGAAACCGAATAAGGGCAGCCTTTCCAATTCTGTTGGGAAAGCAATTCAATGATGATAGGGATAATAGTTATTATTTATTGACTCTTTTAGTTAAAAAAGGTACTGCTCTGTCATAGTGCAGTACATGTAACAACAACCATTGGAGGCATTTGCTGATATTATCCCCATGTCCCAGATGAGGAAACTGAGCTGTAAGGTAAGGATTGAAAATAGTAAAGCAAGGATTGGGGTTCAGAAGGTCTCATTCTAGTCCTGGGGCTCTGCTGGATGGACCTTTCTTAGTCTTTCTCCTGAGTGTGCATGTGCTAAGTTGCTTCAGTCGTGTCTGACTCTTTGCAACCCTATGGACTGTAGCCCGCCAGGCTCTTCTGTCCATGGAATTCTCCAGGCAAGAACTATTATCCAATCATCATGATGGAGTGGGTTGCCATGCCCTCCTCCAGGGGATCTTCCCTACTCAGGGATTGAACCTGTGCCTCTTATGTCTCCTGCACTGGCAGGTGAGTTCTTTAGCACCTGGGAAGCCCCTGTCTCCTGTAACAGTTCCTAAAACTCTCTTGCTTCCCTAGATATCTGTTTGCAAGTCCTTACAACTAGCAAAACCAGTGAGAAGGTGGAAAGGATGAATTAATTAAGGATGAAATTCCTGTCTCTCAGGCTCAGTGACAGCTGTTCCCTCCATGGGTCCCTGTTCTGAGTGAGACTTAATGTCATAAACACATATATTTTTCTGCTCCTAAAACTGCTCTTTCCAAAAATCCAATCAACTGTCTAACTGCTTCCTGGTATCTTGTCTGGCTTTTAGGTATTCCAATAACGCCTGAACAAGTTTGAGAACTACTGAACTTGACCCTGACGTCTGTATGAAGAGTGTGAAACTTACTTGTCTACATGCATGTTTTGGTTGTATTGTACAAGCAGTCAAAGGAGCACAGGTTTATTTTCTTATTTATTTTTATTTTATTTTTACTTTGGCTGCACCATACAGCCTGTGGGATGTTAGTTTCCCAACCAGGGATTGAACCTGCCTCCTTGGCAGTGAAAATACTGAGTCCTAACCACTGGACCACCAGGGATTTCCTAAGAGTGCAAGGCCCTGTTAGAACTATGCCTCTTCCATGTAGCATTCATGTGACTTTGGGCTTCAGTGTCCTCACCTGGGTGACATCACCTGATGACATCAGCCCTTGCTTTATGGGGTTGGAATCAGGATTATTTGAAATCATATTGTTGTGAAACATTTAACACAGTCCCCGGCAGGTAGGAAGGACTTAATTCATAGTAGGTATGGTAATGAAAACAGGAATTTATCGTACCTGTTCAAAATTCTTTCCCTCATTGTCACTAATTCATTTGGAAGGATCATTATCTGAAATTTATCAATAGTTTCACCCTAGACTAGTTGCTATTACAGGGCTTTTAAAAAGTTTTATAAAATATGATAAGACTCATACATTATAGAGGACAAAAGGGAAATGAAAACTGGACAACTTGTTAAACATATCCTCTATTTAATCTTAAATTGAGAGTCAGATTGATCATTCCCACATGTTGACTAGTTCCTGTCAAATAGACCAGCTGAACTGGGAATTTTTGTTTATGAGTTGGGTGAGATGTGTTTGTTCTTAAAAAAAAACACTAGTCTGAGCCACCCTTTGGTGAATGGTGAAGTCCACCTTAAGTCCTGGACTTAACACTGTGTCTCTCTGGGATAAAGGACCTGAGATGGATGAGAGTCTTGTTCAGTTTTTCACTCATGTCTGACTCTCTGCAGCCCCATGGACTTCAGCCTGTCGGGCTTCCCTGTCTTTCACCAACTCCCAGAGCTTGCTCAAACTCAGGTCCATTGAGTCAGTGATGCCATCCAACCATCTCATCCTGTCTCCCCCTTCTCCTCCTGCCCTCAATTTTTTCCAGCATCAGGGTCTTAACCAGGTATTAATAGTTTTGGGGGGACAGAGATCCATTTAGGCTACTCCAATGATAAAAGTTTATTTTGAGAAACTTACAGAGAACAGACTCTCACAGGAAGTGAAATATAGCCAAGAAAGATGTTCTGATTGGATAGCTCTATTAGGAAAATTATTTGAGCTTACACACACATATATATATACATATATAAGTGTATATATACATATATATAATGTAACACATGATAATAAATATATATTTAAACTGATAAACTATATGTATTAGTTTGCCAGAATTGCTGTTCAAAATACCACAGATTCGAGGCTTCCCTGGCACTCCAGAGGCTAAGACTCTATGCTTTCAGTGCAGGCGACTCCTGTTTGATCCCTGGTCTGGGAACTAAGATCACATATAGTACAGCACAGCTAAAAAAAAAAAAAAACTAAATAAAATGAAATTAAGAATGGCTTTATTAAAAAAAAGAAAGAAAAAAGAGGTGTATGCTAGGTGAAAATTAAAAAAAAAAATACCACAGACTAGGATTCTTAAACAACACAAATTTGTTTTCTCACAGTTCTGGAGGTGTAAGTCCAAGTTGCAGGTGTTGGTGGGTTGGGCACATGTGGTCTTCCCATAGTGTGTGCTTCTGTGTCCAGAGTTCCCCTTTCTGTCAAGACATCAGTCCCTATTTTAGGGCCCACCCTGATGACCTCGTTTTAACTCGATCACCTCTGAAGTGACCCTGTCTCCAAATATGGTCACAGTCTGAGGTGTTGGGATTAAGACCTCAGCATATGATTTTGGAGGGACACAATTCAACACATAACAGTCCTCTTGACATCTTCAAAAATGTTTGGTTCACTCCCTGTCCGATCTCCTTGAACTGTGATTGATTTTCACCTCTATGACGTGGCTCAGCAAGAGTTTGTACTGAGAGAAAGAAATGAGACCAGACTCTCATTTTCCTATTGTTTGCCTGCGCTTGTAATATTACTTGGTGTGCACTTCTTTTACAGCTTTAAAAGCCTATCTCATGAGGGTTGGTTTCACAATCACAGTTAAGTTCAGTTCAGTTCAGTTCAGTTCAGTCGCTCAGTTGTGTCCGACTCTTTGCCACCCCATGAATCGCAGCACGCCAGGCCTCCCTGTCCATCACCAACTCCCGGAGTTCACCCAGACTCACGTCCATCGAGTCCGTGATGCCATCCAGCCATCTCATCCTCTGTCGTCCCCTTCTCCTCCTGCCCCCAATCCCTCCCAGCATCAGACTCTTTTCCAATGAGTCAACTCTTCGCATGAGGTGGCCAAAGTACTGGAGTATCAGCTTCAGCATCATTCCTTCCAAAGAAATCCCAGGGTTGATCTCCTTCAGAATGGACTGGTTGGATCTCCTTGCAGTCCAAGGAACTCCCAAGAGTCTTCTCCAGCACCACAGTTCAAAATCATCAATTCTTCGGTGCTCAGCCTTCTTCACAGTCCAACTCTCACATCCATACATGACCACTGGAAAAACCATAGCCTTGACTAGACAGACCTTAGTTGGCAAAGTAATGTCTCTGTTTTTGAATATACTATCTAGGTTGGTCATAACTTTTCTTCCAAGGAGTAAGTGTCTTTTAATTTCATGGCTGCAATCACCATGTGCAGTGATTTTGGAGCCCCCCCCCCCCCAAATAAAGTCTGACACTGTTTCCACTGTTTCCCCTTCTATTTCCCATGAAGTGATGGGACCGGATGCCATGATCTTCGTTTTCTGAATGTTGAGTTTTAAGCCAAATTTTTCACTCTCCTCTTTTACTTTCATCAAGAGGCTTTTTAGTTCCTCTTCACTTTCTGCCATAAAGACAATATTATCTGGAAATTAGTAACTTGGCGTCTTAGTTTCAGCTGCTGTAACTGAGTACCATGGGCTGGAGGCTTAAATGGCAAATACTTACTTCTCACAGTCGTGGAGGCTGGAAGTCTAAGATCAGAGAGCTGGCAAGCTTGGGTCCTGCTGAGAGCCCTCTTTCTGATAGGTGCCCTCTTGTATCCTCACGTAGAAGACAGACAGGGGAGAGAGAGAGGCAGGGGAGAGACAGAGAAAGAGAGAGAGAGAAAAATGTGTGGGAAAAATTCTGGACTAAAATATACCAAAATGACAACCATGGCTGCCTCTGGGTGGTTGGATAATTAGCGACTTTCCTTTCTGCATCTTTGCTGTTTCTCATACTGTCTAAGCTTTCTGCTAAGAGCACCTATAATTTGGACAATTAGCAAAACACAAAAGAATAATAGCCTTGAGGGTGAGGAAAGAGGAATGTTGTCTCCATGTATTATGGGGTCTCAGAGGGGCCTTGTTTTGGGGATGTACCCTGAACAGATTTCCCATGGGGTAGGGGAGCCCAGGGCATCTCCCCCAGGATAGACTGAGACCAGGCTCACGCCTCCCCTCCCCCTGGGTCTGGACGGGAGCCTCTGCTGCATGGCTGCACACAAGCGCCGTCTGCTGCCTATAGGAAACAAGGGGGGTTTATACTGACCTGGGGACTCTGATGAGAAATGGTCACGATGAGTGTGGGATACTGAGGGAGAGACTGCTGGGAGAGGTCACGACAGGGGCAGAACCTCAGTCTCCATGAGCTTCATGGAAGAAAAAACAGGACAGGGGAAACGGACCCTGACAGAGAGATGGTCAGACAGACAGAAGCAGAGTCAGGGGAAGGGGAGACTCCAGAGACAAGGCAAAGGTACAGAGAGAAGCAAAGGAGAGGCAGGAGGAGAGGATGAGACAGAAAAAGATGGGGAGACAAGAAAGACTGGGAGAGACAGACTCCAAGAGACAAGAGGGGAACAGGAGGGGGAAATGCCAGGTGAGAGAGCGAGGAAGGGAAAAAGAAAGACCAAAAGGAGGGACCGGAGATGATGGGCAAGAAGCAAGCACAGAAACAGAGGGATACAGACAGAGAGAGATACTGTAGCCAGGAGTATGGATGGAAGAGTCAGAAAGACAGAGGCGTAGAGACACAGAGATGATACCAAGACTCCCAGAGACCAGGACAGAGACGGTGGCTAGCAAGACAGGCAGAGGTTGGAAGGGTGGTGAGCAGGAAGTGTTCCCGGCAGGTCCCTCAGAGGACGGTTTTTATTGTGTCCAAGTGGTGGTGCTTGCTCAGACATGCATGGCCCGTCCCCAAACTCATTTCTGTCCTAGTTACATTCTCAGTGTCAGTAATACTCTAAGAAGCTTTTAAAAAGCTTTTCTATAACAATGATCATTTATGAGTCTCTTCTGTGTACATTGTTTCCGTCACCACCTCCTCACTGAGTAGCTAATGTCAGGGCCCTTCGGTTAGACTTTCATGCCCATTTTACTTACATGGAATCTGAAGCCCAGAGGGGCTAGGCATTCACTTTGTCCCGGTGGTGAATTTGGCAAACCGCCAAGGGGTGATGAAGACTCAAGCCCTCCAGACTCCTAGTTCAGGATCTGGTTGCTGTCACGCTCTCCTTCAGTCCGTGGTCTAGCCTTTAGTGTGCTGTGCTGGGTGTAAAATCCCCTGGAGGAGGAAATGGTAACCCACTCCAGTGTTCTTGCCTGGGAAAAGTCCATGGACAGAGGAGACTGATGGACTAGTCCACGGGGGTCGCAAAGAGTCGGACATGACTGAGCGAAAGAGCGCTGGCCCTGGCTGGGGTGGGTGCAGAGGGGATTGTGAAAGCAACTTAACGCAATTGTTAAGTGCCGACTGTGTGCAAAGGCATCGAGGTGGTGGTGACTGCTACTGCTGCTGCTAAGTCGCTTCAGTCGTGTCCAACTCTGTGCGACCCCATAGACGGCAGCCCACCAGGCTCCCCCATCCCTGGGATTCTCCAGGCAAGAACACTGGAGTGGGTTGCCATTTACTGTGCACTTATACTCGGGTAGGAAGACTGAACGGGCAGAAATGTGAGTCACTCAGCTTTCCTGTCAGGTTTCAGGTAGACTTATTTCGAACCCCCAGGGTTTTCGTGGTAAAAATCCAAAGTCCTCGCAATTTCCACAAATTCTCACTTTCCTTCCTCCCAGTCTCCTCTCTTTCTGCTACTGCAAATTGGTGCCCCATCTTGAACTGGCTCTGGGCCACTTGGGAAGCAGATCATGTCCCCTTGGCCATTATATTCATCACCCCAAATCTATGACTATAGGTAAGTGTGGTGAGTTTAGTAACACCAATAAATATTAGGGAGAGAAGGACAAGAGTTCTATTTCCCAGCACCCAGCTGTCTTCCAAATCCCCCACCCTGGGTGTGTTTGCTCCCCACTGTCCCTCTTCTCCCACCCCCTACACAAAGGTCAAGTTCCCTCCTTTGAGGCTCAGCCTCACTCACAGCCTAGCCTTTCTCAGATCTCCTGAAATCGAAGGGCAAACATTTCCCTATATTCCGTCACACCTAAAACAGTCAGAGAGATGCCAGGGATCTGTTGTGAGGTCTTTGAGAGGCAGAAGGAAATGATGAGGGTGGGCGGGAGCTCTCAGGGCAGGCGCGCTGGAAGCCAAGGTTCTAGAGATGGGCTTCTGGAAGCTTCCAGAGCTCTAGGAAGGAGGATGGAATTTGTTCCTCAGGACGTGCAGGTGGCCAGTACAGCAACCACCCACCTACTTCTCTCTCTGCATCCACTAGACGCTGACTGGTGTAAGAGCCCTAATTCCTTCTTGGCTCTGACCCAGAGACCCTCCTCCCTAAGCAGTTGGCTAAGGCTGGCGGGACATGGCAACCAAACTTGCACTGGTCTTCCTAGAGAGTCTGGGTTTGCTCTTGAACTCTTTTGTTAGACAACAGTGCTTACTCTAACTTTCACTTTCAGGACTCCAAATCAGCCTTCCCTCAGACTCAGACAGAGGGGCAAAAGCACTTGTGTTATATCTGTTTCCAGCTGCCTTTGAACACAGCTCATCTTTTTATACGACTGATAGTTGAATGTTTATCAAACACAGCAATGTGTGCAGGCCTGAGCAGAAACCACAACAGTAGGCTTCCCCGTCTCCTGGGCCTCCTTTCTCGGAGGCTCTGATCTCACCCGGGGAACCCCTGAAGTCCTTGGGCATGTCTGTCTTCCTTGTGCAGTCTGAGCAAGTTTTCCATTCATGTGTGTGAAAATCGTTCCAGAAATATGACCAGAGGCTTTCCACCGCTTCTGCTAACACAGGTGTTATGTCCTCTGGCCTGGCCCACATTTCACAAGTTTACGTTCTTATTTTTCAGTCATTCAGTTTGATAGATGCCTATGTATTCACCCACCACAAGTGAATTTTTAGAAAATGAGACCCCAGAAAAGAGAGGGAGAAGGAGAAGAGGACAAGAAGGCAAGAGAACCTGGGGGTGGAGTCTGAGGCCCCACGGCCTGGGTTCTACCCCGTCCTGTCCCCTCTCCACCTGGCCCCAACCACACAGCAGCAGGCAGCTCTATTTCAAAGAATCTCCAACCTCCATTTCCATATCTGTAAAGTGTGAGTAATAATCATCCCTCTTATTGGTCTTATAGGCTTGTCATGGCTTTTCTAGTAGTCATGTACGGATGTGATAGCTGGACCGTAAAAAAGACTGAGGGCCGAAGAATCGATGCTTTTGAACTGTGGTGTTGGAGAAGACTCTTGAGAGTCCCTTGGACTGCAAGGAGATCAAACCAGTCAATCCTGAAGGGAACCAACCCTGAATATTCATTGGAAGGACTGATGTTGAAGCTCCAATGGCCACCTGAAGACCACTGGAAAAGACTGATGCTGGGAAAAATTGAGGGCGAAAGTAGAAGGGAGAGGCACAGGATGAGATGGTTGAATGGCATCACCCACTCAACAAACATGAATCTGAGCAAATCCCAGGAGATAGTGGAGGACAGGGAAGCCTGGCATGCTAAAGCCTGTGAGGTCTCAAAGAGTTGGACATGACTTAGCGACTGAATGACAACACCATGAGGATCAGACCTGCTGATGGACCTGAGAGTGCTTTGAAAACTTTAACACAAGAGACAGAAAATAGATGTTTACAGAGCATGCGCCAGACATGGGGGAAGCGTTTGCAGAGATTATTTAGTTGAATCTCCACCATCACTAGGTGGGGCAGATACTATTAGTCTTATTTTACAGGCGAGGAAACAGACTTCATAAGATTAAGTAACTTAGCCAAGATCACACATCTTGTTAAGAAAATTGAAGCCTTCTAATCCCTTAACACAAGCAGCTATTAAAAAGTCATTTTATTTATTTATTTCTGGCTCTGCTGGGCCTTTGCTGTGGCATGGGCCTCCCTCTATTTTCAGTGAGCAGCGTCTATGCCCTAGCCTTGGCACCCAGGCCTCCACTGCAGTGACCTCTCCTGTTGTGGAGCACAGGATCTTGCATGTCCTAAGAGTTCAAATACAACAACTAAAGATCCTGCATGTTGCAGTGAAGATAAAAAAATCCCATGTGCTACCACTAAGAAGCAGCACAGACAAATTTTAATTAAAAACGAAGAAGAGCTAGACGAAATTAATGGCTTCCTTTCTCTTCTATTTAAAATGCCCTCAAATTCTGAATCTGTGAACCTCAAACCTTTCCTTATGTCTTTTCAGTTCAGTTCCATTGCTCACTCGTGTCTGACTCTTTGCAACCCCATGGACTACAGCATGCCAGGCTTCCCTGTCCATCACCAACTCCCAGAGCTTACTCAAACACATGTCCATTGAGTCAGTGATGCCATCCAACCATCTCATCCTCTGTGGTCTCCTCCTCCTGCCCTCAATCTTCCCCAGCATCAGGGTCTTTTCCAATCAGTCAGCTCTTCACATCAGGGGCCAAAGTATGTCCTTTAGGAGCTCCCTTTTCACCGCAAAACGCCACTTGTGGGTTGTAAGGTGACAGGTGGCTAAGATACTATCTCTGGCGGCTTGAAAAATGTTATAAACAGGTTAAGAAAATGAGAAGGAACCTCAATGTACCTTTGGACAGATTGAATGGGGAGATCTGTACAGAGCGGGCTGGAGAGTGGGCACTGGTGTGTCTAGGTCTCCTTGGTATCTTTCAGATTGACCCACTCTATTACCAGGGTGGCTGTCAACTGTTGCAATAATCTCCCGAAGAGTCTCCCTGATGCCCAGACCTGGAACCGGGGGAGGCTGGGGAGGCACCTAGGACATACATTTAAGGAGGCACTCAATCTTGGGCGTTGACTCCAAGCTTGCAGGGCCATGAGAGCGAGCACCTCCTTAAATGTTTTGCATGAGGTGCCTCCTTTACCCCCTCCTCATCTGGCCTCCCTGCTGCCTACCCCTCCCATCACTGTCCACATCATAGCCACAATAATGATTCCCAAACATGAAACTGATTGTTCCTTTCTTTGCATAAGATTTTTAAATGGTTGCACACTACCTTCTGGATGAAGTTGCACCTTCTTGTTCATTCATCAGTTCACTGAGATTTTGAATGATTGATTGATTGATCGAATCAATGCACAGAGATCCTAGCACCATGCTGGGTGCTGGGATTATAGAATGAAGAGCAAGGGGTCAGTGTTTCCTGACCTGCTGCAGCCACGTGAGTAAGAAAGACAGGACACGTGAACAAGTGGAAATAGCAAGCAACAGCAAACTCTGAGTGCTGTAAGAGGAACGAACATGGGTTGAGATGTCAAATGGGCACCCACGTTAGATGTTTGATTGGATGAGGAAGAGGTCCCTGAAGAGGTGACATTCGACAGACTGGAAGGTGGAGCAGTGAGGATGGGAAATGAACTCAGGGGAGGGAAGAGCACGTGTGAAGATCCTGGAACAGGGACTTTGCTGGTGGTACAGTGTGGATAATAATGCGCCTGTCAATGTAGGAGACACAGATTTGACCCCTGCTCCCGGAATATTCCACATGCGGTGGAGCAACTAAACCGCTACCCCGCAAGGACTGAGCCTGTGCACCTGGAGCCTGTGGTCTGCAACAGGAGACGTGACTGCAATAGGAAGCCTGTGCACCGCGGTGAAGAGTGGCTCTGCTCGCTACAGGTAGAGAAAGCTTGCACACATCAGTGAAGACCTGGCTTAGCCAAAAAAAAAGAAAAGACCCTGGGGCATGAGCCGGCTTGGAATATCCCTGGAGCAGAATGGAAACCAGTGCAGTGTATGTCCTGGGAAAGGTGGCCTGGATTGCAGAATGGAAGGACCTCAAATTTTGCTCAAAGGGTAATGAAAAGACATTGACGATATGCAGAGGTGTGACATGGCTGATATTTTACAGTGTTATTTTGCCTGCTGGGTATAGATTGGACAGAGAAGGCCAGCGTGGAGGCCATTGCAACATAAGAGGCAAGAGATGCTGGTTGTCTGGCTCTGGGTGTAGGCGCTGGAGCCAGAAGAGAACAGATGTAGGCACTGTTTTGGTGAATGCTGGACGGAAGCCGTTGTGCTTATTCGGATGCGAGTGTGTCTGTTTGTGAGAGGGGAGTGATTGTTGAGAGACCGAGAAGCATCAGGGGCTGCTTGCGTAGATGAGAAGACACGAGTGCTGCAGACCGAGGGAAGGAGCACAGGGCTAGGGAGGGGAGGAACAGGTGCAAGACTGGGGCGATAAGTTTGCCAGATTCCTGTAGGTATTACACGTTTGAGTAACTGAGCCATCTGAATGGAAATGGAGACAGAGATATAGAGAACTGGCTTGTGGACATAGCAGGGCAAGGAGAGGATGGAAACAACTGAGAAACTAGCTTTGACATGTATACACTACCATGTGTGAAATAGATAGCTAGTGGGAAGCTACTATATAACATGGGGGGACCAGCCTGGTGCTCTGTGATGACCCAGGGGGCAGGATGGCGGGAGAGGAAGGGAGGCTCAAAAGGGTGGGGAGATATATACATATATATTTACTCCACACGATTTGGGGGCTTTCCTGGTGACTCAGACAGTAAAGAATCCACCTGCAATGCAGAAGACCTAGTTTCGACCCCTGGGTTGGGAAAATCCTCTGGAGATGGGAACGGCAACCCACTCCAGTATTCTTTCCTGGAGAATCTTTTTTTTTTTTTTTTAATTTAAATTTTATTTTATTTTTTTTTTTAAATTTATTTATTTATTTTTAATTTTTACTTTACAATTCTGTATTGGTTTTGGCATAGATTGACATACAGAGGAGCCTGGTGGGCTACAGTCCATGAAGTCGCAGAGTCAGACACTACTGAGCAACTAACACTTTTACTTTCATAGTTGCGACTGATTTTCATTGATGCACAGCAGAAACCAACACAATATTGTAAAGCAATTATCCTCCAATTAAAAACAAAGAGAGAGAGTGGAGATGATAGGCAGCTGGAGTGTGGGGAGAAGGCAGGGCTGGAAGTGTGAACTTGGACTCTACAGCTCCCAGGAAGATGGCACTTAACGTCTTAGAAACAATTTCCACTTCTGGCCAAGATGGAGTAACAGGAACCAACTTTACCCTCACATTCGAGAGAACAAAAAACCGGATGGACTATCTGAATATTAGAGTCGTCATACATGAAACAGTTGCGGTGCGGGGCAGTGGTCCCTGAGAGAGTGGCAAACACGTGATGTGAGCTGTGGTTTCCCCAGGTTCCTGTTGGGAGAGTTTCCAGGGTGCGGCACAGGGATGGGGGAGCCAGGAAGGCTCTGGGGGTCTCCCTGAGTTGAGATGACAGAGCTGGGAGTCCTGGGAGGCCAAGGTGGACAGAATTTGAGTTGCAGAGAGGAGAGCTGCACAAAGGGCACTACTGACGTGCAGGAGAGCCAGCGGGCCTCCTGACAGGCTGCTCGGCTCTGGGCAGTCACCAGACCCTTCTCAGCCTCTTTTCATGGGTGCAAGATTCTCTCTCAGCTCCAGGTTCCTCGCAGTGAGCCCAACACGGGCCTCTTGTCTTCTTACTTGTGAGCCCGACACGGGCCTCTTGTCTTCTTACTTGTGAGCCCGACACGGGCCTCTTGTCTTCTTACTTGTGAGCCTCTGGCTGCTCCTTGCTGGCTTTTGGCTCAGAGCCTGCGGGTCTCAGGATTCCCTGTTGGCTCAGGTGGTAAAGAGTCTGCCTGCAATGCGGGAGACCCTCGTTTGATCCCTGGGTCAGGAAGATCCTCTGGAGAAGGAAACAGCAGCCCACTCCAGTATTCTTGTCTGGAAAACCCCATGGATGGAGGAGCCTGGTGGGCTACCGTCTATGGGGTTGCAAAGAGCTGGACATGCCTGAGCGACTTCACCTTTTCACCTTTCTGTGGGTCCCTTTCCCACTTATGGTTATGTGTTTCTCTTCTGTGAGTGGCTTGCAGGGTTCTAGACCCTGTTTTGAAATAGGATTATGTTTTGTAAAAGTCTTTTATATCTCACTGCTGTTTTTATTTGTTTTTTACTTTGACTGAGAAGTAATGGAACGATCTCAAGGTTTTCCTCCTGGATACCAGCACTTGATCCCTGTTGTTGATGTGTGATCTTCCTGGAGCGCTTGCAGTACCCCTTCTCCCAGTTTTCTCCACCTCTGGGGCCATCCCCCTCTCTGTCCAGGGGCCCATCCTAGGCAGTAGCCTCTCGTTCAATTGCGTTGTCACGCTTGCCACAAGCTCCAGCCGAGGCCACCCTACCTGCACACCTACGGTGCTCTCAACTCAACACATTCAAGATCAAACCCTATAACTTTCACCCAAGCCGACTCTTCTACCTGTATTACCTAGTGTGCTAAATGGCACCCCATAAAACCAGATATTTAAGCCAGGAACCTGAGTTCTATCACAGATTTCTGTGTTTTTTGTTTTTTTTTTAAACTGGCACATCTAATAAATTGCTGTTTCATAAGTCTTACACCTGTAACCTACATATATCTTAGTCTGTTGGCTCTTGCCCTGAATTAAACTTGGCTTGAATTCATAGGGGAAAAAAAAATCCAGCAGTTTGCAACCAAAAATGAAAAATTAAAATAATTCTAACCTCTACTGAATTCTTTATAAATTTAAAGAGAGGTTCCATTCATATTAAACGGCAAAACCTGAACTGTGCTTTCTCCATTTTTGTCTCTTTCTTTCTCTCTGTCTCTAGCTATTGCTCATTCACTCTATCTATCTATCCATCTATCTATATTGCCTATCTGTCTATCTATGTATCTTGTCTATCTATGTATCCTGTCTATCTATGTATCAACTATCCCTGAGCAACTCCTTTCTGTTTTTTCCTAAAAACCCTTCAAACAGTGCTACTTTTTACATAAGGATCTGTTATTTCCCCTTCTCTTTTTTTTTAATTTCATGATCTACTCTGAACACTTTTTGATATAAATCAATCCCATAATTGTCTGTACCTCTTCGATTTTTCTCCTAATCCATACCTCTTTCACAAAAGATCAAGAGTTGGGTAGATTCATGGACGTATCCATGGAATGAAGAGAGGGTATAAAAGAGGAAGAAGAAATTTATTTCTTCTCTCATTGCCAAAAACCAAGTAAATTTCTTTTATATACTTTCCATTCTCTCCATTTCTGTTGTAACAAGCATATCTCAGTGTCAAAAACTGAAGGGCCTGATGTATGTGTGTGTGAAAGTCACTCAGTTGTGTCCGACTCTTTGTGACCCCATGGACTATACAATCCATGGAATTCTCCAGGCCAGAATACTGGAGTGGGTAGCCTTTTCCTTCTCCAGGGGATCTTTCCAACCCAGGGATCATACCCAGATCTCCTGCATTTCAGGCAGATTCTTTACCAGCTGAGCCACAAGGGAAGCCCAAGAATACTGGAGTGGGTAGTCTATCTGTTCTCCAGGGGATCTTCCTGACCCAGGAATTGAACCAGGGTTTCCTGCATTGCAGGCAGATTCTTTACCAAAGAGCTATGAGGGAAGCCCCGAAGGGCCTGATATTTTCCCTTAATTGTAAGTGAATAGTTAAGCCTACCATGGTTTCACTGATGCAGTAGAAGACATAAATCTTATGGGACAAAGACAAAGGACAATATACAGTAAGTCCCCTACATGCAAATCTTCAAGTTGCAAATTTTAAAAGATGCGAATGTGCACTCCATCAGCATCTAGTGTGAGGGAAATCCCAGCTTGCCCTCCATCTCCTGTTGTCGACGATCCTTTAGCTCCACCGTCTCCCACCTCCGGTCAGTAACTCTTCTTGCCTGTTCACTTGATGCCAGTCCCTGTATGCCAGCTGTTGTCCTGAACTATCGTACTTTTCATGGTACTGTACTGTAAGATTTAGAATGCTCCCTTTATTTTCGGTTTGTTTGTTTTTTAAGTTTATTTGTGTGAAAAATATAAACCTACTATGGTACTATCTAGCTGATTGCGTTAGTTGGGTACCTATGCTAACTTTGTGTTACTTATGAACAAATTAGACTTATGAACATTCTTGGAATGAAACTCATTTGTATGGAGGGTACTTACTGTATTTCTCACAGAATTAGTAGTAGTCAGAGTGTGAGGAATATTTGTCATTTCCCTGAACCCCAGTTTCCTCAGAATAATGCAGTGAGACCCGGAAGACACTTGTATACATGCTGAGTACAAGACAGGAGAGGAACCCTGAGCTGGGGACCCACATCCTCTCTAATGGGCAGTAACCATGCCTAATGCTCCGGGAGGAGGGGACAGACGATCTGTTCTTCCTTCCTGTCTGCTGTAAGCAAGCCTCTGTTCTCCAGGGAGACACTATCTCTTCCAAGGCTGTGGGATAGGCAAAGGTCCCTTGTGGCTCAGCTGGTAAAGAATCCGCCTGCAATGCAGGAGACCTGGGTTCCATCCTTGGTTGGGAAGATCCCCTGGAAAAGGGAAAGGCTACCCATTCCAGTTATTCTGGCCTGGAGAATTCCATGGACTGTATAGACCATGGGATCATAAAGAGTTGGACACAACTGAGCAACTTTCACTTTGAAGATATAGTCCAGAACAGAGAAAAGTCAGTGTCTCACTCCCAAGACATGTGAAAACATTAGAGACTCCTGGAAAATTGTCTCCTCTAAACTCTTCTCATCATTGATGGTTGGAATATGGCAATATCTGCCCAGCTGGCCAGGCTGTACCTGGTCTTGCTCTCTTCCAACACATTCTTCCTCTGTAACCTTTTGAAATGCAAATAGGATCATACAACTACCATTGCTTACAACTCTTCAGTTCAGTTCAGTCGCTCAGTCATATCCGACTCTTTGCGACTCCATGAGGCGCAGCACGCCAGGCCTCCCTGTCCATCACCAACTCCCGGAGTTCACTCAGATTCACATCCATCGAGTCCGTGATGCCATCCAGCCATCTCATCCTGTCGTCCCCTTCTTCTCCTGCCCCCAATCCCTCCCAGCATCAGAGTCTTTTCCAATGTGTCAACCTTTCACATGAGGTGGCCAAAGTACTGGAATTTCAGCTTTAGCATCATTCCTTTCAAAGAACACCCAGGGCTGATCTCCTTCAGCATGGACTGGTTGGATCTCCTTGCAGTCCAAGGGACTCTCAAGAGTCTTCTCCAACACCACAGTTCAAAAGCATCAATTCTTCGGTGCTCAGCTTTCTTCACAGTCCAACTCTCACATCCATACATGACCACTGGAAAAACCATAGCCTTGACTAGACGGACCTTAGTCGGCAAAGTAATGTCTCTGCTTTTGAATATGCTATCTAGGTTGGTCATAACTTTTCTTCCAAGGAGTAAGCGTCTTTTAACTTCATGGCTGCAGTCACCATCTGCAGTGATTTTGGAGCCCCCCAAAATAAAGTCTGACACTGTTTCCACTGTTTCCCCATCTATTTCCCATGAAGTGATGGGACCGGATGCCATGATCTTCGTTTTCTGAATGTTGAGCTTTAAGCCAACTTTTCCACTCTCCTCTTTCACTTTCATCCTGGCTACTTATTTCCTCCAGGATCATTTCCTTTTTGTTGTTGTTGTTCACTCACTCAGTCCTGTCTGGCTCTTTGGGACACTGTGGACTGTCGGCTTCCAGGCTACTCTGTCCTGCACTTTCTCCCAGAGTTTGCTCAAATTAATGCTCATAGTCAGTGATGCTATCTAACCTTATCTCATCCTCTGCCGCCCTTTCTCCTTTTGTCTTTAGTCTTTCCCAGTGTCAGGGTCTTTTCCAATGAGTAAGCTCCTCCCATCAGGTGGCCAAAGTATTTGAGCTCAGCTTCAGCATCAGTCCTTCCAGTGACTCAGTGCGGTTCAGTTCAGTTCAGTCACTCAGTCGTGTCCAACTCTTTGCAACCCCATGGACTACAGCACACCAGGCTTTCTTGTCCATCACTCCCAAAGCCTCCTCAAACTCATGTCCATCACATTGGTGATGCCATCCAACCATCTCATCCTCTTGTCCCCTTCTCCTGCCTTCAGTCTTTCCCAGCATCAGGGTCTTTTCCAATGAGTCGGTTCTTCGCATCAGGTGGTCAAAGTATTGGAGTGTCAGCTTTAGTATCAGTCCTTCCAATGAATATTCAGGACTGATCTCCTTTAGGGTTGACTGGTTGGATCTCCTTACAGTCCAAGGGACTCTCAAGAGTCTTCTCCAACACCACAGTTCAAAAGCAGCAATTTTTCGGTGCTCAGCTTTCTTTATAGTCCAACTCTCACATCCATACATGACTACTGGAAGAACCATAGACGGACTTCTGATGGCAAAGTAATGTCTCTGCTTTTCAATATGCTGTCTAGGTTGGTCATAGCTTTTCCTCCAAGGAGCAAGCATCTTTTAATTTCATGGCTGCAGCCACCATCTACAGCAATTTTGGAGCCCCCCAAAATAAAGTCTCTCATTGTTTTCATAATTTCCCCATCTATTTACCATGGAGTGATGGGACCAGATGCCATGATCTTAGTTTTCTGACTGTTGAGTTTTAAGCCAACTTTTTCACTCTCCTCTTTCACTTTCATCAAGAGGATTTTGTTCAGCTGATGACTATTCAGGGTTAATTTCCTTTAGGATTGATTGGTTGGATCTCCTTGCAATCCAAGGAACTCTCAAGAGTCCTCTCCAGCACCACAATTCAAAAGCATAGATTCTTCAGTGTTCAGACTTCTTTATGGTCCAGGTCTCACATCCATACATGACTGACAGAAAAGCCATAACTTTGAATATGGACCTTTGTCAGCAAAGTATATGGATTTTTAAAATACTCTGTCTAGGTTTGTCCAAGGAGCAAGCATCTTTTAATTTCATGGCTTCCATCACTGTCTGAAGTCATTTTGGAGCCCCTCAAAATAAAGTCTGTCACTGTTTCCATTTTTTACCCATCTATTTGCCATGAAGTGACAGAACCAGATGCCACGATCTGTTTTTTGAATGTTGAGTTTTAAGCCAGCTTTTCACTCTCCTCTTTCACTTTCATCAAGAGGCTCTTTACTTCCTCATCACTTTCTGCCTTTTGAATGGTATCATCTGTATATCTGAGGTTGCTGGTATTTCTCCTGGCAATCTTGATTCCAGTTTGGGCCTCATCCAGTGATGCATTTCACTCTTCATATAAGTTATATAAGCAGGATGACAATATACAGCCTTGTTGTACTCCTTTCTCAATTTGAACAAATCCGTTGTTCCATGTCCAGTTCTAACTGTTGCTTCTTGACTGCATACAGGCTTCTTAAGAGACAGATAAAGTGGTCTGGTACTTCCATCTCTTTAAGGATTTTTCACTGTTGTTATCCCCACAGTTATAGACTTTAGTGTAGTCAGTGAAGCAGGTGTTTTTCTAGAATTCCTTTCCTTTCTCCTTGTTCCAATGAATGCTGGCAATTTGATCTCTGGTTCCTCTACCTCTTCAAAACTCAGCTTGTACATCTGGAAGTTCTTGGTTTACATACTGCTGAAGACTAGCTTGAAGGATTTTGGACATTTCTTTAGTGTGCCATATGAAATATTTTTTGATTCGAATTTTGCCCAGCTTTTCAGGCATTCTATGCTGAAAATTTGACATTCGAAAAATAAACAAAATCTTGCATTTAATAACAACTTTTGTACCTACCTCTACATGAGAAACAATTTACAGGTTCATGGGCTTGAGACAAATTCTATAAACTATGTTATAAACTTCTTAACTATTCTCGATGAAGTTCATTTCAAATTCTGTTTGTAATGCTTGTGTGTAAATATGTGTGTGTGTGTTAATGACAGACCAAGGAAATTTAAAAAGAGAATTCTTCTGTACGCCCAGCAAATGGGAGTACATGTTCTATTTATTTATTATTATTATTTTTTTTTTTTGCAAGTATCTAGGCCTTGCAAAGATCAACTGCATTAGAACCTGTCTCCTATCTGGTTCTCACAGTGACCTCTGGCTCTGATTTGCAAATGAGGTTTAAAATCCCCCCACTCAAGTTCACACAACTGTCCCTTCAGGGGCTTTGCATTTTCTCGCAGTCTGAGCTCTTTTAGACAAATGTCAGTTTTTCGTCATTAGCCTTGTGAGAATTTCTAGAAATAAATAAACAGTTTGGAGAAGGAAACTCACTCTGGGAGTGGAGAATGTGAGTCAGTGCCACAGGGGGAGCAGGGGCCGAGACAAAGAACTTTTGGCTTATGTCCTGAGGCTTTTCTTTTTTTTTCTAAATTTATTGAGAATGGAAGCTGGGAGTGGCCTTAGGGCTCTGCTTTCTGGCATCTACCCTTGGAACAGAAGTCCATGCCAGGAAAGGGATGATAAAGCAACGTTTATGCAGAGCATTTATGATATATTGAAATATATAGTTGATTTTTATAATGACTCGACGTTTATTGAATTTATGAGGGATTGTGGGATTTTGTAATTTTAAGAGAAACCCAGACCTCCCCAAATCTGTGCCTAACCTGAGCCTCCTTCTTGTTTCCCTTACAACTTATCAAAGATTTATTATTCCTGCTACTTGCTGACTGGGTGATCCTGGGTGAGTCACCGCCTGGACCTCAGCTTTCTACCCATAAAATGGGAATAAAAAAATGAAGGGATTATTGTGAATATTGAAATAAAACAGGCAACGTTGTATGGAAGTGTATTTTAAGCTGTAAAATGAAGTAAAAACCTAGGATTTGTATTATTTGCCTCCTGAAGGTCTGCTCTTCCCCCTTAGGCTTCTCTGCTTTGACCTCAGATTCTGGCAGATTTATACACACAGAGCAGAAGTCATGAACATTTCTGTTTTGTTTTTCATCAACTGGGGTTGCAAATGGAAGTTTTCAAAAATAGAGTTAGAATAAAAGCTTTGCTATTTTTCAAAACTAAACTAGGCAGGCAATTTTTTAAAGAAAAGAACTCTATGTGTTGTATTAACCCCAGCCCTTGTCCTGGGATCATGTGAACTTGTGCTCATCATTGTCCAGACCTGACTCTTCAGCAGGCCTTTGCTGGTCTGTGACGTCCTCAAGGAGAACAGGGCCTTGTCATTCCCCAAGTTCAGCACATTGAGTGAGCTGGGAGGGCAGTAGATGTTTGTTTCAGAAAATCAGTGGGCCTTGTGTGCTTCATCTTTGTACAGTGAAGCTGGGACTATATCAGGATTCTTCTAAATCAGGCTGGTGACTCATTGGTGGGTTTGGAGGAAGTTTTGTGGGCCACAATTAGCATTTTTAACTGAAATGGAAGGGAAGAGAGTAAATACTTGGAGTAGACAGCACACAGTAGGGTAGGTATTACTTTGTGAACCCTTTATTTCAGTTTTGTGTGTGTGTGTGTGTGTGTGTGTGTGTGTGTGTGTGTGCATGTATGTGAGCATGTGTGTGGGAGGTGTATGTACTGGGTCTGGGTATCACTTCTCCCACCTCTAATGCCACGTGACTGCCACCACCACCATCAGTCCTGACATTTGGTTAATTCTTTGCAACTTACAAAGATTGCTTGCACCCATTCTCCTTCATTTGGTCCTCATGAGAACCTGGGCTGGGGACAGGACATTTTATTATATTACAATCTTCTTATAGAGGAGGAGAGACTTTGATCCTCAACTCTTCCTTCTACAAGGGACTGTCTTTGTTTAGAGGCAAAACCTTTACATGAGACCTGGGAAGGATGCTGGGACCAGAGATGATCTCTGGAAGAAAGGACCAGAGTCCCATCTCCTATGCAGGGAAGATGTTGAAGAAGTCTTGTGTGTGGGGAGAGGCTGGTGGGATTGCTTGGGGGAGGGGCAATAGTGAGAGAGACATCCTTGATGGAAACTTGGAGAACACGGGCTCCTTAGTAGCTGCTGCACTGCTCCTTAGTGCTTGGCGTGAACTGACCTTCTTCTAGGACGCCACCCCCTCCCCGACCCTGACCCCTTTAGTTACCATCTCTAAAAGTCATGCACTTCTTGCAGTGACTGGATTTCTTGTGAAAGCTCGCATGGGGTTGACTCCTGCATGGAATTGTAGCCAAAACAAAGCAGAAACAGCCTGTGTGGATGAAAAGGGGTTACAGACAGAGAAACTGAGGTCAAGAGATTGACTAGAAGCTGTCCATCAGTTGGAGCTAGATGGGATAAAGGACAAGACCACTCTACTCTGTTCCTTTGGGAAAAAAATTCAACTGACATATCTCTATGTGCTCTGGCCACCACCCACTATTGTCTCGACGTGCAAATGTGACTGATGTTGGTTACAGAGGGCTGGTCCACTCATGAGTGAGTGGAAAATGGTCAGGAAAGCCATAGGCTCCCTCAGATAGAGAAGGTTGTGTTTTAGTTTCGTTTTGTTTCTGGGATACAGGAAATAACACAGAGTTCTTGACATACCCAGAGTGAGGCAGAATTTCCTGCTGGTGCTGATAATCAGGTGACCCATATTGCGCTTCCCACTGCTAACCTGCAGAGATGAGCAGGCAGAGTCATCCTCAGTGACAGACACCTTCAGTGGACACCTCTGTAAGCTGTCTAGAGGAAGACTAACACGTGTCCCCAAGTTTCGACATGGCTGTCAGGAAAGCATTTGTGAGGATCATAAAAATTCATCCAGCTCCCTCCTAGCCCTATCCCCCACAAAGCTATTGTAGACAATGGGATGGAGATTTCTTATCAGTTAGACAATTCAGTCCCAGAGTGAGAAAATGTGGGCTCCAATGCAGGTTAGGTTAAACTCAGATTCTCATGGGACAATGGGAGGACCAGAAACTGATGCCTTATCAGAGCGGCACAGATGGTACAGAACTTGAATGGGATCCAATCAGAGGGCAGGGCTGCTGTCAATCCTCCTCTGTCCTGCAGTGATGCTCACCTGGGAAGCACCTGTGGTGATGCTCCCCTGGGAAGCAGGGATAAGCGTCAAGAAGATTTTGGGAAATGCCTTCAATGAACTTTTCCCTTGTGGTAGTCCCCCTGAACTCCCTTTTCTCCCCTTATCTCAACCAACTGAGAAATACTACATGCAAAAGAAAGATTGCTGATGGGCATGCCTTTTGTTTGTCTGAGCAAGTTGGAAAACTCACAGATAGAGTTTGGAGCGTGCCATTGATGTACGTCTTGTAGATTGTTAAATTGTTGTTCAGCCCCTCAGTCGTGTCCAACTCTTTGTGACCCCGCGGACTGCAGCAGACCAGGCTTCCCTGTCCATCACCATCTCCTAGAACTTGCTCAAACTCATGCCCATTGAGTCAGTGATACCATCCAACCATCTCATCCTCTGTCGCCCCCTTTTCCTCCTGTCCTCAATCTTTCCCAGCCTCAGGGTCTTTTCCAATGACTCTTCACAATGAATCCTTTAGGTAGAGATCTGCATATTGTTCTTTATCTCATAGTTTGGATTCAGTTATTCTCAACATATTCTTGGGTATAAAGATGTTAACCAAATCTGGAGTTCAGTTTCTTGCCTCCAGTGTGGGCAAACCAGGTGAGCAACGCCCCCGGCCCCCACACCGCCTGAATCCTACCTGAGCAAGGCTAACTCTTGCCGAGGTGCTCTACACTTTACAAAAACGCCTTTGTAAACCACACGGTGCTCTTCGAATGTAATGGAAGTGATTTCGGCCCTGCCCTGACAGCCTTCTGCACTCAGTAAGTCACTGCACTCACAGTGGTCTCTTTATGAAATTCCCCATTTATGAGTCAGTAACTCGATACAGATTTTTGGTACCTTCTTTGTCTGTCTGTAAATAGCTCAGGGGGAATGAACAAAACCTCCCCTCTTCCTAAGAATACTTTCCAACCTGTGAGGACTTGAGTGGGGTTTTCACCTCTTTTACTTCTGAACCTCACAGCAACCCTGTGGGAAAAGCAGGATAAGGCCCATTTTGCAGGGGAAGAAACTGAGACTCAAGTACGTGTCCAGGGACTTTCAACTGAGGTCACCTGACTCCCTGAATGTCCTGTAACCATTCAACTACCAGCCAGGTCAGGGAGGAGGTCGGTCTTGCTCCCTGCTGCAACTCCAGAACTTACTATGCAGAACAGCACTCAGGAATGTCTGCTGAATGAATGAATGAGTGAAGGAATGAATGATGATGTGGAGATCAGCTGCAATGTGCAAGTTGCCTGGAGCCTGGCAGATTGCCTGGAGTGTTGTAGTGCTTCGTGGATGTTTGTGGTGAGTATGAGTTAGGGATGAATAAGCCGGTGTCTCTGGGAGGGTCAGAGGTGGGCGCTGGAGGTTACGTGCTCACTTATCTAGGCTCATCTCCAGGTTCTGGAATAAGAACATTTGTTTGGGTTTTGTTGATACTTCCTGATGGTTCTTGAAATAGCCTCACTCAGGGTCCCAGCCCCTCCCTGGTCTTAGCACCCGCAGCAGGGCGGAAGGAACACACACAGGCCAGGCGCATCCTTTCTCTACAGAAAGCAGACCCGGGATGTGAGCGTAGTGTCCCAGGACACATCTCACCCACTTCCACATCCTTAGACCATGTATGGGCGTTTCTCCCCACAGGCCAACAATTAAAAGTCCCCTCTGCCCCGCCTTTCTGAGCAGCAGCTTCTCAGCGCTTCAGGCTGTGCGTCCTGGATCTTTATTGTTGACCTGTTTCAGAGGCTTCGCAAATCCGAGCAAGGCCTCACCACTGTGCTTGGGGTTTTGGAGGACAGTTGGTACTTGAACTCCTGTTCCGGTGAATCAGCTGCTCTGCACATTTGACACGTCATTCTGCTGGCATGTGTACAGTTGAATGTTCTCCTTGCTGTGACTTTGCCACTTCCAGGCTGGAGGAGCAAAAAGGAGAATCGCTCTTCTTCTGTCCTATCTGCTCTTCCTAGCTCTGCCACAAGACCCTTTTGTTCAGACAAGAACAGCCACCATGTACAGATACACGGTGCCCAGGCCTGGGCCGGACTCTCCCGTTTCTGGCCAGCTGATGACTCAGTTTCCTTAACTGTAAAAGGAGGGCCCTCCAAGGCCTGTCTGGCCACTTGGGCTGGATGTTGCTTTTGGATTGAATGAGTTCTGCTTCCAGCACATGTTCTAAAAGTACACGTTTGTTGAAATCAGCTTTTCCTGTCATTTCTTATTTTCTCCTTGAAGTGTGTCAATGAAAAGAAAACAAATAAAAACAGAAAGCAAAGTTGTTATTCAGTCATTGAGTTGTGTCCGACTCTTTGTGACCCCTTGGACTGCAGCACGTTAGGCTTCCCTGTCCTTCTCCATCTCCCAGAGCTTGCTCAAACTCAGGTCCATCGAGTCAGTGATGCCATCCAGCCATCTCATCCTCTGTCATCCCCTTCTCCTCCTGCCTTCGATTTTCCTCAGCATCAGGGTCTTTCCCAATGAGTCAGCTCTTGGCATTGGGGGTCAGGATATTGGCACCTTAACATCAGTCCCGCCAATGAATATTCAGGCTTGATTTCCTTTAGGATTGACTGGTTTGATCTTCTTGCAGTCCAAGGGATTCTCATGAAAGCAAAGTAACTGATGCCAACGAAAGATCACTGTGTACAACAATCACCCACTGCCTAAAACCAAACCCCAATTAGGCCCTCTGCTTGGTCTTTTGGGGACGGGGCGGGGGGGCGGAAGAGTGGGAGGCAGTTATTAGCACTTCACTTATCTTATAGGCTTCCCTTGTGGCTCAGCTGGTAAAGAATCTGCCTGCAATGTGGGAGACCTGGGTTGGGAAGATCCCCTGGAGAAGGGAAAGACTACCCACTCCAGTATTCTAGACTAGTCCACCTGTCTTGTGCTGGACGTCATAGCCCCTGGGTGTACGAGCATCTCCATGGGGGACACAATGATCCTTTTGTGCGACTACAAATACTGAAGTTCCACCAAGTCAATCAGCTGCCCAGTTCAAGCTTTTATTCTATGTGGGAGTGAAGACATGTCCACATCTCTCTAATTTCAAGGAGCAGCTTTTATCTCTACCTTATCCTTCTTTTTAGAAAGAAATGGTCAAAGAATCTAAAAAAGAGTAGCTATGTGTCCATGTATAACTGATTCACTTTACTGTGTACCTGAAATCAACACAGCATTGTTAATTAACTCTACTCCAATAAAAAGTTAAAAAAGAAATGGTCAGTGGAAAACTCTTGGGTGGCCCATCATTGCAAAAGTCAGTCTTTGTGCCCAAGAGATCTTGGTTACAAAACTCCCACACAAGGCTATGAGACAGAATTAAGCTATAGGATTTATCATGTTGCTCCAAGGTGAAGATTTTGGTATGTTTTCAAAGGTGAAGAAACTAAGTAATGTGGCTAAGAATGTGTAACTCATGTGAACTCAAGAGTTAGTGGAAAGAGTGGTTCCTGAGCATCTATTAAGGGTCTGAGTCAAGTATCTCGCATACTCCTCTCCAGCGATCTTTCCAGATAGATATTCCTTTCTTGTGATACTTAGTTTTATTTCCTCTTTTATCATGAAAACTTCCAAATATATAGAAAGCCAGAAATAATATACATGCATATTTTCCTCATCTAGGTTAGCAGTCAGTTTTGCACTTTTCCTTTCTTTTATTTCTGCTTAATTATTTTAAGGTGGAGACATCATGGGGGCTTTCCAGGTGGCACTGGTGGTAAAGAACCCGCCTGCCAATGCAGGAGACATAAGAGATGCGGATTAAAACCATGGGTCAGGAAGATCCTCTGGAGGAGGGCATGGGAACCCCCTCCAGTATTCTTGTCTGGAGAATCCCATGGACAGGGGAGCCTGGCGCTACAGTCCACAGGGTCCCAAAAGAGTCGGACATGACTGAAGTGATTTAGCACGAAGGGATGCATGGACATGACATTTCCCCTTAAATGTTCCAGTATGCACCTCTATGATTTAAGGGATTTTCCAGTATAATTGAGCATAAAAGTGCTCAATAAATATTTTCTGATTGAAGGCATCCACGAAGAATGTTGCCTGCCAAATCAGTAAGCAAAGGATGTTATGACAATCAGACCATCAGACATGGCAGTTGCCTTGACTATGGACCCTGAGGGGATTCAGGATGGGATAGAACAGGATGCTGGCCCCAGACAGTTAGGATGCAGATTAAAGGCGTGATCTCAGTGAGCCCAGACTCTTACACCTACTCATACACGTGTGTTAGTCACTCAGTCATGTCCGACTGTAGTCCATGTAGTTTCTCAGGTTAGAATACTGAGGTGGGTTGCCATTCCCTTCTCTAGGGGATCTTCCAGATTCAGAGATTGAACTCTGGGTCTCTTGCATTGCAGGCAGATTCTTTATCATCTGAGTCACCAGGGAAGCCCAACAGAAAAGGGATAAATTCATTAACTTGAGTTGTCTGATTTTCTTTAATTAACAAGAAATTTGACGTTAACATTTCAAAATTAAAACCCTTTTGAAGTTCTGAGTATCTGGTTTTGGTTGCAAAATTCCTGCACAACTTGGCCCCTCCCTTACCTCTTCAGAGCAGTGTATCAGAGCTATCTGAGAGGTTATCTTCTTGGCTTAAGTCCTCAGTTATTTTCTGCCAAGAAAAACAGAAGACTCAACTTTTAGGTTGTGCTTTTTTTTTTTTTTTTCCAGTTGACAAAGGAACTGAAGAAGTTAGGGCTATTTTTCTCCAGTTATGAATAAATTTGACTAACCTGTTGCTCAAAGTAGTTGGTTATGGAATATGACCAGGTAAGTCTGCCCATGGGTAAAAATCTCTGGGCCTGGTAAAAGGGAAGAGCTGGAAGTCTAAGTACTAATTTTCTAAGTAAGTGAAGCTGTGAACCCAGTAACCACTCTCTTGGCAAACCTTGTCATTTGGAGGCCCTTTTTATTTAGTTGCTAAGTCACATCTGACTCTTTGCAACCCCATGGACACTAGCCCATCAGACTCCAGCCCATCAGACTCCTCTGTCCATGGGATATTCCAGGCAAGAATACTGGAGTGGGTTGCCATTTCCTTCTCCAGGGGATCTTCCTGACCCAGGGATTGAACCCACGTCCTTTGCGTCTCCTACAGATTCTTTACCACTGAGCCGTCAGGGAAGCCCTTGGGTAATACATATTCAGTGAGGACTCACTTCAGGCTCAGTGTTCTCAAGTTTGCTCTTTTACATCCAAGTGATATCCCTGAGATGCGAAGCTTAACCACTTTATGGGACAGATGAGAAAATGATGCTCAGAGAGGTGAGTTAACTTGTCCAAGGTTATATGTCCCAGGACAGCCAGAGCTGTGACTTTAACCCAGGGCTCTCGAACAGCTGAGTCATCATCATTCTGCTCTAATGCTCCAAAAGCCAAAGGCACATAAGAGAGCAGGCTTCTCCAAATTTAAAGAGAGAAGTGTGCAGGTGAGCAAGCAAGTCAGGACCCATCTGAGAGGTTATGTTCAGACCCTTTGTCAGTGAAGGAACCGTCTGAGACCACCCTCCACTCGAGTGCAATTTTCTTTTAAAAAGAGTAATTTCATTACCAGGTCGGGAAGTGCCTTCTTCAGAGAGAGCCCGGTTATGGGGGTGCCGCATTCAAAATGCAAGAATGCCTGATTTGTGTTTTTTTAAACGGTAAAGAGAGCTCTGAAACGTATTAAATTTTTACGAGGTGTGTTGCTGACTAAAAATTTTTTTGAGCAAATAATCATACAAAAAGAGTAGACCACATACTTAAAATTAAAACCTCCAAATAAGAAAAATATTTATTAAATAAACTTACACCAAGCCACAGTGACCTTTCTAATGGGCTTTCTCCCTGAAATATTGAGCCCATTCAATTCTTGGAGTAATTTTTATCAGATTGATGGGTTATTATTAGAGACTAACAGTACTCGAGATGTGGCCTGTGATTTAGTATGAGATTCCTGGAGAACAATGAGAAGATTTGGTGGGTTCAGTCCCATCGCTAACTTTGTGATCTTTAGAAATCCAGATAAGCTCTTTGGAATAGAATTTCCCCATAAGGACTTTTAGTATTTATTTATTTATTTGGCTGTGTCGGGTCTTAGTTATGGCTCTCTGGATCTTTGATCTTCGTTGTGGTATGTGTGATTAAACCCGGGCTCCCTGCATTGGGAGTATAGAGTCTTAGCCACTGGACCACCAGGAGAGTACCAATGTCCCCAAGTCTATTTTATTCTTGTAATTTTATTTATTTACTTATTTTTGGCTGTGCTGGGTCTCTAGGTGCAGCGAGTGTGGGCTACCCTCCTGTTGCCGCGCGTGGGTTTCTCACTGCTGTGGCTTCTTTTGTCGCAGAGCACAGGTTTTGTTTTAAGCTTTCCAGTGTCAGTAGTCGTGACATGTGAGCTCAATAGTCGTGACTCCTGGGCTCTAGAGCCCAGGCTCGATAGTTGTGGTACATGGGCTTGGTTGATTCACCGCATGTGGAATCTTCCCGGATCGGATCGGGGTTCGATCCTGTGTCTCCTGCACTGGCAGGAAAATTCTTTCCCACTGAGCCTCCAGGAAACACTATCCCCATTTTTAACACAAAGATAGTGGTATAGCCCCTCATTGCCTCTTAAGGTACAAAAATCTGGTAACTATTGGATGTGAAAATAGTTTGAGGTAATGAAGTGTAATGCAAGTGTAAAGTCCTTAGTAATGATAGTAATAGTACTAATTATTCCAGCAACAGTAGTAAGTAGACTTATTTGCAATGCCTAAGAATTGGAGGCTTTTATCTTAGAACTCTTGTTCCTTCCTCAGGAATGGGCTATGTCCCATTCCCAAGAGCTCTGAAGGCTTTCCGCCTAGAATACATACAATTTGTTATTTTTATGGCCTCTGCCACAAATCTTGTCTACTCCTTTGGACCAAACTATTTACGAGACTTCTAAAAATTCTTCTTGCCCTCAGTTCCTCTTTTTTCTAGGCCATCCTGTTATCTTCATAGCATTCACCAGAGTAAGAATGTTTCATGATACCCTACGGACCATCAAAAACAACCTTCCTACTATTAATAAATGTCCAGTGTTATCCTCTCGGCTCTCCATTGCTCAGTCTAACTTGGCTGCAGCTAGATGGACCTCTTCTTTATCCTCTGAATATCTATGACATTTTCCTACCTTCTCATTTTTGCATTTGTTGCTTCTCTTCCTGGAATAATCTCCTCTTCTTGAATGTCCAACTCAGGCTGAAACACTCAGCCTAGGGCTGCATTTTCACAGCAGTTCTTATCTTCTTTTAAATTCTTTCATGACTTGTCACCTCTGAGCTGATGGACTTTCCTAGTTGGGGCTCATTTATCTCGTCTTTTGAGAAGCTGGGCAATCAGACTCTTTCTCAACGTTTCCCCAAATTTATAACTTATGGCAGTATTTTTCAAGTCTCTGATGCAACTCACAGTAAGAAATGTATTTTACACTGAGGCCCAACACACACACACATACCCATGTATAAAGCAAAAAACATCAAGAAACAGGAATTATCCTTTGGGAGGGGAATTGGGGAATTTAGGGAAGAACGGATACACATAAATATGTGATTGAGTCCCTTTGTTGTCCACTTGAAACTATTATAATATTGTTAATCAGCTATACTCTAACACAAAGTAAAAAGTGTAAATAAAAATAAATAAATAAAAAGAGAATTGTCCTCGTATGTGTAGTAGACTGTGGGCTACTCTTCTGTTCTGTTCTCTCATTTAATACATCTACACATCATATTGCAATCTACACATGGATTTTATGATCCATTAATTGAGTGCAGCTTGCAGTTTGAAAAACACCAGTTTATGGTATTAATTTTATTTACAGAGCCCTTTGGGGCCTGGCTCTTGATAGTCCAAGCTAAACTTTTGGAACAAAAACAAAACTTCCTGTTTCAAGTTTTGATACTGCACTCCCAAGTCTTGGCTTTCAAGACCTTTGTCAATGGTACAAGTTAATATAAGTTTATTTAAAAAACTCCATTCATGTAGTGGTTCTAACTCTGTCAGATTCTAGATCTTAAATATCAGCCAGATAGTCTCCTCCTACCTATCTATTGCTACTGTCCTAGTTCAGAGCCTTATCATCTCTTGCCTAGAATATACCAATGGCCTCTCAATTGATCGGCCAGCCTGTGATACTGTTCCTTTTCCTTCTGTTCTCCCATGGTCAAGGTGTTAATTTGCACATTTTATTAGGTCAAAATAGCATAAATTCTATAAATAGCATGTAGGTACTCAATATGAATTCAGCAAATTTTATTTAGGTCTACTCATAGGAATTTAAAATATTTTTGTTACTGTAAAAGGGATCTTTTTCTATTACACCTTATAATCTATTATTTTAGACATATAGGAAAAACTATGTTCAGATATATATTTGTTAGCTGTCACATTACTGAGCTATCTTATTAGTTCAAAAGATTTTCATTTAAGTTTTTTTGCTTTTTTCTAGGTATACAACTATGGGCTTCCCAGGTGGTAAAGAATCTACCTGCCATTGCAGGAGACACAAGAGACTCGGGTTCAGTCTCTGGATCGGGAGGAGGCCTTGGAGGAGGAAACGGCAACCCACCCCAGTATTCTTGCTTGGACCGGATCAAATCCCATGCACTGGATAGAGGAGCCTGGTGGGCTGCAGTCCATAGCGTCTCAAAGAGCTGGACATCACTGAGCACTCAGGCAAACACACACACACAGAGCTCTCCAAATAAATGAAACTTTTACTGATAAGACACTTACAAGATATTTAAAAATATTTTTTATTCTATCTTATATATTATTCAGAAGTTAAGTAAGACTGATAAAATTTTGGGTCCCCATTGTTCTTATCCTTGACTTTCATAGGAATTCATCTGATATGCTACAGTTAAGAATAATTCTGTCAGTTAACTTCTAGATATTTTTAACTTTTAATATATTTTGTCATGGTGAGAAAATAGTCTATTTACTTTCATTAAGATTTAAAATAAATGATAATGGATTTTGAATTTTATTATACATTATTTAAGAATTTGTTAAAACGAGCATGTAATTTTGTTCTATCCTTTTTTAAAAATAACGGTTTACTTATTTATTTTTTATTTAAATATTTGGGCCGTGGTGGGTCTTCATTATCGCATGTGCACCTTGCCTAGTTCCAGAGAGTAGGGCTACACTCTGGTTGCTGTGTGCGGGCTTCCCATTGCAGTGGCTTCTCTTGTTGCAGAGCACAGGCTCTAGGTGCCTGGGCCTCAGTATCTGTGGCTTGTAGGCTCTAGACCACTGCTCAGTAGTTGTGGTATCTGGGCTTAGTTTCTCCCAAGCATGTGAGATCTTCCCAAACCAGGGATCAAACCATTGTCCCTTGCCTTGGCAGGCAGATTCTTAACCACTGAACCACCAGGGAAGCCCCTCTACTAATTGTTGTTATGATGAATTATACTAATAATAGCCTCTCTCCAGGTAGTAAACTCACTTTGTTTCTTGTCTCTCATCTGTCATCCATCACCTGAGATCCAATGACTTGAAAACCATTATTTTATGTATTTTGCCCAGATTTTCTCACTGTTATAAGGGTACTAGTAATTCTGGCTCTTGTTACTCCATCTTGGCTGGAAGCAGAACCTCTCAGCACTTCTTAATTCCCTTTCCTCTTTTAGTTTTCCTCTGTAGCACTTATTACCACTGATACAACCTGTATGTAACCTGTTTATTTACTTGTTGTCTATCTTTCTCCCCATTATAATTCTACAAGTGATTTTTACTTATTCCCTGATGGATCTTTCAACCTAGAGAAGGGTTTGACACCTTGTAAGTAATTAAAAGACATTTGCTCCTTGGAAGAAAAACTTGACAAATTTAGACAGTGTATTAAAAAGCAGAAACATCACATTGCCAACAAAGGTCCATACCATCAAAGCTATGGTTTTTCCAGTAGTCATGTACAGATGTGAGACTTGGACCATAAAGAAGACTGAGCACCAAAGAATTGGTGGTTTTGAACTGTGGCGTCAGAGAAGACTCTTGAGAGTCCCTTGGACAGCAAGGAGAGCAAACCAGTCAATCGTAAAGGAAGTCAAGCCTGACTATTCATTGGAAGGACTGATGCTGAAGCTGAAGTTTTAATATTTGGCCACCTGATGCAAAGAGCTGACTTACTGGAAAAGACCCAGATGCTGAGAAAGACTGAGGGCAGGAAGAGAAGGGGACGACAGGATGAGATGGTTGGATGTCATCATTGACTCAGTGGACATGAGTTTGAGCAAACTGTGGGAGATAGTGAAGGACAGGGAAGCCTGGCGTGCTACAGTCTATGGGGTCGCAAAGAGTCGGACGTGATCAAGTGACTGAACAGCAACAATAGTTATTTACAAAATAAATATATGCAGAGAGTATCAGCATCAGGAAGAATCTTCTAGGACCATCCGGCCATGATTCTACTTCAAGAAGTCCTCAGCCTGAGCAGGGTCTGTGTCTGTGGGCCGGTTACTCAGTTTGTGGCAAGTCTGTCACCTCTGCAGTCAACACCAGCTTTGTGGAACATGTTCTTGTTCCTCTCTCCATCTCCCCTGAAGGGCTTTGCTTACCCAACACGCCTTAGCTGGATCACAACGCTGAGAAGCATGGATGGGAGGTTTTAAGTTTCTTTTCAAAATATAATCATTTTACAACCCAGCATATATATGTTTCTTCTCTCCACCTAACCCTAAGCAGCTGCTACTTAATCCTCATCTCTTTCTTTGTAAAAAATGTGAATGTTAAAGGCCTTTTTAGCTCATAAGGTGGAAGTTCAGGTGGGAATGAATCCAAAGGAAACTTTGGACTCACTCAGCAGGGGTGGGCCAGCTAAATAACAGCACCTTTTCCCACAGACTTCCCCTTGTCATAGCTCCGTGCAAGGATTTCCCATCTGTCAGCTGGTCTGTTCAGCAGTTACTCACTTGAGGAACTTAGGTCTACGCATGTGTGAGCATGTGTGTGTGTGTGAGCATGTGTGTGTGTTTGTGTGTGTGTGTTCTCTGGATGTGTGGAGGCTTCTGGGACAATTTTCCTGTATTTTAGTTTCTTTCTGGGTTTCACTTCCTCCAGGCTTTTGCACTGAGGATCTCTTGACTCTCATGACTTCTCAACTCTTTGTCATCCTTTACATCTCAGTTCACACTTGTCTTTTCAGAGAGAACTTTCCTTCCCAAACCAGTGATGGAAGGTTTTGCCTGTTACTATCACTCCTCACTGCAGTTTCAGCATTCTGCAATTATCCAGTTTATTTGTTAATTTAACTATTGTCAGCTTCTTTCTGCAATGTGACATCCACAGGAAGAGGACCTCGGCCTGTGCTGCTGATTTCCTTTTCCCTTGTGCCTTGCATAGGGCCTGGCATGTGGTGTGTGTGTTAAATCATTTCCATCACTTTTGACTCTTTGTGACCCAATGGACTGTAGCTTGCCTGGCTCCTCTGTCCCTGGGATTCTCCAGGCAAGAATACTGGAATGGGTTGCTATGCCCTCTGTCAGGGGATATTCCAGACCCAGGGACAGAACTCCTGTCTCTTGAAAGTGAAAGTGAAGTTGCTCAGTCGTGTCCAACTCTTTGCGACCCCATGTACTGTAACCTACCAGGCTCCACTCTCCATGGGATTTTCCAGGCAAGAGGACTAGAGTGGATTGCCATTTCCTTCTCCAGGGGATCTTCCCAACCCAGGGATTGAACCTGGATCTTCCGCATTGCAGGCAGACACTTTACCTTCTGAGCCACCAGGGAAGCCTTGTTTCTTATGTCTCCTATATTGGCAGGTGGGTTCTTTACCACTAGCACCTCCCGGGAAGCCCTGGCACATGTAGGTACTTAGAAAATATTTTATTGAATGAATTAATTAAACCACTAGGAGAACAAAAAACAAGAATATTAATGAGAGAGTGCAGCATTTATATGGAATTGCATGCCCATGTATGGCTAGGGCAAAAGCTGCAAAGTCTGAACGGAGATTCAGTATCAAATCAAGAGGGCATTCTCTGCCCTGCAGTGTTAATGATTGGACTCTGTCCTATAGGTGATACGGATCTATGGATGGGCTTAAGCAGAGGAAGACACAGTCAAGTTTATGTTTTTAATTTTCTTTATTTTTGGCTGCCCTGGGTTTTCACTGCTTGCACAGGCTTTCTCTAGCTACAGCGAGCAGAGGCTACTCTTCATTGCAGTGCATGGGTTTCTCGTTGCTGTGACTCTTGTTGCAGAGCACAGGCTCGAGGCACGTGGACTTCAGGAGGGGCAGCATGTGGGCTCAGCAGTTGCAGCTCATGGGCCCTAGAATGTGCAGACTTCAGTAGCTGTGGCACGTGGGCTCAGTAGTTTCGGTTTGTGAACTCTAGAGAATGGGCTTGGTAGTTTTGGGGCATGGGCTTAGTCGCTCCACAGCATGTGGAATCTTCCTGGACGAGGGGTTGAACCCATTTCTCCTGCATTGGCAAGCAGATCCTTACCCACTGCACCACCAAGAAAGTCCTTAAATTTATGTTTTAAAATGGTCGATCTAGTTGTGTGGTAGTAAAGAATCAGAAGAGAAAAAGACATGTTGCAAAGGACCAATTTGGACACAGCTGGAGTAATCTAGCTGATAAATCATAAAATCTCTAGGCCAATGAAGGAGAAAATGAAGAAATATTTGAAAGATTTGAGGTAGAAAAAAAATGTTTTGATTAAAAGTGGGGAAAGAGGAAACTGAAATGGGAAAGAACAAAAACAGAGAAGCAAGAAACTTAAATGAGTCACATAGAGCAAAGAAACACTGATATAAAGTGTTCTGTTGGACTTCAGTAAAACTTATGAAAGAAGACTCTCTGAAGATCCTTTCCCCCATAAAAGCTGTGAGAACACTGGCAAAATTGTCAGAATCAACACTTTCAAAACTATGGAAATTAACTAAAGGCTTTAAGCAATCTGGGGAGCATTTATTTAAGGAAAACAGCCGAATCTATGTATGAGAAGTTGATATGAACAGTGCAACTTTAATTTCCCCTATTTCCTTCCCTCATTTCTAGCTCCATAGTGAAAGTGAAAGTTGCTTAGTCATGTCCAATTCTGCGACCCCATGGACTACAGTCCATAGCATTCACCAGACCAGAATACTGAAGGGGGTAGCCTTTCTCTTCTCCAGGGGATCTTCCTGACCCAGGGATTGAATCCAGGTCTCCCTCATTGCAGGTGGATTCTTTACCAGCTGAGCCACAAGGGAAGCCCAAGAATACTCCAGTGGGTAGTCTATATCCTCTTCAGTGGATCTTCCAGACCCAGGAATTGAACTGGGGTCTCCTGCATTGCAGGCGGGTTCTTTACCAACTGAGCTATCTGGAAGCTTCTAGCTCCATGGCAACACTGAAAACCAACAATCTGTAATATTAGTGAAAACTAGCAGCTTGATATCCACTAAAGGCAGAGCTCACTTAGTGTGAAAAGTGAAAAGTCTTTTCCTTAAGGGAACTTGTTGAAAACAATGAGGGACAATTGCTTAATATGATGGTTGTCTGAGATAATAGATACCAATCAGGGCAAATAATTGGCTAACCAAAGAACTTAAAGGAAAAGTTTGAGAAGAATATATATCTCCATACAGAGCTTTGAAGAGCATTGACACATTCCTGAAAATCTAGAAACCCATGTGCATCTTTGACCCATGTGAATATGTAGGAAAGACCTGAGAAGGCTCTAAGCTCTCATCAGGGGTTGACTTTGAGGCTCTTCTCAGGGGAAACTGAAAGATAATGTGAATTGTTAACTGTCTAGCTGAGTGTTGAGGGCATGGTCAGCATACACAGGATCTTTCAGCAAAGTCTGGAAGACTTACTGGTTCCAGAAATTTAGGAAAATCTCTAATTATCAGCTGATCACTAGGCTTACAAAGCAGAGACTTCAGTGTTGATGTATTCAAATAACACAGATTTTATAGAATTAGTTCAGTAAAATCACTGAACAATAGCAACAACAATAAACAACCAAACAACAAATTCTGGTTGGAGGGCAGAGAAAGAATCTGATTTCCAGAATTTCTACACTGTTTAAAATGTTCAATTTTGACAAAAATTTATGAGATATGCAAAGAAATAGGAAAACGTGGCCCTTATACAGGGAAAAAGGCTGTCATTAGAAACCAAGGGAGACTAGACTTGGTTTTAGACTTACAGGACAAAGAACTTAAATCAGCTGTTTTAAATATATTCAAAGAGCTAAAGGAAAACATACCCAAAGAACTAAAGGAAAACATAAGGATGATGTCTCCCCAAATCAGTAACAGGAAAGGGACAAAAATTATAAAAAAGAACCAAACAAAAATTCTGGAGCTGAAAAGTATAGTAACTGAAATGGAGACATGAAGACTTCACTATAGGGTGTCAACATCAGTTGGATAGGCAAGGAGAAAAGATCAGCAAACTTGAAGATTAGGTAACTGAAATTATCCATATAGATGAGCAGAAAGAAAATAAAGAAGAAAAATGAGCACAGCCCGAGAGACCCATGGGACACCATCAAGTATACCAACATATTCATAACAGGAGTCTCAGAAGAGTGTGTAGGGTTGGGGAGAAGGGAGGGTAGAAATAATATTTGAAGAAGTAATTACTGAAAGCTTTCCCAATGTAATAAGAAAATTTAATGTACACATCTAAGAAGCTTAATTAACTCGAAATAGGCTAAACTTGAAGAGATACACACTTTTTTTTTTTTTTTACAGTATAATCAAAGACCAAGAGAGGCTCTTCAAAGCAGCAAGAGAGAAGTGATAAATCATGTATAAGGGACACTCAGTAACATTAACAGCTGGTTTCTCATCAGACACTATGAAGTCCAGAAGGCAGTGGGATGGCATACTAAAGGTATGCAAAGAAAATGATATCAAACAGGCCTACTTCATCCCACACAACTAACTTTCAAATGAAGGTAGAGTTAAGACGTCCCAGGATAAATAAAACTGAGAAAAATTTTCATTAGCAGATCTGCCTTATGAAATATTAAAAGAATCATTTGAGATGAAATAAAAGCACCTGAAAGTAACTCAAATCTGTATGAGAAAAACAGAACATCAGTAAAGGTAACCATATAGGTAAATATAAAAGCAGAATAAATGTATATTTTGTTTGTGACTATTTTTTCTTCTTGCCTCATTTAAAAGACAACTGCATGTAGCAATAATTATAAAACTATGTTGATAGGCATACATTATATGAAGATATAATTGGTATGACAGCAATCGCACAAGGGAGGGGTGAGGAAATGGTGTTATATAGAAGTAAAGTTTTGTACACTATTGAAATAAGTTGGTATTAATCTCAGCTAAAATGTTATAAATTTAAAAACATAATTCCCAGGGAAACCACTAAGAAAATGATTGAAAAACAATAATTAAGGAAATAAATTTGACTAAAAAGTACTACTTACCACAAAAGAATGCAGTGATTTAAGGATACAGAAATAAAAAAGACATAAGACATACAGATTGACTAGTTTTCTGTGAGTATGGTTTCAGTGTGTCTGCCCTCTGATGCCCTCTTGCAACACTTATCATCTTACTTGGGTTTCTCTTACCTTGGTGCCGAAGAGTTGATGCGTTTGAACTGTGGTGTTGGAGAAGACTCGTGAAGGTCCCTTGGACTGCAAGGAGATCCAACCAGTCCATTCTGAAGGAGATCAACCCTGGGATTTCTTTGGAATGAATGATGCTGAAGCTGAAGCTCCAGTACTTTTGCCACCTCATGGGAAGAGTTGACTCATTGGAAAAGACTCTGATGCTGGGAGAGATTGGGGGCAGGAGGAGAAGGGGACGACCGAGGATGAGATGGCTGGATGGCATCACCGACTCAATGGACGTGAGTCTGAGTGAACTCCAGGAGTTGGTGATGGACAGGGAGGCCTGGTGTGCTGCGATTCATGGGGTCGCAAAGAGTTGGACATGACTGAGCGACTGAACTGAACTGAAGACATACAGAAAACAAGTAGCAACATAACAGACTATCTCATCAGTAATTGTATTAAGTATAAGTGTATTAAACACCCAATTAAAAGCTAGAGATGGACAGAATAGATGAAAAAATTAAACTATATGCATCTACAAGAGACATACTTTAAAGAGAAAATAGGTTGAAAGTAAAAGGATTGAAAATATGACATCAGGCAAATAGTAACCAAAAAGAGAGCTCAGTGGCTATACTATATTAGACAAAATAGACTTTAATTAAAGAAATGCTACAAGAGACAAATAGCAGTATTATATGTAGATAAAGGGCCAGTTTCTCAAGAAGATATAATAATTATAAACATATAATTAAATTAAGCCTATGAACAACAGAAGATGAGATGGTTGGATGGCATCACTGACTCAATGGACATGAGTTTGAGTAAACTCCAGGAGTTGGTGATGGACAGGGAGGCCTGGCGTGCTGCAGTCCATGGGGTCACAAAGAGTCAAGACACGAATGAATGATTGAACTGATACTGATGATTATTTATTTATTTATTGAAACATAGTTGACTTACAATATTATATTAGGTTCGGGTGTGCAACATAGTATTCAATATTTTTATAGAGTATATTCCATTTAAAATTATTACAAAATATTGGCTATATTTTCCTGTGTTGTTCAATACCATTCTTGCTTATTTGTTTTACACATAGTAGTTTCTGTCTCAATCTTATTACTCTAGCTTGCTCCTCCCCTCTTTCCCCTCCTCACTGGTAACTACTAATTTGTTTTCTATATCTGTGAGTGTGTTTCTGTTTTTTCTTAAAATTATATACATTCCTTTTTTTTAGATTCTTCCTATAAATGATAATGTAGAATCTTTCTCTGTGTGACATTTCACTAAGCATCATAGTCTCTAGGTTTCTCCATACTGTCACAAATGGCAAAATTTTATTCTTTATTATGACTGTATAACTTTCCATTACATACACTGGAATATCATCTATATACGTCACGTCTTTATCCACTCATCTGGTGATGGGTGATTAGGCTACTTCCATATCTTGGCTACTATAAATAATGTTGGTATGGACACTGGGTGCCTGTAAGATAAACCTAACAAGAGAGACCAAAACACAAGAAGCAAAAACTGGCAGAATAGAGGGAAGATACAAGCAAGTCTACAATAATAGTTGGAGATGAAGGTTACCAAGGAGATAGGAGGCTCGAGCGACACTAGAAATCAACGAGGTCTAGCAGACAATTAAAGAACACTCCGCTCGACAACAGCAGAATAAAATAACTCTGAAGTATGGAATTAGGAAAGGTAGAAAGAGCTGGTATTGGGAATAGAGAGTGTGAACCACAAAGCCAAGGTGCACTTAAACTCGAAGGTACATGGGAAAGGCCAAGTGGATTCGCACGCCTGTGTCAGACTTTAAAGACACTGTTGAGTTTTCCGACATTAATCTCTTTATTCAAAATCTGATCCTCACTCAGTCATTCAAGTCAGGATCTCTCCTTCCACGTCATAGGTAAACCCTTGGGCTTAAGACAGTCCACTGTCATCCCTAGCTTTGCCGAGAAATGGATTTGCCAAGGTGCTGAGACTTTGGAAGACTGAAGACAAAAGTTTGAGAGATAACAGAGATGAAAGGATGCATGATGTTACAGGTCAATTCTGAAGAGGATAGTACTTGAATCGTAGTCAAGAAAGAGTGCCTTCTAAGAAACCTAGCTTGTATTTAAAACATAGGTCCTCTCATTGCTGCAAAAACAAAAAGGTTTTGGTTATTTCCAGAACTTGGCTACTGTAGATAATGTTGCTATGAACATTGGGTGCCTGTAAAGCAAACCTAACGAGAGAGCCCAGGGCACGGTCCATTGCTGTGGGTGCCTGAACATTTTGCTACAATGATTAAATACTCTGCTTTGGCTGTAGCACCAGTTGGAACTAATCCCGCTACTTAACATGTGCCTAACGTTATACAACTTAACCTCTTTAAGTCTTAGCATCTTTACTGTAAGATAGTAATGATAACAGCATTCATCTTATAGGGTTGCTGTGAGAATTAAATGAAATAATGCTAAATTTTAGCTCAGTGCTTTGTGAATCTAATACTTGGTAGATTGAATATTTTTCAAAGGGACCAAATCTCATTAGGCTTGGGATTAGAGCATTGTTCAGGGAAAAATCAGACTTTTAATTGAGGTAAGTTATTTTCCAGAAAATTATTGCACCAAATCAAGCTATATTAAAGAAAGAAATCCCAACAGCTCCCCAAAGACTCACTACTCCTTGCTAATGTCTGTGGAACAGAGTCATGAAATGGTTAATCAGGAAAACCCTGGTCTGCTCTACTTAAGGAGAATGTTTATTAATATTGCACAGGAAATATCAAGTCACCCTGCTTCCAGAACATGGAGCAAATCTATTCGTATGTTGGACAGCCCCCTGCCTTTGCCCCTACCTCATCAATGTAAAAAGCTGTCAAATACAAAACTAGACTTTTATTGCTATAGCAAAGAAGCTTAGAGAAAAGCCCAAGGTGAAGCTGAAATATATGACCTTGACTTAGGAAAGGAAGTAAAAATAATAGGAGAGGAGAACAGTATGGGCCCCAAGAGGGTGGATATCGTTCTAAAGAAGGCAAAGAATGCAAGGCAGACAAGAGCAGGGAGTCTTTCATTTCTCTTTGTAGCTCAGGACTTTCCTCCATCTCTTAGCAAGAACTAGAAGCTGATTATTTTTGTCTTGTAGGAATACAAGCTCAGATTGTCACTCGAGACAAATGCAGCTTGTTTTTATTTTAGAGCACCCGAGTCCGTGAATTAATGTCACAAGGTCCTGAGTTAAAAATCTTCACAGGTATTATTCCCTAGACATGCCTGAGCTCTGCCAATGGAGTTGTATATTTCAGTCAAGACTCTGGTGTCCAGGGGGAGAAAAACCAGGTGGGTAGAATCTTTCTGATGCTTTTTAAACCAGTTTACTTCTGCTTAATGACAGCGCAGAGGTCATTCCCTTGTAGACCGCTCTCCTTCCTCTATTGCAAAGTGAGAAACCCAGAAAAATGATTTTTTAAAGATACCCCTGGTTCTAGGAGCCTTTAATTTGCTATAACATTGACATAAATCCCCAACCCCCTCCCACAGTGAATCTGAGTAGCAAGAACTGAAATGTAAAATGTGTTCTTAGGTCCCATGGGAAGGGAACTCTAACAATTTCCTAGTGACCTCATATAGCTCCACCGTGGAGAGAAAGAGTAAGGAATAAAATGTGATTGGAATAAGATTTACGTTGATATATTAGGTGAGGGTTACTGGCCACTGCCCACGCTTTCAGCGGGGTTGGATGCTGCTGGAAGGTATTTTACCAGCTACGACATATACGTGTGAGAAAGAGCCTCCTATTGGGAACTTTTCCAAAGTGTAATAAAGCTGTGCTTTGCTCCCTCTGACCTTGGCTCAGCGACAGGTAAGTCCCACAACTTCTGCCACCTTATAAACACTGAGATGGGCTGTAAGAAAAGACTATAGCGGCTCTATTTAGAGGCTTAGGTCAGCAAGTAGGCAGAAAATGTCAAAACCACTAATCTAATTTATTGATGGCTTTAATGGGAGTGTATAGGAAATTTTTTTTTTTTTTTTGCCTTGCACTGCAAATATCACTCCAGCCCCTTCATCTGGAAGACCTCAAAGTAAAGAAATGGCCCAATGAATACGTATGGTTGCTGTCAGATGCAGGTAAAGATAAGCAATGGAGGCACTATAGCTGAGCTTGGCTGTTAGCATTTCTTTCTTTTTTTCCTTTTCCTCTTCTTCTTTTTTCCTCCCCATCCTCCCCTTCTCCTCCCAGTCTTCTCCCTCCCCGCCCCCCTCTTTTCCCCTCCTCTTTTGCCTCCTTCTTGTCTTCTTTTTCTTTCTCTCACTCTGTCAGACATAATTTGAGTGTTTACTATATGCCATGGCTCTATGTTAGAAATTAGAAATGGAGATATTAAAAACATAAGTCTTGTCATTGATTTGTTACAACTGCTATATTAAGAAGCTACATAATGAATGATGAGCAACACCTAATACCTAGTTCCATAAATGTGCAGTCTGATAGCTAAAGGGGTACAGTACCACAGGACTAGAGAAAGTCATATTCATTTTCTTAGGACAGTGGTGAATAGTTAATTGACTGAGTGAGGATGACTTGGAGATTTCCAAGTGAAAGTGTGGGAGGAAACTTTTCTGGTATGTGGAAGGGTATAAACATGGAAAACAGGACTGTGGTTTTGGGGAACACTATGGCATTTAGTTTACTGGATCATAGGGTTGAGAAGAAGGACAGATGGAAAGATGACATTGGTAAGGGCAGTTGGTGCAAGATCATGGAAGGTCTTGCACCATCATAAGGAAAGCGCTAATGGCTCAGGGGGTAAAGAATCTACCTGCAGTGCCAGAGACCCAGGTTTGAGACCCAGGTCCCTGGGTTGGGAAGATCCCCTGGAGAAAGGAATGGCAACCCACTCCAGTATACTTGCCTGGACAGAGGAGTCTAGTGGGCTACAGTCCATGAGGTCACAAAGAGTTGGACATGACTGCGCAACTAACACTTTCCCTTTTCCACTTCATGTGGAAGGTCTTGCCAATGAGGTTCTTCAGAATTATTTCTAGGAACTTCCCTGGTCACTCAGTGGTACAGGATCAGCCTGGCAATGATGGAGACACGGGTTCGGTCCCTGATCTGGGATTTATCCCACATGCCTTGGAACAGCTAGGCCTCTGCCCCCCAACTAGTGAGGCCGTGCTCTAGGGCTCAGGAACCACAACTACTGGGCCCACACAGCCTGGAGCCTGTGCTCCACGAGAGGAGCCCATGCACCGCAACTGGAGGGCAGCCGCCACTAGCCACAACTGGAGAAAAGCCAGCAGCAGCAAAGTACTAACAAGCCACAAGCGAATAAGCAAATAAATCAATAATCAATAGTGAAACTATAAAAAGAGATATTCCCAGCTGTAGGAAGCCATAAAGAGGATGACTTAAGCGGGGTGTGTGGTCAAAGGTCCTGATTAGACTTGCATTTTGTAAAGATTATTCCAGCAGTGGATGGAAGCTAAGATACCAAGTAGAAAATTGTTGTGATACAGTGGTGCTGAAGATGACTCTTGAGAGTCCCTTGGATTGCAAGGAGATCAAACCAGTCAATCCTAAAGGAAATCAACCCTGAATTTACACTGGAAGGACTAAGGCTGAAGCTGAAGCTTCAAAACTATGACCACCTGATGTGAAGAGCTGACTCATTGGAAAAGACCCTGATGCTGGGAAAGATTGAAGGCAGGAGGAGAAGGGGAGGACAGAGGATGAGATGGTTGGATGGCATCACTGACTCAATGGACATGCGTTTGGGCAAGCTCTGGGTGATGGTGAAGGACAGGGAAATCTGGCGAGCTGCAGTCCATGGGGTCCCAAAAAGTGGGACATGACTTAGCAACTAAAGAACAACAGTGTGTGAGTAGAGGGGTTGTGAGTGTGAAACAAGATAGTGAAAAGAGATGGCACTCTAGGTCCAGAGGGAAAATAGATGTAGACATGATGAAACGTAACACAGTTAGGAGAAGCCACATAGAATTACAATGAAGGCAAGAGGCACAGGCCTTCCTAATACTGGGATACTCTTCAAGCCTCTCCTAGTGGGCAGATACCATCTTATTGGAAGAAGAAAAGTAACAATGGCTGAGAAGTTGTAGACAAACCTCAGTGTGGTAGATGTCCTGGAAGTTCTAGAAAACTTTAAATTCCTTTGAAGAGCAACCAGATTAATAACCAGGATCTCTTTGCTGACATGAATGGAGTTGCTATGGCAACAGCAACAGACAGCACAAAATAAAGTTGATGCTTTCTCCTTAGTCTTACAGGCTAATGCTAACTTCAAAGAGGACAGAGAGAAGGCCTGTATAGCTGAGCTGACCTCCTCAGGCAGCTGTGCTTGCGAGCCTCAGTTTTCTGTGAGTGTGAACAAGAGTGGTCAGCTACAACAGGGACTAGGCCCGGCTACATTGTCAAGTAGTTGTGTTGCTGTGGGTGCTACCCGACCTCTCCAGGACTACTCTTTGGCAAGAGAGGGTTGTAATAGGTGATCTTTTAGACCTTTTCTGAAATTTTTACTGTCGCTCTGGGATTAGCTTGGCATGCATTGTTGCTGTTGTTTAGTTGCCAAGTCATGTTGGACTCTTGTGACTCCATGGACTATAGCCTGCCAGGCTTTTCTCTCCATGGGATTACCCAAGCAAGAATACTGGAGTGGGTTGCCAGATCCTCCTCCAGGGTATCCTCCAGACCCAGGGATCGAACCCACATCTTCTGCATTGGCAGGCAGATTCTTTAGTACTGAGCCATCAGGGAAGCCTGGCATGCATTAGGAATGCTAATAAAAGTTTACTGGATAAACAAATGAATGGATGGCGCAGGGTGCCTTGGAAGGATCACGTGAAAAGTGCAAACCTGTCACAAGGCTCTGAGTCAGCCTCCCTTGGGGCAGTTCCTTAGGGTTTATGGTCTGATTTAAGGGTGAAATTTTTCCCTTGGGGTGATAGAGGGGGAGGAAGTCATAGAACTCAGCCCTGAATCATGGAACACGACCACACTGAAATCAGATCTTCTCTGCCGGGTGCAAATTTGTCCCCGGGTGTCGGCCTGCAGAGCTGGGTCATCGACCAGCTGCGATGCTGCACAGGTTGTATTTTTTCCTGCAACATTTGGTAGAACGTTTCAGGCGAGGGTGGGGGAAGGAGGAGAAAATTATCTGAACCAGATGTTAGGGGGCCATCTCTGTGACACAAGTAAGTAATTAGTTTTAAATGATTATCCATGTGACCTGTCTGGATGCACTCACTTTTCTGGGCTGGGGGTGGGCAGGCTTGGCTGACTGCACCCTGACTGGAGAAGTAAGAGGTATTGAGGGCTGTGTGCTTGTGTATACCTGTGCTGGGAGATTATTTCCAGGAAAAGCTTTATGAGTTGAGTATAAATGGCTATGGGCTTCCCAGGTGGCTCAGGGGTGAAGAATCTTCCCGCCAATGCAGGAGATCCGAGTTCGATCCCTGAGTTGGGAAGATCCGAGTTCAATCCCTGGGTTGGGAAGATCCGAGTTCGATCCCTGGGTTGGGAAGATTCGAGTTCGATCCCTGGGTTGGGAAGATCCTCTGGAGGAGGAAATCTATATCCACTCTAGTGTTCTTGCCTGGGAAATCCCATGGACAGAGGAGCCTGATGGGCTACGGTCTGTGGGATCACAGAAGAGTCCAACAGGACTTAGCAGCTAAACAACAGCAGCAATAAATGGCCATGTGAGATACCTGGACAGATGGCCCTGGGATGGCACTGAAGGGTCCTGCAGAGGCAAGGCTGACCAATTACAAGATGCTTTGGTGTGCACAGAGCAAAGAGGAAAATCGCTTTCCAGGTGGAGCATGTGATGAACCCAGGAGTGTCCTGCAAGAACCGATTGCTGGGGTTGTCCTGGATGCTCCTCGTGTGCCATCTGGGAAGGTGTATTTAGGAGGCAGTTGAAGACCAACCACCTTGCCATTCTCCCAGCCCTACATAGCCTTGGTTCTATGTCAGCTTCAAGTTCTATGCCAGGCAGAGAGGGTGAGGAAAACTTATATTGATTGACCTGAGCCTCATGGTGGGAACAGGGGCTCAGAATAGAAATTAGATCGAATTCCAGAAAAGAAAGGCATGTTTCCTGCACACAGGCATCCATAACTCTCATGAGATCTGTACTTGCAACAAGAATGAGGACAATGATACGACAGACTTGCCGCCACTGAAGACTCGCAGGTACAGCAGGGACATCAAAGAGGGAGGGACAAAAGTGCCCCCATGAGAGGCAGGAAAGGTTTAAGTAAGACAAGAGCTGAGTTCAGCTTTTCACATGAGGTCAATAAAGATCTGCCCTTTCCCATTTATGTTAAGCCACCAATTGCTACAGAGAGGAGGACTTTAAACCTGCAATGGCCTTTTGGCTTCCAAGGCAGGAAATCCACAAGGCATTATTCCATCAGCCTTCAGTCCCACTGTCCTCTCTGGCTCACACTCCAGCATGCTCCCATTTTTCCTGTGCCCCATGGGAGGAAAGGTGAGATTTTTCACTTGAGACAGCTCCTCAAAGGAGGGGGCTGCTCACCCCATGTGGTCCTCATTGGGTCTCATGAGTTTGGTTGCCATCCATCCATCTGTGGCTGAATGCAGGCATCAAGGGCTGGGGGAGATGGGAAGGACTAGTCCTTTCTTGGAGAAGGCAATGGCACCCCACTCCAGTACTCTTGCCTGGAAAATCCCATGGACAGAGGAGCCTGGTAGGCTGCCGTCTATGGGGTTGCACAGAGTCGGACATGACTGGAGCGACTTAGCAGCAGCAGCAGCAGCAGCAGCAGCAGTCCTTTCTTCCTCCATCCTGCAGAAGGCAGCCACCTTTGTTCCTCCCCCAAGGCCAAAGGCACTCTGAGCCTTCTCTATGTGTAGAACAAAAGGCCTAATTTTTTTGGGTTAGAGGGCACTGGTCACTTAAAAAAAAAATTAAGTATAGTTGATTAACAAAGTTGTTAGTTTCAGATGCATGGGTAAAGTGATTCCGTGTGTGTAATCTTTTTTAGATTCCTTGCCCTAATAGATTATTACAGAATAGTGAGTATAGTTCCCTGTGCTATGCAGTGGGTCCTTGTTGTTTATCTGTTTTATATACAGTAGTATGTATATGTTAATTCTAGACTCCTAATTTATCTAAGGAGGTAACTTAAGTTTTTTTCTATGTCTGTGGGTCTATTACTTTGTATATAAGTTCATGTGTATCGTTATGTTTAGATTCCACATATAAGTGATATCATATTTGTCCTTCTCTGTTTGGCTTATTTCACTTAGTATGATCATCCCTAGATCCATTGTGTTAGTGCAAATGATATTATTTCCTTCCTTTTTGTGGCTGAGTCATGTTCCAATGGAATGTCCAATTCCACTGTTGCAATCTTTTCACCCATTCTTCTGTAGGTTGCTTCCACGTCCTGGCTATTGTAAGCAGTGCTGAAATGAACACTGGAGTGCATGTATCTTTTTGAATTATGGTTTTCTCTGGGTATATGCCTAGGAGTGGGATTGCTGGATCCTGTGGTAGCTCAACATTGTCTAATGGATCCTGTGGGAGAGCTGGTGGGATGAAGAGATGGAACACGGCGGAGGGGAGATTTTTATGCCAGTGAAACTATTCTGCGTGACAGTGGTGGTGGATACAGGTCATCACACCCTTGCCTGAACCCTTAGAGTGTACAAAACCGGGAGTGGACCCTCACACAACTGAGGATTTGGGGTGGTTATGATGTACTGGCATAAGTTTATCAATGGTGACAAATGTACCACTCTGGTTGGGGGATGTTGATAATGGGTGAGGCTGTGCGTGTGAAGATGGGTAGAGAGATTTATGTGAACTCTCTGTACCTTCCTCTCAATTTTGCTGTAAATTTAAAAAACAGTTCTGAAAAAATAATGTATTTAAAAAAATATCATGTTAGAGCAACTCAGTTAGGATGGGCAGGTCACATGGCCAACACTTGGCAGCTACCCATTTTCAAACTAAAACATACTGTTTTATTTCTGGTAAAAGTGCTTTTCAGATGAAGACGAAAATTACAATGGGAAATCGTGGCTGACAAGGGAAAAGAGTCATTTGGGGTAATATCTCTCATAATTGGGGGTAATTTTGTCGAATGCAGGCATTGTAGAATTCCCATGCATCCTCTCCACCACCGGCAGGTCAGCAAAGAGAGCTTCTATGAGGCAAAAGCCTGAGCTAGTCTCCCCTTTCCAGCCCGTAGAAATGATGGTGCTCTTCATGGCCATCAAGCTTATTGCTCTCAAGAAAGGAGTTTATTCCACCCCTAGTGAGCAATTAGAAGTTTTATGGCTTAAGCCATGAGCAGGGTAGAGCCTGGACTGGGAATTGGTCATGGGATTTAATCAGAGCTTTGGTTTTGGTTTGAACATTGATGAAAAATATGCACTGTGTTCTCTATCCCCGAACAAATTGGTCACTTTAGGTTTAAAATAGAGCAGACTGCTTGTACTCTCATGTTTCATATTAAGGGTACTTACAAAGTAGATTTTCCTTTCAGGATATTGGGGTACTGTGTGATTACAACATGACTAGAGGTTGGTGTAGGTGTGACCCTGCCACACCACTGTGCTACCCGATTGGGCTCCTGTGCCTCCCGCTGCTTTTTGTGTGACCTCAGCTCTCAGAGATGCGTTTGCAGAGACTTGTGTTTGGGAACAAAGTATCATGGGTAGAGTTGCTTGCCTCTACAAGGGGATGGGTGATATAAGCAAGGGCTTTGGAACCAGATAGCTATGATTTTGAATCTCAGGTGTACCACTGTTGCATTGCTCATGTATGACAGGGTTAGAGTAGGGCAAGGGAAGCTTCCAGAATCTAAATTTAAGGTGACACTCACATGCAGGAGATTACCTTGCACTTGTAAAACCTTGAAATTGAGTGCCTCCTTAAATTCTGCACTTAGGTTCCTCTCTTCCCTTATCGTTACTCCTGAGAAGGAAAGTTATGACCAACCTAGACAGCATATTAAAAAGCAGAGACATTACTTTGTCAACAAAGGTCCATCTAGTCAAGGCTATGGTTTTTTCAGTAGTTATGTATGGATCTGAGAGTTGGATTATAAAGAAAGCTGAGCACCAAAGAACTGATGCTTTTGAACTGTGGTGTTGGAGAAGACTCTTGAGAGTCCCTTGGACTGCAAGGAGATCCAACCAGTCCATCTTAAAGGAGATCATTCCTAGGTGTTCATTGGAAGGACTAATGTTGAAGCTGAAACTCCAATACTTTGGCCACCTGATGAGAAGGATCGACTCATTGGAAAAGACCCTGATGCTGGGAAAGATTGAGGGCAGGAGGAGAAGGGGACAACAGAGGGTGAGATGGCTGGATGGTATCACTGACCCAATGGACATGAATTTGGGTTAACTCTGGGAATTGGGAATGGACAGGGAGGCCTGGCATGCTGCGGTTCATGGGGTCGCAAAGAGTTGGACACGACTGAGGGACTGAACTGAACTGAACTTCCCTTACCTTAGTCTAGTCTTGATGTGTGACCAGGGGCAAGTCACTTATGTCCCTCAGTCTAGTCCTTCATCTGTAAAATGGGGGCAATAAGGATCTTATGAAACTGGCTTGAAGATTAAATAAAAAGATGCTTGTAAACTTCTTGACACAGTGCCTGGAACTGAGAACAATAAATAATAGCTGTGCTTAGTTTTAATTCACCCATTAATTGGGTATCTTGAGTAACTCCCTTTTAGGGTAGCTAGAGTTTATCCCTTTCATCCTTTGGAGGGAAAAAAGGAATCGAGGAATATTTAGCAGTGTCTTCATTTAGGACATTGTTTCTTTTGAGTTATTTATGAAATGATTTATTTTAAGTCTAATTTGAATACTTTAAATCTGGCTGCATCTGGTTGTCTTTGCCACATTCTTTTTTACAATAATTTTTATTTCACTTTCTCATAGTTAAAGTATACACTGTTGCGCCAATGAAACTGAGAACTGTCTAATCGAAGTGTCTAGTTATGTGCAGGGCAGATCAGGGGCCTCCCCGGAGAGCAAGCACTTCATTGTGGAAAGATGGAATGTCTCACCCATGGAGGCGAGGACCCAGGGATTTGAGGATGCCTGAAGCTCTGCTTGTCTCGAGGTCTGGGATGGAGCCACGAGGCACCGCATCCCCTGCTCTGTCACTGTGCTCACTCACTTAGCACGCACTCAGAGCAGCTTAAATTTCTACTTGCAGGAGTGTGGGCTTTTCCTGATCTTTTTTCTCCTTGCATTTTTTATCCCCCTCTGGTCTCTCTGGAGGCTGACCGAGGCATTCATGGTCAGGATAAAGAGGGGGATCTGTTAGAACTCTGGCATGGTAAGATGAGAAGCTCTGAGGGGCTGGATTCTCCCAATTGATATTCTTGCCATGTTGCTCTAAAGAAAAAAAAAAAATCTCATTTTTTTTTTTTAGGCTCCCAAGTTTTGCACAGTTAACTAGATAAAGACCAGATACTACTGATTCTATTAGACTCTCCCAACCCCTCTTGGGAATATTGCTCCTAACTGGGTTGCTGAGGGATAATAGCAGTGATTCAGTTATATATATATTTTAAAATCATGTATTTTTGAAGTATAGTTTATTTAGGGGCCTTTTAATTTATTTTTATTTCTATTATTATATTATATTATTTATTATTTTATTTTATTGTTGGAGTGTAATTACAATGTTGTGTTAGTTTGTGCTGTACAACCAAGTGAATCAATCACACATGTGCATGTATACCCTCCCTCTTGAAACTCCTTCCTCTCCCACCCATCACACATTATTGTGGGATATGTTATTGTGTTCATTTCAGGTGTACAGGAAAGTGATTTGGTTATACATATATATATGTGTGTGTGTATGTGTGTATTCTTTTTTCAAATCTTTTCCATTATAGTTTATTACAAGATATTGATCATAGTTCCTGTGTGTGCTAAATGGGCAGAGATATACAGCAAATCTGTGTTGTTTATCTAGTTTGTGTATAGTGGTGTACATCTGTTAATCCATACTCCCAATTTATCCCTATCCACCACTTCCCCAGGTGGCACTAGAGGTAAAGAACTCGTGTCAATACTGGAGACATAAAAAGCACATGGGTTTGATCCCTGGATTGGAAAGATCAATTGCAGGAGGGCATGGCAACCCACTTCAGTATTCTTGCCTGGAGAATCCCTTGCACGGAGGAGCCTGGTGGGCTACAGCTCATAGCATCACAAAGAGTTGGACACGACTGAAGTGACTTAGCATGCACTCACCACTTCCTCTTTGGTAAGCATACATTTGTTTTCTATGTCTATGAATCTGTTTCTGCTTTTGTAAATAAGCTCATTTGTACTAATTTTAGAATTTCACATATAAGTAATACCATATAGAGTTGCATTATTGACTTCCGGTTGCCTTCCCTGTCATCTATTTAAGGGTTCTCTATCTCAGTTTCTTAATCTGCAAAACAGGAGATTTAATTTTTGGACATCCTTTTGCAGGATGAGCCTATTCTGAGGCCCCTGTTCATGTGTGGGGGTGCAGTAGATGGGAAGGTGTGTTTGTGTAAAGGCTATCTTCTAGACTTGGAGGCTGTAGTAAGCTTAGACTTAATGCTTGATTCACAAACTCTGTATTCAGTCCTAAACCAGACACCACTTAAGGAGAGTCACAGCACATATTTCACTGCTTTTTCCTGATAAGCCTGAGTTTTTTCATCTTGGAAATCAGAATGGTTCTTATCAGTTGATCAGTGCTGTTTTGTGGGATGGAACATATTTGCTATTTCAAGTCAAGGGGATTAAAAGAAAGAAAGGAAGAAACTTCTTTGACCTGGAGAAACTCAGAAACAGACTTGATAGATGATACCGACATGAATTGATTTGAGTTAGTATCTAAAGAAAGGCATAATGAATATATAAAGACATAATGAATGTTTAAAATACATAAAGAATGTATACACTCTTTGGGAGATTGTAGGGCATAATCCAAAATGACTATAAAATTCAGTGAAAATTCCTCTGATCTGGTGGATTTAGGTGGTCAGCCTAACTGGAATCTTTAAGGTGGCATTGGAGTTGGATCGAAGCAGGGGCAAAGGAGAGAGGGAAAGCCGTGGCAGGAAAGAGCCCTTGGTGGGGATGAGTGGGAGGGGGGCAATGCTTATTTATTACTGTTAAGATGGAAAATAAATATGAAGTAGTTTTAAAACACATAGATTGATCTAGTTTGAATAGCAATAAATTAAAAGAATATGCTAGATTTATCTATATTAAATGCTTGTTTAATTCTAGGCTAAATATAAACTTATTCTCACACTATTAAAAGAGTTCCTGGCCAATTGTACAGATGGAATTTCCCAGCTGTATATCAAGAAGGGCTTGGATTCAGCCCTGGTCCTTTTGCTAGGGAGCATGTCATCTCACCTTGGAGGCCTTCAGTCTCCTGCTGTGTAAACAAAGGAGCTGAGATGTACAGTGTTCACAGTTCCTTCTGTTTGTACATGGAGCTGTCTTGCTTGTACTCTTCAGATTTAATCTCAGCTTAGCATTGCTATTGGGGAGGTATTGCTGGTCGACCATCACATTACACAGTTTCTCTCTGCTCAAACTTGTGGGATATCATTCAAGTTGCTTGTGGAACATGGAGAGACAGTTATCTTTGGTGAGAGGTCCAAGTCCAGGCTCATTCATTTTCTTGCCTTGCTTTACTGGTGTGTAAGTTGAAAAAGTTGACTTAAAGCTCAACATTCAGAAAATGAAGATCATGGCATCTGGTCCCATTACTTCATGGGAAATAGATGGGGAAACAGTAGAAACAGTGTCAGACTTTGTGTTTTGGGGCTCCAAAATCACTGCAGATGGTGACTGCAGCCATGAAATTAAAAGACACTTACTCCTTGGAAGAAAAGTTATGACCAACCTAGACAGTATATTGAAAAGCAGAGACATTACTTTGCCAACAAAGATCCGTCTAGTCAAGGCTATGGTTTTTCCAGTGGTCATGTATAGTTGTGAGAGTTGGACTGTGAAGAAGGCTGAGCACCCAAGAATTGATGCTTTTGAAGTGTGGTGTTGGAGAAGATTCTTGAGAGTCCCTTGGACTGGGAGGAGATCCAACCAGTCCATTCTGAAGGAGATCAGCCCTGGGATTTCTTTGGAAGGCATGATGCTAAAGCTGAAGCTCCAGTACTTTGGCCACCTCATGAGAAGAGTTGACTCATTGGAAAAGACTCTGATGCTGGGAGGGATTGGGGGCAGGAAGAGAAGGGGATGACAGAGGATGAGATGGCTGGATGGCATCACTGACTCGTCGGATGTGAGTTTGAGTGAACTCCGGGAGTTGGTGATGGATGGGGAGGCGTGCTGAGATTCATGGGGTTGCAAAGAGTCGGACAAGACTGAGCGACTGATCTGAACTGAACTGAAATTGGAAATAAAAGAGATGTGCACACCAGGTCAGCAAATAAAAGAGATGTGTAAACTATGAGCTAAAGTTCTATCACTGAATGTTTCTTTTTTTCTACCTTCTATCCTTTTTGCAGCTAATTGAGAGCTTTTCTTTTAGAACTTGGCATCATTGAGCCTCGAGAAATGGGTCTTTTGTATCAAGTGTTACTTGCTCAGTCATATCTGATGCTTTGTGATCCCCTGGACTGTGGCCCACCAGGCTCCTGTTCGTGGAATTCTCCAGGCAAGAATCCTGGTGTGGGTAGCTATTCCCTTCTCTAGGGGATCTTCCAGACCCAGGGATCAAACCTGGGTCTCCTGCATTCCAGGCAGGGTCTTTACCATCTGAGCCACCAGGGAAGCTCATTTGTATGAAAGAGCAGGATATATCACTGGTGACTCAGGCCAAATGATTCAGAGTTTTCTCTTAGGATGCAGGTTGTAATGGGAGATGTAGATTAATTGTAACAAGGTGTCAGAAAAGATTTCAGAAATAAATATGGCATACTAAACACACTGAATTTATATAAAGTTTAAATCAGATCCCTCAAACAACACAGATAGTCTATGTTCTGGCTAAGTTAAACTTGTGCAAAGCTTTGCATGAAGGTAGTCCTGACAGTCTGGAACTTCAAACATAACTGAATATGTTACCCGAACCAAAAAATATAACAAACAGCTTATGGGGGCCTTTTGGAAAGAGAATATATAATCATTTTCTGATCTCTCTGATACAAATTTCTACAAATAACACTAGGGACAAGTGAAAACCACTTTACGGTTCATAAGGAATCAACTCCATGAAACATGAGTTTTGGACTGAGCTGGCTTAAACATGTCTGAGTCCCTGGAGAATCTCTCAAAATAAGCAGAAGCTTCCCCAGCAATATCAGGGGGCCTCTTATCTGCCCTGTGTTCTATTCCCCTTCCTTTCTCTGTCTATTTACAGAAGACAAAGAAAACTGTGTCAATCCAACATTTGCTATGTTTATGCTTTTTCTCTGGTGAAGACTCTTGAGAGTCCCTTGGACAGCAAGGAGATCAAACCAGTCAATCCCAAGGGAAATCAACTTTGAAAATTCACTGGAAGGACTGATGCTGAAGCTGAAACTCTAGTACCTTGGCCACCTAATGTGAAGAGCTGACTCCTTGGAAAAGAGCCAGATGCTAGGAAAGATTGAAGGCAGGAGAAGGGGATGACAGATGAAGAGATGGTTGGATGGCTTCACTGACTCAATGGACATGAGTTTATGAAAACTTGAAGATAGTGGAGGACAAAAACGCCTGGTTTGCTAAAGTCCATGGGGTCACAAAGAGTGGGACACGATTTAGCAACTGAACAACAAACATATTTTGCTAAGTATTCTGTCTCCTTTTTTGGTTTGGACAGGATGGATCTAATATGAAAATGCCAAGTCATTTAAAAGGGAAAATAGGGCAGTCAAGGGTAGTGCGATATTCTGGAAAGAATAAGAATCACTTTGCATTTGTGCCTGGCCTGTAAATCTTGGATCCTCTGTCTGTGTATTGTGGGACCTTTTGCATGCTGCCAAATATCTCTGTGCCTCTATTTCCACATCTGTAAAATGGGAAGAATAAAAACTAATTGGTAGGGTTCTGTGGGGGCTTCCCTGGTAGTGCAGTGGTTAAGAATCCACTTGCCTATGCAGGAGGCTCTAGTTTGATCCCTCGATTGGGAAGATACCCTGGAGTAGAAAATGGCAACCCACTCCAGTATTCTTGCCTGGATAATCCCATGGACAGAGGAGCCCACTGGGCTACAGTCCATGAGGTCGCAAAAGTCGAATACAACTGAATGACTGAATAGCAACAACAAGGGTTCTGTGAGAACTAAAAGATGTCATGAATCATTTGATTATGAGTTACTTCTCCCAGTTGCCCTATCCTGAAAATTTTGAGAGTAATATACAGTAAAAAATGGCAGTAAGAGGGTCCAAGAGTCAAATGTTGGAAAATGAGCACATTAGTAGGATTGGGCTTCCTGGTCCCCTTGTGACTGTGGGTGACCTTGGATTGTGAATAGAAAAGACAAAGGTCCCTTCATGTATTCAACTGCTATGTGAGACCTTCTCAAGCTCTCTTACCTGGAACTGGCTTCTTTGAGGTGCGGCTTCTCTGTTAGACTGGTCCCCACAGTGACTTTGATGAGCAAAGCAAAGCTGATCCTTTCTTTATTTTTTTCTTAAATTTAATTAAAAAAATTTTATTGCGATGTAGTTGCTTTACAGTGTTATGGTAGTTTCTCAGTTCAGTTCAGTCGCTCAGTCATGTCTGACTCTTTGACACCCCATGAATCACAGCACACCAGGCCTCCCTGTCATCACCAACTCCCGGAGTTCACTCAAACTCACGTCCATCGAGTCAGTGATGCCATCCAGCCATCTCACTCTCTGTCATCCCCTTCTCTTCCTGCCCCCAATCCCTCCCAGCATCAGAGTCTTTTCCAATGAGTCAACTCTTCTCATGAGGTGGCCAAAATACTGGAGTTTCAGCTTTAGCATCATTCCTTCCAAAGAAATCCCAGGGTTGATCTCCTTCAGAATGGACTGGTTGGATCTCCTTGCAGTCCAAGGGACTCTCAAGAATCTTCTCCATCACCACACTTCATAAGCATCAATTCTTGGGCGCTCAGCCTTCTTCACAGTCCAACTCTCACAACCATACATGGCCACTGGAAAAACCATAGACTTGACTAGACAGATCTTGGTTGGCAAAGTAATGTCTCTGCTTTTGAATATACTATCTAGGTTGGTCATAACTTTTCTTCCAAGGAGTAAGTGTCTTTTAATTTCATGGCTTCAGTCACCATCTGCAGTGATTTTGGAGCCCTAAAAAATAAAGTCTGACACTGTTTCCACTATTTCCCCATCTATTTCCCATGAAGTGATGGGACCAGATGCCATGATCTTCGTTTTCTGAATGTTGAGCTTTAAGCCAACTTTTTCACTCTCCTCTTTCACTTTCATCAACAGGCTTTTCAGTTCCTCTTCACTTTCTGCCATAAGGGTGGTGTCATCTGCGTATCTGAGGTTATTGATATTTCTCCCAGAAATCTTGATTCCAGCTTGTGCTTCTTCCAGCCCACCATTTCTCATGATGTACTCTGCATAGAAGTTAAATAAGCAGGGTAACAATATACAGCCTTGACATACTCCTTTTCCTATTTGGAACCAGTCTGTTGTTCCATGTCCAGTTCTAACTGTTGCTTCCTGACCTGCATATAGGTTTCTCCAGAGGCAGGTCAGGTGGTCTGGTATTCCAATCTCTTTCAGAATTTTCCACAGTTTATTGTGATCCACACAGTCAAAGGCTTTGGCATAGTCAATAAAGCAGAAATAGATGCTTTTCTGGAACTCTCTTGCTTTTTCCATGATCCAGCGGATGTTGGCAATTTGATCTCTGGTTCCTCTGCCTTTTCTAAAACCAGCTTGAAAAACTGGAAGTTCACAGTTCATGTATTACTGAAGCCTGGCTTGGAGAATTTTGAGAATTACTTTACTAGCGTGTGAGATGAGTGCGATTGTGTTGTAGTTTGAGCATTTCTTGGCATTGCCTTTCTTTGGGATTAGAATGAAAACTGACCTTTTTCAGTCCTGTGGCCACTGCTGAGTTTTCCAAATTTGCTGGCATATTGAGTGCAGCACTTTCCCAACATCATCTTTCAGGATTTGAAATAGCTCAACTAGAATTCCATCACCTCCACTAGCTTTGTTCATAGTGATGCTTTCTAAGGCCCACTTGACTTCACATTCCAGAATGTCTGGCTCTATGTGAGTGATCACACCATTGTGATTATCTTGGTTGTGAAGATCTTTTTTGTACAGTTCTTCTGTGTATTCTTGCCACCTCTTCTTAATATCTTCTGCCTCTGTTAGGTCCATATCATTTCTGTCCTTCATTGAGCCCATCTTTGCATGAAATATTCCCTTGGTATCTCTAATTTTCTGGAAGAGATCTCTAGTCTTTCCCATTCTGTTGTTTTCCTTTATTTCTTTGCATTAATCACTGAGGAAGTCTTTCTTATCTCTTCTTGCTATTCTTTGGAACTCTGCATTCAGATGCTTATATCTTTCCTTTTCTCCTTTGCTTTTCACTTCTCTTCTTTTCACAGCCATTTGTAAGGTCTCCTCAGACAGCCATTTTGCTTTTTTGCATTTCTTTTCCATGGGGATGGTCTTGATCCCTGTCTCCTGTACAATGTCACAAACCTCCATCCATAG